>NC_056058.1:15616732-15919762 GCF_016772045.2 Ovis aries | reverse complement strand
TCCTTAGCCGTTTGTCTAGAACTTGGCCTGGCTCATGGCAAGAAGCCACTGTTTGTTGTTGTGGTTGTTGCTTTTGTTGTTTTTTACTTTTTTGGCCACATTCTGTAGCATGCGGGATCTTAGTTCCCCCACAAGGGATTGAACCTGTGCCCCCTGGAGGTGGGAATGCAGAGTCTTAACCATTGGACCACCAGAGAAGTCCCCAAGCAGCGTCTGTTGAATGAGCACACAGGAAGCCCCCAGGAAGCACTAGGCTTGAGGGCCAGTGGGCCAGACCAGACCAGACACCACTAGCCCTGACTATCTGCATCAGGTCAGGTTGTACAGGAGATCTATGAACAGTCTCCCCAAGATGCCCAGGGACAGAAGGCCCAGTTATGGAGCCTCATGTTTCTCCCTAAGGATCACCTATACTGTAAGACCAATGATTTGGGGAAGTTCACAAAATAATGTTTTATTGTTCATTTTTTGGCCTTGAGGCATGTGGGAATCTTAGTTCCCTAACCAGGGATCGAACCCATGCCCTCTCCATTAGAAGCATGGAGTCTTAACCACTGGACCACCAGGGAAGTTCCAGAAGTAGGTTTTAAAATAATGACATGTGTTTTCAAACTTTTTCCTAAGTATTTCCTCACAGGAAGCTGCCGAGATGGTGGAGAGGTCCTGCCGGACCCTTCATCTGGCTCCGAGGAAGGGCCATGTCTCCTGCAATGCGTGCCCAACATCAGAACCAGGCCGTCAGCCCTGGCTTGTATTTGTTTTCACAGTTGCCTCCATGGCAAGTGACATCCGCTTTCCATTTCCCAAACTGCTACCATTACCTTTCTTTTTTTTTTTTTTTTCAAAAAAAAAAAAAGGTAGAAAAGGGAAGTGGATAGAATTCAAAGTCTTCAATAATAGCACAGGCAGTGACACGTGGACTCAAGTCAGTCAATGAACGTTTTTTGAAATGCATTTATTCATTTATGGCAGTGCTAGGTCTTCGTCGTGGCAAGCGGGCTTTTTCTCCAGCTGCAGACAGTGGGGGCTACTCTTTGTTGCGGTACTCACTTTTATTGTTTCAGATCTCAGGTTCTAGGGCTTCAGTAGCTGCAGCTCCCAGGATTCATTGCTCCTCTGCGTTTGAGATCTCCCTGCTCAGGGATGGAACTCATGCCCCCTGCATTGGCAGGCAGATTCTTTACTGTCTGAGCCACTAGGGAAGCTGGGGGACATCCTTCATTCTTGAAAAAAAAAAAAAATTTTTTTTTTTGTTTTGCTGTGCTGGGTCTTAGTGGCAGCACGTGGGATCTTCAATCTTCCTTGCAGGAGGTGGGATTTTTTGTTGTGGCTACAGAACTCTTAGTTGAAGCATGTGAGATCTAGTTCCCCAACCCAGGCCTCCTGCACTGAGAGTGGAGTTTTAGTCACTGGACCACTAGGCAAGTTCCTGTTCTTTTCTTTTTAATCCATGAATATTTTAGTACATATTTCCTAAAAAGTGAAAGCCTTTGTAAAATTGTATCATGCTTCCATTATTACACCTTAATATCCTCCCTGTTGTGAAATAACCAATCATTAGGGAAATTCCTGTGAACACTTCAAAATCTTTTTCTTTTCATGTCTTGTCTTAATCGGGATTGAAGTAAGGTTGGCCCACTGTGATCGGTTGCTTTGTCTCGGTCCTGACTCAATATGACCAGTGTCCTTTTAAAAAGAGGAGATTTACACAGGCACAGAATGGCCACTGAGGACACAGGGAGAAAACAAGCCAAGGAGAGAGGCTTCCGAAGGACTCCATCCTGCCAGCACCTCAGTCTCAGATTTCTAGTCTCCAGGACTGTGAAGTGGAATTTCTTTTTTTAAAAAAATATTTTTGGCTGCTCTGGATCTTGGTTACTGTGAGTGTGTTTTTCTCTAGTTGTGGTGCGCAGGCTTCTCGTTGCGGCGCCTCTAGCAACTGAAGCATGAGGGCTTCAGTAGTTGAGTCTCCCAGGCTCTAGAGAACAGGCTCAGTCTTGGCGGTGAACAGGCTCAACTGTTCCGCAGCACGTGGATCTGAATTCCCGGACCAGGGATCGAACCCCTCGTCCCTTGCCTTGACAAACAGATTCTCAACCACTGGACCACCAGGGAAGTCTCTAAGAAATGGAATTTCTGTGGCTGGAGTCATCCAACTGTGGTACTTGCTGTGACAGCCCTCACAAATTTAAGATAGAGGGTCAATCAGGGGCTGCTGTAACACACCCCCACCGGCCCCTTCTCTTACAGATTCATTCATTGCTGATCGGAATCAGTAACTTCATATTCCAAATCGATGTGAAATGTGTAACTTTCATTTGTTTCCCCCACATCAATTAGCTGACATTCTTCCCTTAAAGAAGGAATGTCTTTCCTCAGCGAGGACTGTTTGAAATATATTGGTTCCTGCCAGACAGGTGGGACACAAGCTCATCTTCTCCCTTCCAAGAGCCCATGTTCAGACTGAGGGGTTGAGGGTGTCCTAGCTGCCTCCAGTGGCGACAGTGAGGTTCATTATTTTGTCTTCCTGTGTTTTGTTCTCTTGCATCCTTACCATCTTAGTTGCTGCTGCTGCTAAGTCGTTTCAGTGTCTGACTCTGTGCGACCCCATAGACGGCAGCCCACCAGGCTCCCCTGTCCCTGGGATTCTCCAGGCAAGAACACTGGAGTGGGTTGCCATGTCCTTCTCCAATGCATGAAAGTGAAATGCGAAAGTGAAGTCGCTCAGTCGTGTCCGACTCTTAGCGACCCCATGGACTGCAGCCTGCCCATGGGATTCTCCAGGCAACAGTACTGGAGTGGGTTGCCAGTGCCTTCTCCGGACCATCTCAGTAAAATAAGTGAATTTGAAGTATTTAAAGTAAGTCTTCTTTTATTTAAATTTATTGGCGTCTAATTGATTTACAATATTGTGTTGGTTTCAGGTATACAGAAACATGATTCGCTTGTATATATACTCATTCTTTTTCAGATTCTTTTCTGACATACATAGATTATTAGAGAATATTGAGTAGAGTTCTCTTTGCTGTACTGTAGGTCCTTGTTGCTTATCTGTCTTGTATACAATACTGTGTATACGTTCATCCCAAGCTCCCGATTTATCCTTCCCCTCCTCCCCACATGTCCCCTTTGGAAACCATAAGTTTGTTTTCAATATTTGTAAGTCTGCTTCTGTTTTGTAAATATGTTCGTTTGTGCCATTTTGAAAACTAGGTTTCATGTATGACTGATACCATATGACATTTGTCTTTGACTTACTTCACTTATATGATTATCTCTAGGTCCTTCTATGTCACTGCAAGTGGCATGATTTCATTCTTTTTCCAATTTTTATTTTTTGGCCACACTGCATGGTATGTGTGATTTTAGTTCCCTAGCCAGGGATCTAACCCGGGTCCCCTGCATTGGGTGTGCAGAGTCTTAGCCATGGACCACTAGGGAAGTCACTATTTCTTTCATTTTTTATGACTGAGTAATATTCCATTGTGTATATGGACCATATCTTCGTTGTCCATTCATTTATAGATGGATATTTAGGTTGCTTCCTAAATATCCATGTCTTGGTTATTGTGAATAGGGCTGCTGTGAACACAGGGGTGTATGTATCTTTGAATCATGCTTTTCTCCAGATACGTGCCCAGGAATGGGATTGCTGGGTCTTACAGTAGCTCTGTTTCTAGGTTTTTGAGGACCTACCTACCGTTCTCCATAGTAGCCTGCACCCATTCACACTCCCAACGACAGTGTAGGAGGTTCCCTTTTCTCTCCAGCCTCTCCGGCATTTTCTGTCTGTGGACTTTCTGATGATGGCCGTAGTCGGTCTTCTTTTTTGTGATTCAGTGTGTCTCATTCGGGGCCTAGGAGTTCCCTCACGCTGCACAGTGTCCTCCAGGACACAGCTCCAGTTCACACTCATCTTCTCGCTTTCTTTCTGTGCAAGACTTCCCACCCTCCACCTTTCCCATCTCTGGCCCAGCCCTGGAATCAGCCATTTCTCCTGGAGGCCCCTGGGCAGTGGTGTTCCATCTGGGGCCCAGGGGCATTATTGCTACAGGTGCTCATCGTTTCCAGGCCTCTCCAGCAGACAGGGCCAGGAAACACATACTTTTGATAGGGAAAAAAAAAAAAAAATATATATATATATATATGTGTGTGTGTGTGTGTATATATATATCACAAGTTCATACTGTTGTTTCCAGCTCACAGTTAACATCACAGTGTTTTACGTTTCTCTTTTCCCTAAAAAGTCTGCTTCCTAAAACCACTGATATTCTCATTTGCATTATTAAATTAGATGCAAAATAGTTTCCAAATAAGTAGCATACCAATGTTAACTACTGAGAATCAAACTACCATAGAAAGTTTAAGACTTCTTTGCAGCTATGGCTTTCCTTGGGCTTCCTTGGTGGCTCAGATGGTAAAAAATCTGCCTGCCAATGCAAGAGACTGGGGTTCAATCCCTGGGTCAAGAAGATTCCCTAGAGAAGGCAATGCAAACCCACTCCAGTATGCAGTCCCTAGAGTCACAATAGTCAGACACAACTGAGCAACTAACACTTTCTGGTTTTCCTTATAATAGCTCTCCCTGTGGACGGACCACAAAAACACTGGGTCCCTAGCGATAATTATTTTCTCCCTGCATTTGCAGCATGACATTGACACAGGGTTCATTCATTTCAGCTTGGCTTTCAACATTCAGGGATTGCTTTTTTAAATTAAAATTTTGCATATGCAGCATACTTAATGATTTCAAAGTCACATAAAAAAGTAGAGTCACCCCTGCCCCCAACTATGCCCTCCCCTCCCTAGAGGCAACCATTTTCATGAAGTTTTGGACTGTCCTTTCTGATGTTTCTTTTTGCAAATATACTATAGGGGTGTGTGTGTGTGTCCCTCCTCATACAAACTAGCATTCCATATACACCAGGCTTCATTTTTCGTTTAACTTTACAGTATACTCTGAGATTTTATATCAGTGTCAAGAAGTCTTCCTCAGACTTCCCCACTGGTCCAGTGGCTAAGACTGTGCTCAGGGGGCTCTGGAATGCACAATAGTTGTGGCTCAATAGTTGTGGCGCATGGACTTAGCTGCTCTGAGACATGTGGGATCTTCTTGGACTAGGGATTGAACCCATGTCCCCTGCATTGGCAGGCAGGTTCTTATCCACTGTACCATCAGGGAAGTCCCTCTTAGTGGTTTTAAATGGGCCTTTCTCTTACGATGAATGAAGCTGGGCATCTTTTCTAAAGTTTTGGGCCAGTTTCTTTTCTTCTTCAGTACAGTCTATATCTTTTGCTCATGTTTTCCCATCCTAGAGGACTGTTGGTCTGTTTTTCTTCCTGAATTCTGGGAACTCTTTATATATTAGCTGTTTGTAATATAGGTTGCAAAATTCCTCCCCGCCGCCTCTCCCCCGCACCGTTTGTCAATTATTTTTTTACTTTATTGTGCATTTGTTTTTTTTGGCTGTGATGCCCAACCTGTAGGATCTTAGTTCTCTGGCCAGTGATGCAACTGGGGCCCTGACAGTGAAAGCACCGAGCCCTAACCACTCAACCGCCAGGGTGTTCCTTACTGTGACTTTATACATTCATTTGGCTGTGCCTGGCTGCAGCATACAAACTCTTAGTTGTGACCTGTGGGATATCGTTCCCTGCCCAGGGATCGAACCTGGGCCCCCCTGCATTGGGAGGGTGGAGTCCTAGCCACCAGACCACCAGGGAAGTCCCAAGAGTGGGCAGTTTTATCTTATTCCCAACTTTACTCAGAATGAAAGTTTCCATTAAACAAGATGCTGGCTTAGGATGTTTATCAATTCCTTTTCTTTAAATTAAATCAGGAATGTGTGAATTTTGTCAATTAAATTGCTATTTCTCTGTTTAAAAGGATTCTCAGATGACTTTTTCTTTAGTTAAGATAGTAACACAATAAATTGTACTGAATCGTCCTTGCTTTCCTAGAATGAATCCCACTGGGCTGTGGGTTTTTTTTGTTGTTATTTTGTTTTTTAATGTGCTGACAGGTTCTATTTTGAAAGGAAATTCTGGAAGAACTAGGAGGTGGGGTTCAGGGATTGGACCAGAGATTGAACCCATGTCCCCTGCACTGGCAGGCAGGTTCTTCTCCATTATACCATCAGGGAAGTCCCTCTTAGTGATTCGAAATGGGCATTTCCGTTACAATGAATGAAGCTGGGTGGCCTTGGAGATCCTGGGAGGTCTCCCTGGAGTTAGGAGGGGACAACTCTTGTATTTTCCCCAGTCAAGTGGTTGCGTGAGAGGAAAGCAATGTAAAACTGCTCAAATCCGTCTTAAAGGGAACATGTGTGTGTGCTTAGTTGCTCAGTCATGTCCGACTCTTTGCAACCCTATAGACTATAGCCCAACAGGCTCCTCTCTCTGTCCATAGGGTTCTCTAGGCAAGAATACTGGAGTGGGTTGCCATTCCCTTCCCCAGGAGATCTTCATGACCCAGGGATGGAACCCAGTTCTCCTGCATTGCAGGTGGATTGTTAACCATCTGAGCCACCAGGGAAGCCCTTTAAAAGGAATATTTCAATCCAAATACCCATCAACGAGGAACCAGTTAAGTAAATTGTGACACACATCCATACAACAGAATGGGCTTCCCTGGCAGCTTGGAGTTAAAAGAATCCGCCTGCAATGCAGGAGACTCAGGTTCCATCCCTGGGTGGGGAAGACCCCTTGGAGGAGGAAATGGCAACTCATTCCAGTATTCTTGCCTGGAGAATCCCATGAACAGACCGGGCTACAGTCCATGGGGTCGCCAAAGAGTTCGACACAACTGAGTGACTAAATGAAGCAACAGAACAGAATAACATCTAGTGATTAAATAATCAGTACCTTTCTTGTGTGTCAAATACACAACCATCTCCAGCTTACTAAGTGAATAAAATCAAGAGCAAATCAGTGTCTTTATATGAAAAAGCTTTTTCATGTATATGAAAAAGCAGGGAAAATAACATCAGAACCAAATTTGCTTGGTATATGCCCAAAGAGTTCCAGGAGACACAAGAAACAGATTAACTTGATTGCATCCAGGGAGGGTGAAACTGGGTGCTTGGGGGCAGCAAGGAGACTCTTCACCCTTTCCCACTGGTCTTGTTTGGCTTATGAGCTCTGCCAACGTCCTACCTGTCCAAAACACAAACACATAGAAGAAAAACTTGGAACGACAAGAGTAAAACAGACCCAGGGGGCCTGGTTTTTTACTGGGGCAGCACCACCCTTGATCCTTGATCTTGGGGCAGGGGTGGGTACAGGAGGCCACCTCACTCAGCCTCTTCCTCACCCAGCCCCCTTTCAGGGATGCCCAGGTGGGCTGGGCCCCCAACGTCAACGTCGTCATCGTTCGATGGTGACGACGATGCAGAGAGCCCTAAGCCAGGGCCAAGTGGAACGCTGAGTAGATGACTGTGAGGCAGCCTTCAGCCAGCACCTGGAGATGTACTACACCCTATACGAACCTGTCCTGACCTTCTACCCGAAGAACCTGCTCCCAGCCTAAGTACCATCCCCCCATCCCAATCCCAGGCCCCACTAGGGGACCAAGTCCAGCTGAAACAGAGCAGGGGTTACACTGTTACCTGGGTCCCAGACTCCTCTGGGCCTGCCTGGGTTTCCCGAGCACATACACTAGGGGGGTGGGGGTGGGGGTTCAATCTCTTCCATTAGGCAGAATGGGTGCAGCTGTGTGGATTACGAGATGCTGCTACAGGTCTGAACAGAATGGCTCCAAAACCACAACATTAAGTATGTTTTAGAACATGGTGGAGGCAGTTTAGTTGCTCATTCATGTCCAGCTCTTTGCAACCCCATAGACTGTAGCCCACCAGGCTCCTCTGTCCATGGGGTTCTCTAGGCAAGAATTCTGGAGTGGGCTGCCATTTTCTTCTCTGTGGGATGTTACAAGATTTAGGATCACGGCAAGCGGTCAAGCACAGCTCAGCTCCGATGCAGCCATGGGTCCTCAAGGTGTAGAAAGCAGGAATCTCTGTTTCCGTTTGGATTTTTGGCTGTGCTGGGTCTTCGCTGCGGTACACAGGCTTTCTCTACTTGTGGCACGTGGACTTCTCTTGTTGCAGAGCTCAGGCTGAGAGCGGACTCGGTAGTTGTGGCGTGCGGGCTTAGTTGCATTATGGTTTGTGAGATCTTAGTTCCCAGACCAGGGATCGAAACTGTGTCCCCTGCATTGGAAGCTGGATTCTTAACCACTGGATCATCAGGGATGTCCCCCAAAGTAGGGATCTCTTAACTCTTGAAGTGACCCATGCAGTTCCTATACGCTGCTATGGAGGTAAGAGAACTTTGGCGTCATTCCTGGTCCCCTCCCACAACCAAAGGTAAAATCCAAAGTGAGAGGAAGGAGCCTGGAGCACCATGGGTGGGGTGGGAAGGCAGTAAGCCAGCCTGGCACAATCCCCATCCCGTGGGTTGTCCCAGGGGACAGCGCCCCCGTGCAGTCTGTGCAGCCGACTGAGTGCCCAGCGGTAATGCATGGCCTTTCTAACCCAGTTCCCCCTCCCCTCATCCGTGTGGCCCTGAGGCTGCACCGACCAGCCCTGCCCTAGCAACTGGAAGGGGAACCTGTTCTTCCCTGGTGGTGTGTGGGAGAAGAGGTGTGGAGGCCATGACCTCGCTCTACTCTGAACTAACCCCCTCTGCTACCCCTTGTCTACATCTTGGCCAAAGTTCCGGAAAACATTTTTGCCAAGTGCTGCTGTCATTGAAAGCCTGCAGCGAGTCGGGAGAGGGCCAGGGGCCCTGACATCCCCCTCACCCGAGGTCAGAGCAGGTGCACTGCCTGAGGTGAGATGCTGGTGAGGGGAGCCTTGGGTTCCAATCTAAACTGAGGCTGTAACCCCAGGGTGACAGCCTTCTCCCTTTCCTGGGCCCACAAATGTCTGACTGGGGCCACTCCCACAGGGGTAGGTCCCGAAGGAGCCTCGCGTGGGAGGTCAAGAGGGCCGCGAATAGCCCCACACCATGACACCTGATTTCCCCTGCTGCAATTCGACCATACCTCCCAGAACTCTCCCATCAAAGTACGCCTCTAGATGACCCTGGGCCAGACAGCTCAAGGAGTCCTCCACAACCGCTCTCTCATCTCCCGTCCTCATCCTGAGGCTGCCAACCCCTGGGACAGATGTCCTTCCCTGGGACAGGCCAGGTTTCCACCTCAGGGCTCGCCAGCCAAACAGGCCACAGCGAGGACCAGATCACACAAAGCTTGGTGTGGGTTTGCTCCAGCAGTGGCAGGCCGTATCCATGGGAACACCTGTCCCCAGGGACCCTCCTGAGTGCCCTGCTCCCGAAGTTCTCAGTGGGACAAATGCTGGGGATGAAGGAGTGGGGGACTGCACTGCTGGGGCTCTGCCTGCTTCTCCCTTCCTTCAAGACCAGACTTTAGGCAAAGTTTTTTGGGGCCCCCATCCATCTCTCATTGGCCAAGCCTTATTCCTCTTCAACTTGTTTCCTCTAGAAACACAACTGCGGCCGGCACGCAGTTTTAGACAAAAAGCACTTTATTTAACCAAAAAATGGGGGGGGGGGGGTAGGGGTGGTGAGAGTTAGGAAAGCACAATGCGCCTGCAGAAAACTATCATCTCTTAGAATTGTTCTTTTTTTAAAATAAAAAAAATAAAGGAAAAAACCCAATACAACACAAAGCTTATAATTTCCAATCACCATTATCAGGCTTTTACAACATCTATAAAGAACAAACATCTGCTTCAAAACTCTATGGGGGGGGGGGGGGGGGGGGGGGGAGAGAGAGACAGAGAGAGAGAGACGGCACCCGGCAGACTTGGGGAGGTTTTGTTACCATTTATTTGTGAAGTTAAAAACGAGCGATAAAAAGTAAAAACTGCCATACAATTTTTTGTTTTGTTCTCAATTGTTTTCAGTTTCCATGTCCTCTTGAACAAATGAAACACAACAGACCAGTCCTGGGGGCAGGGGGCAGGGGGCAGGGGGCAGGAGGGGCAGCGCAGCGGGTGAGGGGGAGCGGAGCTGGGTGGAAGAGGAGCGAGAGGAGGAGCAGACAGGCTGAGGGAGGGGCTGCCTGGCACAGGGTGGAGGATGGGCTTTCCTAAACATCAATACCTGGTCCAAGGAATGTTCCAGCTCTAACTAAAAAGAAATAGCAAGAGTGACTTTGTTTCCTTTTTTAAAAGTTTATTTTAAAAACATGAAAAGGGCCAAGGGTGGTCGCAGGGAGTGAATGAATTGCTTTCTCCTGAAAGAGGCAGTTTCAGGAAGGCTGGGGCAGGGTGGGGGACGATAGAGATTTTTATATATATATATATAATTTTATAAGTTTTGTTTTGCTTTTTAGTTTTTAACTTTTTTTTTTTTTGCAGAGATTTAGTTCTCGCTATCTTCTCTGGCTGGCTCAAGATGAAGGATCCCAATTTTGAAAGAAAAAAAGCATATGAGACACACAGAATGAGCAAGAGAGCGAGAGCCTGGCACTGCCCGTGCCACGACCCCCAAGCCACTCACAGGGAGGGCTCCCCTGGCACCCCCCCTTGGCAGCCATCGCTCTCTCGACAAACAAACGGAAAAAAACAAACGAAAAAAAGCCCCCAAACAGAACAAAATGGAAAAAAAATAATAAAAGATTTTCACAGATGAAGAAGTTCACATTCATTCGATTCATTGAGCCTGCGGAGAGGGAAGAGATAGGAATTGGTCACTACGGGGCGGGGAGGGGGACGGGGCGCGGGAGACTGGGGGAAAGTGGCAAGGAGGGGGCCAGGAAGCCCCTCTCCCGAGCCTGTGGCAAGCGCAGGCTGGAAGGATGTGTTTGTAGCTGTCTAGTCAGTGCTCTAGGACTGGCTTCAGTCAGACTGGCTCTGAGATGGAGGAGAGTGACACAGGAAGAAGCAGGGGCCGCACAGAGAGAGCGAGAGCGAGAGAGAAGCACTGAGGGCTGGGGAGGGGGAGGCGGGGGAGGGGTGCCCTGTGTCTTCAGAAGGCAGGCGGGCGGGCAGCTCCCGGCGCATCACGACATGACAACCAGAGATCACGGTGTCCCCACAACACCCCTGTGAGGTAGGTTGGAAGGTGGCAGCGATCGTCATGCCCACTTCACAGACAAGACTGGGACACGAGGCGGGCGCAGGCGCGAGAGCAGAGGCCGAGCCTGGGCGTGGCGGGCGGGCCCTGCGGCCGGGCCCCTTGGCGCCGCCCCTGGCCCCGAGAGCTGTGGCCGGGCCCCACGGGGCAGCTGGCAGCACACACAGTCACTTGGACACGCGGGGAGAGATCGTGGGTTTAAAAATAAAAGAATCAAAAGAACAAAAACCATGAGAGTAATGCAGAGAGGGGCAAAAATATCCGTTTTCTTCCCAAGTGGCCAGATTGTGAGTGAGCGAGTCAGCAGCCGGGACGGCGACCTCCGGCTGAGCGGATGGCCTACCCCCCACCCCCAGGACTACCCACCAGTTCAACAGTTCCTCCTTTTATCTGCTGCGCGCTCTCCCCCAGCATCACGACAGCGTTACACAGGAACAAGCAGGCCGGCGGAGAGGCCTCTTCTTTAACCTCTGGACCCAGCGCACACTTCCCCCAGCTCGTGGGGGCTCCCGGAGACCTCTGGCCACACGGCCCCCGCTGCAGGCATCAAGGACACACCCCGCAGGGGAAGGGGTTTCCGGCGCTACCCACTAAGGCAGGATGGACGGTGGCCGGGGGTTGGAAGGAGAAAGGAGGAGGAGGAGGGTGGCAATTCCCACTTGCCTGCTGCTGTCCCTGCTGTGTGGGCGGAGGCTGGGGGCCGCCGGGACCTGGAGTCTGTCCGTAGTAAGCGGCTTGCTGTCTGTAATATTCAGCCCAGGCAGCACTGTAGTCTGGCTGGGAACCCGGGGGTGCTCCTGGACCCCCTCCGGTGGCCACTTGAGCTGTGGGGGAGCAGAGGGTGGGTGAGCAGACCAGGAGGCCGGCACACCTGGTCCCACCCCTGTGGCCTGCCAGCTCACCCTGCTTCTTGTAGTACTCTTCCCAGGCCTTCGTGTAGTCCTGCTGCGGGGGGGCTCCAGGCTGCTGGGGCTGCTGGCCTGTAGGGGCAGGCCCTGAGGTCAGAGGACAGGCGGGGATGTGGCCACCCACTCGCCCACCCCTCCCTGGTTGACCGGAGCTCCTGTGGTGGCTCACGCACTCACCGATCTTTTTGTAATACTCTTCCCAAGCCTTAGTGTAGTCCGACTGACCAGCAGGTGGAGGCTGAGGGGGCTCACCCTGGGTGGGTGGGGCCGCGGGGGCTGGTGCCGGGCCGGGCACGGGGCCTGGGGGCTGCTGGTAGTAGTGTGAGTAGTAGGCGGCCCAGGCGGCGTTGGGGTCAGCTGCGGCGGCTGCGGCTTTATCTGTAGGCAGAGGGTGTGCAGGCTAAGCATTGGCCAGGAAACCGGCCCCTCCCCTCAGCCCTGCTCAGATCATTATACTCACTTGGGTCATGAGGAGCAGGCGGCTGCCACTGAGGGTAGGTGTTGCCCCAGCCCTGGGGTGGGTACTGGTGAGGAGGGGGGCCTCCAGCACTGAGGGTGAAAACAAGGGACACATGAGCCAGGTTACCCCAGGGTCCTTGCAGAGGACGGCCATAGCCTGGAAGGGGGCCCAGAGCACCCCTTACGTGGAAATGCAGATTCCTGGCCCAGGTAAAGGCGTTAGACAACTGAAGCAAGGGGTACAGGCCACGTGGACTCAAGGCTGTGACAACCCCCCACCACACCACACAGGATTACAGGATCTACACGTGGAGCGGAGACCTAGAGCAACACCCACAGCATCTTTTAAAAATGTTGTCTCTAAAACAAGGGTTGGCCAGAGTTGTTTGGCACCTCTGCAAGGTGGAATGGCCTTCTTGGAGGTGAGGAACACGGACATAGGGCCTGCCGGCCTCCTTGCCAACACTGTGACCCCCACATCCCAGGAGCCCGCAGGAATACTCACTGAGGGGGAGCCCCCGGTGGGCCCTGATTGAAGGGCCCAGGGTTGAAGGGCCCCATGGGGCCGGCAGGGCCTGGTCCCCCCGGGCCTGGTCCGACTGGGCAGAGGGGACCCTGGAGGAATGAAAAGTGGATGAGATCAGTGGAAGAGGAGGAGGAGCTGGGCCCAGGTACCCAGAACCCCCCTTGAGCTGAGCCCACCTCGATCTTCTCTTCAATGAGCTGTTTGGCATGGTCGATCTGCTGGGGCGAGCCCCGGATGATGAACAGCTTGAAGTTGGGGTCTCCGTTGGGTGGCAGCTGCCGAGATATCTCTACAAAGGCGCCTGTCTGCTGGTTTATGGCTTTCACATTCTCACCACCTGCAGAAGCCATGGGCAGTGAGCTGAGGGCAGGAGGAAAGCGGGGGGACGGGTGGGGCCTGTGGAGGAGCCACTCACCTCGGCCGATGACCAGCCCGCACTTGTGGGTGGGGATGGAGAAGGTCATCTCCCCGCCTGGAGGGCCCCAGTTGCCTTGGCCCCTGCCTCGACCTCGGCCTCCTGGGGGCATGCCAGGACCCCCTGGAGGACCTGGGGGACCGCTCTGCAGGGCAGGGAAGAGATGGACAGTTAATGCAGACAGCCAGCCTGCCTTCCCACTCAAGCCCACCCACTCAGCACACCTGACAACACCCACCCTGAGGCTCTGGAGGAGGTCGTTGATAATCCGCGCGGCGTGCTCACACCGGTCTGGGGGTCCCATGATGTGTGCTATCTTCTCAGGACCCGTCCCATCGTCTGAGCCAGCACAGGAGAACAAAAAACAGTTACAAGAGACGCACTATTCCGAACCCCCAATGTTGCCTCTTCATGGCGGTCGCTGGCCCAAGCCATGTCTGGAACATGTCAAAGTGCCGCTGGCTGCCTTTCATGTGTTCAGGAGCAGATGAGGATCCCTCCTGCACTTGGTGCCCCCAGAACTAGCAGACGCACTTGGCAGAACCAAGAACTGACAACAAATCTCTCAAAAAGCACGGGGGAGTCTGTCCTCCCCAAAAACCACTGGGACTGGGCAGAAGCCCACAGCTAGGGCCTCAAGAGCTAACCTCACCCAGGGGCCCAGGTGGCCTGTCAGGAGAGCCCTTGAGAGGGGAGAGGGAGAGATGGCTTGACAGGACAGGAACACACACTCCTCAACTTGGGAAGCCTGCCTGTCATTCACCTTCTTACGGGGCTGCTCCCGAGTGGGGACAAGGCATGTCCCGTTGGTCTAGGAGTAATGAGGCACCACAGACACTAACTCCATTGCCAAGCTGCCTGCCTTGGACCCCAAGAGTGAGTCTCAGCAGATCCCAGCTAGCCCCTGACCTTGTTTAAACTGTATCCGAACACCAGCGTCATTCTGGATCTTCTTGATCATCTCCCCACTCCGGCCGATGACCACACCCACAGAATGCCTGGGTACTGGCACCTGAGGGCGGGCGGGAAAAAGGAGGATCAGCTGGGCTTTGTCACTGTCTGCAGTCACCCCACTGACCACAAGCCAGCCGCCACCCCTGCCACTCCATCCACCCAAGAGGCCCGCACTCACATCGATGCCCCCGCCAATCCGGGACCCATACTCGTTCCGGTCTCCAAAGCCACCCTGGTCACGCTCCCGCAGAATGTCCATCACCATTTCGCAGGCTTGCTGTGAACATACAAAGTGTGGTGCTTGCACGAACACTGCTGCCCCACTGCATGCCCCAGGGTCACAGGCCAGAACTAAGGACCAACACAAGGCTGCTAGGATCTTTACCCACTGCCCTAAGAGGCGGACATGGTGAGCACCCCGGCTTTCTGGACTGAGGCCAGTTGAGGCCACCTGCTCATATACAGACGGCTGGGAGTGAGCTCAACAGAGAATGAGTCCAGGACTGACCTCAGAGACAGTGCTCTAGAAAATCTCTCCACTTGCATCCAAATCTCCAGCCTACCCGCTGCCCTCTCTCTGCTCCCCAGAACCACCCCCTCAGCCCTGGGGCACCCACCTGCACTTTGTAAGGGTCTCCGATGATCCGCAGCGGTTTGTCCACATTCGTGTTCTGGGAGCCATCCTGGATTAAAATCATCTTCACTCCAGCCCGTTCCTGTACAACCAGAGTGGCGTTAGTGCTGAACTCTCCAAGGACTTCCTGGGGCATGGGGAGGCAGGTCACACCTGGTCCAAAAGGACGAAGGGCTCTGGCTCGGTGGCGGGGGGCAGTGGCGTGCACAGGCACAGCCATGGGAAGGAGGCTGTCCTGGGACGGGAGGAGCCTGCACCCTCACCTGCAGCTGCTTGATGGTCTCCCCGCCTTTGCCAATGACCAGGCCAGCCTTGCCAGCGGGGATCATGATCTCCTGCACTGTGCCGTTCTGGCCCCCGTTGGCGTTGTCGTGGAACTGGCCTGGGGGGCCCCCACGGCCCCGGGAGACAATGTCATCCAGCATCATCTTTGCTTTCCTGGAAAGGGAAAACACAGGTGCTCTCTGAATGCTTGCCTGGAGGCTCAGCCCTGCTCCCAGGAAAGGGGGTTCCAACCCCCTCTCTGGGTCTGACAGAGGGACCATCCCCAGGGCTGGGGCTATTCTGGGCCAGGTTCCCCAGATCTCAGGAGGCTCACTATGTCAGGCAGCCCCCCAGTGCAGGCAGGGCATGAGGAACATGATGTGGGAGTCACCCTAAACTTCAAAGGGATCCAGAGGGCTTCGCCCACCCACTTTGTCATAAGAGGCCCAGCCAGAGACTTACTGCACAGACTCCGGGGCTCCTGTCAATGACACGCTGCGTTCAGGTAGGCCACCGCTGTCTGGAGAGAGGAGCGGAAAGAGGATCAGCACTTTTTTCAGCCAATGTCTTGGGCAGACAACCAGAAGGACCTTCCATGGAGATGAGATTTCCAGGAACAATTGACAGCTACTTCTGCCACTGTACAGCACCCTGACAAATCAATTTACCTCCCCAAACACTTGAGGGTGCTTTATGCACGGCCAAGATGAGGAAGCTTGACGTCTAGCAAAGGAGGCAAACATTTTAGTGATGATAATATGGAAGGAGAAGCAGATTCCAAAAGATTCAAATGGGCCCCTTCCATCACCACCCACGTGAGCACCTTCCAGTCAATGTACTGCGTGTCAGGCAGGGTGAGCACTCAGAAACCCCTGCAAATCAGGTACCTGCCAAGGTGCAGGCGGGACTGGATTTAAGCAAAGGCCTGACCTCAAGCCGGTCCTTCCTAAGGAACTCCCCTGCCTCACACTTTCCCACAAGGTGTTGTAGCTCAGGTGGCAACACAGTCAGAGTGGGATGTGGGGTGCAGCTCCCTATAGTGGATTCTAGCCTTCCCCGCTCATGGAAAGCAGAGGGAGACAAGATTTGCAGCTACACCTTGAGGCGCTGTGCAAAGGCGGCACACAGAACATGCTCAGTAACACCAGCCCGCTTCACCTCCATCCAATCGCAGCTTTCGGGATCATGAGAGAAAGCGCCAGGAGCCCCAGCACAGCCACCCATCCCCACCCAGCTCTAGCGCTCCTACCTGGAGAGATCTGGACTTTGCAGCCTGAGTCCTGCTGGATTTTGTTAATCTGTTCACCTCCTCTGCCTATGACTGGGTGGAAAAAAAGAAGAAGAGCAGAGATGGATGGGGGAGGCTGGCGCTGAGAGCCCCCCTGCCCAGAGAATGGATGAGAGAGTAAGCACAAAACAGCTCCTTCAAAATAAAAGAAAAAAATTACAAAAACGAAAAACAAACAAAAATCGCACAACACATCAGGTTCCTTCAGTTCTCCTGTGGCCTCTCTGATTCTGCTCAGCCCCTTCTGGTGCCCCTCACCAGATCTCTGAGCTGGGGGGGGGGGGGGGAGGGGGCGCTGCCCAGGCAATCACTCCCCATTCCACTCACCCTTTTCTGCACCTGCCCTAAAGCCTGGGCCTGGGTCAGAGGGACAGGGAGAGGAGAAGGCATCAGAAGGAAAAAAAAGTATGAACAGACTCATCTTTGGGATTTCCAACCACAAAAGAAACTACATATATAAATATGTATCTCCACCATATGTAATGAGGGGAAAAAACAATCACTGGCTCCTTCAGACCACAGGTCTCAGGGTTGGCAGGCACCCTCCTGAGAGACTGCTCTGGAGGACACGGGGCAGAGGTTAATGGGCACCACGGGATCACAGCAGTTCACACTCACTTAGTCCCACCATGCCGTCTGGGACCCGGTATTCTTCTGTCATTGAAGTCCTACAAAGAGAAACAATGAGAGTCAGCCTCAAGTCAGGAAGAAGCAGAGAGGATGGAAGAGCCAGAGGGCTTCCTGGAAAAAAAACCCCTCAAAACCCAGAAGCCCTGCCTCCTGCAACATGGGGACCAAGCCCCCACAGGCCTAAGCAGAGTCTGACAAGTGCATGGAGGCTCCCTCATCCCACAGCAGACCACCCAACCTCTCGGGGGCCCCGTTTCCCACTCTGGGCCACAAGAGGCTTAGCCTGGGGTAGCATGACCCACTGGACCAGTGCTGCCCACCGACTCAGGGCAAGAGTGAGAACCTGGGACACTTTCACAGCAATCTGACAGTGTCATCCAATACCTATAGATTCTAACTTAAAAGATCAGTTTTGTATCTTTTTCACTTCATTCTTCTAGTGAGTGGTTTTTACTGCATTTCCCAAAATTTTAGCTAATAGTAAAAAAAAAAAAAAAAAAAGAACATGGTCCTTCAGAAAGAATGCTCTAGGGTAAAAAGGTAGGCAAGGAACACACCCCCACCCCAGCTCTCAGGGAACAAGAATCCGCAGAAGCAGGTGAGAGGTCAGGGCCAGTCCCCAGGCTTTTCCAGGAGGAAGGATGGCAGGGCTTCTGAGAATCCCCATCCAACAAAAGGAACAAAGGTGCACAGAGAACCCCTTCCCCATTACAGCTAACAGCCACAGCCCTACGCTCCCTATGGCCCCACAGACAGCAAGCAGGAAGGACAAACGAAGCTCCTTCTGCCTTTCAGTCTTCTCCTTGGTTGACCAGAAAGTAAGACAAAGCCCTGTACAACCAGGCACCCAGACAAAGCCCTCCCTCCAGTTAGCAAGAAAGGCCAGAGACAACGAGGAAACGACTTGCTCTCCAACCCACCGCTTACCTGGGGGGAGGATGAATGGGTCCGAGTTGAGAACTCATGGCTGAAAAGAGAAAACACAAAGGACAGATTGGCCCAGCTCCTCTCTGGGACCCCAAACACCACACCCTGGGCACATCTGCCATGCAAGGGACCAAAAGCTACATCCCAGTGCCTCTGAGCCTCCCTGAGTGAGCACAACAGGGCCACCTCACAACAGCCATGCTCAGAGGTGGCTGCTTCACAATCCAGGCTCTGGGGTCTCATGGGCCCTGGAGGGACACCAAGCGCCTCCATAAAGGAGAGGTGCTGTCTGCTCAGTACTTCCAGCTCCCCTCTGGAGAGTACTTCCTGCTAAAATCTCTTAAGATCCTGAAGCAGCCTCTGCCAGTGTCACCCAGTGGACTTACAGTCTCCCTGGGAAGCCAGCTTCTTGCTCTCTGGTTGGTCTGTGAAAAAAAAGAGGATGTCAGATGCAGTGCCTACCCACCCACAGCTGCCTCAAATCTGATGCTGGTGCCACATGTCCTGGCAAACAAGCCTCCTGCCCCCCACTCTCAACATCAGACGCAAGACAGGAGAATAAGAGACCTCATCTTACCACCAGCACTCAGGGATAAAGAGCCCTTTATAACAGGGGGAAAATGGTGACCCCAGTCCTTCCAGCTTAGATCCAAATCAGCCTTGGGGAAGTTAGGCTGATCAGTGAGTGATAGTTTAGGCTGCGTGCCTCCAGGTCAGCCACACTGCACTGACATGGGGCCTTAAGAGAAGCCTAGCTTAGCAGAAGAGGAGGAACAATCTTGAAAACTTACGACCTGGACCTGGTCACAATCAATCTGCCCTCCTCTCAGCCACCTGATACTTCAGGACGGCAGCCCAGACAAAAAGAACGAACAAAGCTGGAATTGCTGAGGTTTTAAAACACCAAATGGCAGCGGGCTCCCCCCACTTAGAACCACATTCCAACAAAGGCACTTCACTCTCTGCCCCCAGCCCTTCCAGCAAGGCAGGTAGTTACCTCCATCTTCTAACTGCCTCTTTTGGCCCCCAAAACCAAAATCAGGAGTGCTGTTATTCACTGTGGTAGCTGCGTCGCCTCCAATCTTGGCTGCGATCTAGAAGTGAAGTTGCGAGCAGAGAAGAATTACCACCCAAAGCCAGCCTCTGTGGTGCTCAGGTCAACCTTTCACCTCTTTGGTTCATGAATCCCCAACAGGTCTTGCTGTCTGGCCTGGGAGTGGCATTCCCTGGATTTAGGGATGAGCCTGTTGGTTAAGGCTTCCCTGATGGCTCAGCTGGTAAAGAATCTGCCTGCAATGTGGGAGACCTGGGTTCGATTCCGGGGTTGGGAAGATCCCCTGGAAAAGGGAATGGCTACCCACTCCAGTATTCCGGCCTGAACAATTTCATGGACTCTACAGCCCATGGGGTCGCAAAGAGTAGGACACAATTGGGCGACTTTCACTGTTGGTTAAGACATTTCAAGGAGTTCCAGGAATTTCAAAGCAGCTCCCTTTCTCTATCAAATTTGTGCCTAAACTGTTCATGGCCATAGGGTAACCCACACTAACTTGTTCTAGGGATGAAAGGAGCAAAAGTTCAGGTGCCCTCTACCAGGGAGAACTTCCAGACACTTCCTTGCCCAAACACCTGGGCCTCTGGGATGCTCAAGAGCACACCCTCAAAATTTTTCCATTTGTTGAACAAATCTTAGGGAAGTTTGCTTTAAGGCATCTGAAACCCTCATCTAGACCAAAACAAAAGGGCCTTTTCCGAACACGTGTTACATTTTGGACACACAAACACTGAATAAACCCCAACCCAATAAATTTAAAACCAGAGTATGCTGGTAGGATTACTACAAGTTTTCCAAAGAGATACAAACCATGAGCTGAGGATCTATATTTTAACCTAAAACTAAAAAAAAAACTTGAAGCCTAAACTCTTGGGATGCCCAGATGGGGTCTTATCCAATCAAACAGAGAGCACCACCTCCCCTTGTTTTAGCTGCCTCTCAATTAAGCCAGTGAAGGTGGGGAAGTGAGGGGTCAATCATATCAACTGCACCTAAGAACTCTACCGCATGCCTAGGGTGAAGGCCACAGACCACACTGGGAGGGGATCAGGGCGTTCCCCTAATGGGACCCTCCCTGTGCTGGAGGCTTTGGGGGCAATTCTGACTGAGAAAGCACTAGATGGCCTGAGCCCGGTCAGTTTCCTTTTGAAAGGGCGGCAAAGTCCTCGCTTTCTGTGGGCCTCTTCCCCTCAGGCCGTGGGGCGCCAGGGAGGTCACACATCAGCATGTGAAACCTCCATGTAGTAATCACGCCCCAGAACAGAGCGGTGGGACCCTTCCCTTCTTTCCCCAAAAGAGAAATAGGGTGCTTGCAAATGACCTGAAGCATCAGAAAGAGTCAGTCCCTAGGCCTACCCTCCCCATTTCAACGAAACGCTTGGCCACCGCTTGGCAGCCACAGGGTCCCCTTTCTACTTTCCAGGTTCAAGAGGAAGAACTTTTCTAATCCCCTAAAGTCCCTCCTTCCTGGGGACCAGGCAGAAAAGGGACTAAGTTGGGAGCAAAGAAGGCTCTTTGCCCTGATGGGGAGATGGGAGCAGAGAAAGACCTTCCCGGGAAGGCGGAACCCCTGCTTCTACGAGTAGAGTGTCCTAAAGGGTGGGAACCCCAAAGTGAGTCCCCGCGCTGCAGGGGACCCTGCACACTCTGGGGCCGCTTTTGGGTGACCCCTCCCAGACGACCCTTCCCCCCTGTAGGGGGTCACTCCCGGGGGGAGTGCCCCACTCCAGGCTTCTGGGGAGGCCCAGGCCCCCGCCTACCGCCCCACGTGACCCCGTGGCGGCCCCGGCCCCCCCCTTGCGACCCCGCGCGCGCGCACGTGACCCCGCCCCCTCCCCCGCCCGCCCGCGCGCCCCTCGGGCCCGCGGCCTCCTCACCTGGCGGGCCCGCTGCACGGCGTCTGCGAAGGCGTCCTTGCGGATTCCCGGGCCGCCCCCGCCGGGTGGCTGCGAGGGGCCACCGGCCGACCCTCCACCCGGGCCACCGCCGCCGGGACCGCCGCCGCCCCGGTCCCCCGCGCCCGGCGGGCCCGGTGGCGGGCCTCCCCCGGCGCCCCCGGCTCCTCCGGACCCCCCACCCCCGCCGGCGGGTGGCGGCGGCCCGGGCGGGGGTCCTCCCGTGCTGTAGTCCGACATGGCGCGGCGGGGCCGGGCCTGACGCGGAGGCTGAAGCTGAGGAGGAGGCGGCGGCAGCGGCGGCTCAACGCGGGAACAAGGCCTCGCTCCACACGGCCGCGGAGCACTCTGGGAAGCCAGCGGCTGGGAAGACGATGCGGGGGGGGGGAAAGGGGGGCGGAGAGGGACGCCCCCTCCGGTCGCCGGCTTGACGGACGGCGCCGCCGGGCCAATGGGAGGTGGTCACCCCTCCCGGGACACCAATCATAGGCTCTGGAGGCGAGCGGCCAATCGGAGTGCCGCGAGAGGCAGCGGGCGGGAGGTACCGCGAGATCGACAGCTCTGGGAGGCAATGGGCTGCGGGCTGACGGCTTTGGGCGGGCAAATTGAGGTGACGGGGGCGGCCGAAGGCCCAATGAAGCGGGAGTTCCAGAATCGCGGGGCGGCTTCTGAACCGGATTGACGGCTCCTAAGAGTCAAGCGGACAGGAAGGAGGAGTCTGGCGAAAGACTTCTTTGAACGGTCTGGGTGGGCGTCCAGTGAGATCGTCGTGTACGCAAGCCAATGGGTACACACGGAAGGCGGTCTTTACAGAGATTGGCAATTAATTTAAGCCAATCTCTGGCGAGGTCGGTGTGATGCGCTTGCGTTAGGACTGAGTTACTTTAGCGTTAACCAGAATCCTTTTCTAGTCCCGTCATCTAAGCCAATGGCTGAGTGGCGGGGGAGGGTGTAAGGTGACTGACCTCACCCTAGGCAAATGACAATGAAGGAAATGGAGGTGCCCCGTTTTGGTGGGAGCTAGTGGAAGCGCCGCTGCATTGGGGCGGAGTCAGCCACCAGAAGCCGGGAGGGGATTAGCCGGAACCGGATTGAATGGCAGCCGACGTGGGCATTGGCCACCGGCTGCAGGAATTCAGGCCTGACGTCTGGGTTAGAGTCCCCGGACGCCGGCCGGGTAAGCCAGGCACGTGGCCTGCTTGAGGCCTTGGAGACGGGTGCTTCCGGGGGTGGGGTGGCCCCAAAGCAAGAGGAAACTCAGGGATCCTCTCATACCCTCTCCTCTTTCCATCCAGGGATCTCGAGTGCTTACTTCTCTTCCAGAAATGGAACCAGCTCTCCTGCCAACTCAAGGGTCTAGATTTCCTCCCAGCACCGAGGGATCCTAGACTCTTAATTCGACACCCTACACCAGCTTCACATAAGGTCCTTGGATCCGAGCTTCAAGCTCTGATCTAGGCCCTCAGTTTATCTTCTGGACCTAGGCGTCTTCCAGGCTTCCAATTCCCGTTCAAGACTAAGACGCCCAAGGTACTCCCGCCCTTCCTCCCTCCTCCCCCCACCCTCCACAGGACCCAGGTATCCAGATCCCCAGCTGCCCTCCTGAACCCAGATATTCCAGACATGGCCAGCAGAAACCATCTGTTTATTCCTCATTGTCTCCACGTTCACCCTTTTGCCCTGGAACCAGGACAAGTCGTAGCAAGCCAAACTGGAGTCCAGACTAGTCCCAGGCTGCACCCAGGGGAGGAGGCACCAGGAATCTTCTGACCCAGGCAACCAGCCTGCTTCTCCTGAAAAGTCTGCCTTCGGTCCCGAGCCTGGAAGGCCCTTTGGGGCCAGGAGACACTGGATCTTCCCCTCCATTTCTGCCCAGGGTATGTCGCCTAGTTCACTGCTTATACTCCCAGGGTCTTCTTCATGGCTTCATACACCACGTAGCTGATGCCGCCTGCAGGCAACACCTTCAGTAATGTGGGGGTCATGCCTCGGTACAGCCCTGGCCAGCCCTGCTGGGCCAGGATCCTCCGGAAGACTCCACACATGGTGGGGTTTGAACCCTCCACAGTGTCTGTGGGGACAGAGGCAAGCTCAGGACCTGGGCCAGAGATGACTTGGCATCAAGGGGCGGGGGTGGAGGGTCGGGCGCTGGAATGTTGGGAGATGGGGACTGAAGCCAGGAGCAGAGGGTCTGGGGTGTTAGTTGAAAAGAAGCTTGAAAGCCTTTTAGAGGAAATTGGTCGGTTTACGGAGAGTGAGAAATTTTCAGGGTTTGTTTTAGGGAACATCTTAGAAAACATTGCAACTTCAATATTCATTGGAAGGACTGATGCTAAAGCTGAAGCTCCAGTACTTTGACCAACTCATTGGAAAAGACCCTGATGCTGGGAAAGATTGAGGGTGGGAGGAGGAGGAGGCAACAGAGGCTAAGATGGTTGGATGGCATCACCGACTCAATAGACATGAGTTTGAGCAAACTCCAGGAGATAGTGAAGGACATGGAAGCCTGGCAGGCTGCAGTCCATGGGATCACAAAGAGTCAGGCACAACTTAGCAACTAACAACAACAAAGATCTGCTAGAGCTTTGCAGTGTGCTAAGGGGTAGTTTGGGGACATTTTCAAGCTGAGGGTGGTAAGCTAAGAACCTCTTTGGGTATTTGAGGATTTGTTTAGGGGTTTGAGAGCCCATTTGTGGGAGGCACATTTGGGGAGTTCCCAGGATATTGGGGGAGGTGGTTATGAGTTTGGGAATGTCTAAGTGTCAGTTTTTGAATATTTAGGAATGATTTGCCTTTTGGCGCCAGGTGCGGCCTGAGTCTGATTTGGACAAGTTGGGGGTCATTTGGGAACTATATGTCTTGAGATCAGTATGGGGGCCTGAGTCATATTCAGGGTTTGTGGGAGTCCTTTGGGAGCTGGGTGTTCATTTTAGTGATATGTAGGGTTGATTGAAGGGACTGGGATCAGGTTTGGGGGTAAGTGTAAGTTTGGGTGGGTTCAGGGGTCAGCAGAGATGGCCAGGATCAGATATGGAGTGTCTGGGAGTCAGTTTGTGTGTGTGTTTGGGGGGTGATGAGAAAGTTCAGAGAGTAGACGCAAGGGGTGGTGGTATGCGAGGTTGCTAAAAGGGCCAAGCTGACCTTGGGCTTGCATCCTGGTGCGCACCAAAGTCAGCGGGTAACTCGCCATCTGTCCACAGGTGGTGGACAGTGTCACAGACGACAGACTGACCAAGCCACTAGGGTCCTTCATGTCCCTGCCTGATTTCAGCCAGAGACACTTGAGCATCTAGGAGAGAAGAAGGCCAGGAGGAAGCTCTCCATGGGCCTGGGTTCACACCACCCCTGCCAACCCCTCTGCAGGACCCACACCTCATAGACGGCCAGGTCGGTGCAGGCATACGGGATGATGCCAAGCATGTTGGGGAGGTACCCACGGTAAAGGGCACGGGTGCCCTCCTGTTCCAGGATCTGCCTGGCACAGTCCAGCAGCCCCTTGTACTGGCCAGTCCGGCGCAGGGTCAGCCGCGTCTTCAGCACCTGGGGAGGATGAGGAGTAAGACAGCTTATTTGAGCTAATCGCCTCAATGACTCCCCAGCACAGGAGGCAACTGCTCAAGAATGCACATGGCTGGGTTTCAAACCCAGCTGCCTTGGCCTGTAAGTACTCTCAACCCAAAGGGTGAGGGAGGGACTTCCTCAGCAGTTCAGTGGTTAAGACTCCATGCTTCCACTGCAGTGGGCACAGGTTTGATTCCTGGTTGGGGAACTAAGGGGGCTACCCAGGTGGCGCTAGTGGTAAAGAACCCGGCTGTCAACACAGGAGACATAACAGATGCAGGTTCAGTCCCTGGGTCAGGAAGATCCCCTGGAGAAGGAAATGGCAACCTGCTTCAGTATTCTTGCCTGGAGAATCCCAAGGACAGAAGAGCCGGGTGGACTACAATCCATGGGGTCGCACAGAGTCAGACACAACTGAAGCGACTTAACATGCACGCATGGGGAACTAAGATCCTGCATGATGTGAGATACAGCCAAGAAAATAAATAAAACTACAAAAGAGGATGAGAGAAGTGATTTGAGCTGGGTGGGGTCTGCAGCGGCCCTAACCCAGCCAAACTCGCCCTACCTGGACCCCAGGTAGGCAGATCTGCCAGTTTTCCCAAAGAAGCCAGAAACTGGAGTTTTTATGAAATGCCCAACATTTCATAAAATGAAAATGTTGGCAACTCAACAGTTGAGCAAAAGACAGCACACTGTGTGTGGTAGGCAAAGTTCTCAGGTGGTCCCCATGGTTCCTGTCCCCCTTATACACATGCTCTGTTTAATGGCCTCCCTTTGCCCTTGAAAATGGTCTATACCTGTGAGCCTGATGGACTGTGACTCTTGGTTCAGGGTACACAAAGGACAAAGGCAGAGGGATTTTGCAGATATAATAAAACCCCTAACCAGTTAACTTTATTTATTTTTTAGGCTTTTTAAATTGGCATATAATTGCTTTACAATGTTGCCTTAGTTTCTGTTGTACAATGAAGTGAATCAGCTTTACATGTACATATATTCCCTCCCTCTTGGATCTCCCTCCCACCTGCCCCCCATCCCATCCATCTCAGTTATCACAGAGGTGAGCTTCCTGTGTCACCAGTTGACTTAAGTTAATCAAGAGAAATCATCCTGAGTGGGCCTGACTCAATCAGGTGAGCCCTCTAAAAGAGTCTGAAGAAGAGACTGAAGGATCGGAAACACTCTTGGATTGGTTTTTTATATGTTGGCCATGCTTCTCTCTCAGGATCTTAGTTCCCCAACCAGAGACTGAACTCAGGCCCATGGCAGTGAAAAAAGTGTGGAATCCTAACCATTAGACCGTCAGGGAGTTCCCTAGGGTTGGTCTCAAACAAACTGTTATGGAGAGGACCACAGGGCGGGGAACACAGGGCGCGAGTTGAGGACTCTCAGTCCTACAACCATAAGAACCTGAATGCTGGTAACAACCAGGGAGTTTGGCAGAGGACACCCAAGCCTCAGATGGGTTCATTGGTCGCCCAACTGACTGACACCTTGATTTCCACCTGATCAAATCCTGAACTGAGGACGCGACTAGCCAGTGCCCAGACATGACCCAGGGAAACAATGGGATAATAAATCTGTATCATTTTAAAAGCTCTTGAGTGTGGTGATTTGTTATGTAGCCATCAAAATAAAAACACATCACAGATGCAAACTATTATATATAGAATGGTAAAGAAGGTTCTACTTCTACTGTATAGCACAGGGAACTATATTCAATATCCTTTAATAAATCCTAATGGAAAAGATATATTTTTTCATTAATATATTTATTAAAGATTGTATATGTATGACTGAATCACCTTGCCATACAGGAGAAATTAACACAACACTGTAAATCAACTATACTTCAAAAATAAAAATACGAAGAAACTCAACCAGACAAGGGCAAGAATTATATGAAGAAAGCTTTAAAAGACTGTTTAGGGGACGACAAAGGAGACTTGACCAAATGGATGCATTCTTGGATATGTAGACCCAATATTGTATAGAAAGTGAAAATGAAAATGTTAGTCGCTCAGTCATGTCTGACTTTGCAACCCCATGGACTGTAGTCTGCCAGGCTCTTCTGTCCATGAAATTCTCCAGGCAAGCATATTGGAGTGGGTTGCCATTGCTTCCTCCAGGGGATCTTCCCAACCCAGGGATCAAACTTGGATCTCCTGTATTGCAGGGAGATTCTTTACTATCTGAGCCACCAGATGGCAATAATCTCTAAACTCATCTGAGTTTAGAGTCAATGAGTAAAAAACGAATACCAGTGTGTGGTTTTGTTTTCTGAACAAGGCAGATTACTTCTAACATTTTAAAAGGAAAAAAAAAAAAATCAATAGAGAATAGCCTGAAAAACTAGTAAAGAAGGGAGAATAATAAGACATAATATCAAGCCTGGGACTTCCCTGGGTGTCCAGTGGTTAAGACCCTAATCCAATGCAGGGGGTGAGGGTTTAAATACCTTGTTGAACATATGCCACGGGATGCTGCCAAAAGAAAAAAAGGGGGCAAGACTACATAGGCAGTAACATGATCAGTGGGTGTTAGGGGCTGGAGGAAGGAGGGAGAGGTGAACACGTGTAGTACAATGACTTACTAGGGCAGTGGAACTTTTCTGCGTGACGCTGTTACGGTGGCTGCATGTCATACGTTTGCCAAAACCCGTAGCGAGTCACAACGCCAAGGGTGAACCCTGATGTCAACCATGGGCTTTAGTTAATAATAATGTATCAATATGGGCTCATCAGTTGTAACCAATGTACCACCCAGATTCAAGTTGTTAATGATAGCGGAAACTTCGTATGTAAGCCAAGATATATAGGCATGCTCTTGCCCTTTTTACCTAATTTTTCTGTAAACCTAAAACTGCTACAAAATAAAGTCTACTCATTAAAAAAAAAATTAGATCATTTAAAATTTAAGAGAATTAGAAGTGCATGAAGAGAACCCAAGTGATAAGAAGAGAAAAAGTGAAAGTGTTAGTTGCTCAGTCATGTCCCACTCTCTGCGACCTCATGGGCTGTAGCCCACCAGGCTTCTCTGTCCATGGGGATTCTTCAGGCAAGAATACTGGAGTGGGTTGCCATTCCCTTCTCCAGGGGATCTTCCTGACTCAGGGATTGAACCCAAGAAGAGAAAGGTCAGAAGTAAACCCAGGGACCTCCCTGGTGGTCCAGTGGTCCAGCTTCCACTGCAGGGGGCACAGGTTCCATCTCTGGTGGGGAAACTAAAGATCCCATGTGTCAGGTGAAACGGCAACAAAACAGAACAAACAAACCCCACCAAAACAAACATACCAAGACATACAGGAATTTGGGGCTTCCCCAGTGGCTCAGCAGCAAAGAGTCCACCTGCAGTGCAGGAGCTGCAGGTTCGGTCCCTGGGTCGGGAAGATCCCTTGGAGGGGGATCTCCCCCCACCAAGTATTCTTGCCTGGAGAATCCCCACGGACATAGGATCCTGGCAGGCTACAGTCCTTGGGGTTGCAAGGAGTCGGACACGACTGAAGCAACTGAGCATGCGTGCATATAAGAATTTTAGTAAATGACAGAGGTGGCATCTTTTGTCATTGGTGATGGAGAGGAGAGGACCCATTCAGTAAATAGTGTTGAGATGACTGTGTAAGCCATCTGGAATACAACTTTGGTATGTGTCTTACGATAAAGAGGAGGAGGGGGCAGGGAAGGAGGAAGCCCTAGCAGCTGCCACCCAATCATCTTACTTCATCTTCTGTAGGGCAGATACTCTTACCTCCATGGGGTTGATGAGCGTCTGGGAAGTGGCCACAGCTAGAGAGCCAGCGAGGAGACGTTCCTGAAAGGGTGGGGACTCGTGCACTCCACAGAAGTAGTTTTTACACTGGGATGGGAGAGAGGAATGTGAGAACTAGCCTCCTTTCCTTCCTGAAACTCACCCAGGGGAAGAGGTGTGGGACCTGGAGAACTAAAATATGCCTTGGGGGCTTCTCTGGTGGCTCAGTGGTAAAGAATTTGCCTGCCAGGGCAGGAGACGTGGGTTGATCCCTGATGTGGGAAGATCCCATGTGCCTCGGGGCAACTAAGCCCAGGCACCGCAACTACTGAGCCCCGTACCCTAGATGGGGCTTACTCTGCAACAAGAGCCCTACAGCCCTTACTCTGCAGTAAGAGAAGCCACCGAAATGAGCAGTCTGCACACCACAACTAGAGAAAGCAAAGAGGAGCCTCCACTCGCCGCTACTAGAGAAAGCCCAGGCACAGCAATGAAGACCCAGTGCCACCAAAAATAAATAAGTAAAAAAAAAAAATTTTAAGTATGTTTTGGATAAAAATCTGAGCTTTAGGGGGTCGTGGGTACCAGAGAGGTGACGGCTTGAGGGTGGGGCTGGGGAAAGCAGATCATCCCCTCCCCCCTACCTGTTCGAAGACAGAGAACTTGATGGCGTACTCTGGGGCAATCTTGAGCACGTTGATACCGTTGCCCCTCCAGAGTGAACGGATGCCCCCTTCCTGGATCAGGCTCCGGAGACCTCCCAGCAGATTCATGAAATTCTTCTTGGAGGAGTAGACCTGGAAATATGGAGTCTGCGTCAGCCCTCTGAGGAGCCCTTCACCTCATCTCCATTCAGCCCCCATCTTTTGGTATGTGGGATATTCGTTCCCTGCTAAGTCGCTTCAGTCATGTCTGACAGTTTGCAACCCTATGGATTATAGCCCACCAGCTGTCCATGGGATTCTCCAGGCAAGAATACTGAAGCAGGTTGCCATTTCTTTCTCCAGGGGAGCTTCCCAACCCAGGGATTGAACCCACGTCTCATGTCTCCTGCATTGGCAGGTGGGTTCTTACCACTAGCGCCACCTAGCAAGCCCTGACCAGGGATCAAACCCGTGCCTCCTACAGTGGGAGCGCAGAGTCCTAACCACTGTCGGACTGCTGGGGAAGTCCTGCCCCTTCTAACTCCAGCTCCACTCCCAACCCTACCCTTGTCCCTCTTTCTGATTTACATACTCACCCCCTCCCTGAACTCCATCAGCTCCACTTCCATCCATCCCCAGCCCAATGGCCCCAGCGCCATAGTCCCCACACACCTGCATGTACACCTTGGCACGGTCCAGAGGGGCTGTGCCCGTGCGAGACACTGCCCCAGCCATGGCTCCCGAGAGGAGGAACTTCCACAAGGCTCCCTCGTTATCCACTTCCAGGACATCCACGGGGACCATCAGCTGCTCCCCTGTGTCCAGCACCTGCAGGACAGACCCAGCTCCTACCCACACTCATTCAGGCTGGAGGTCCTTTTCCTGACACATCTCTAGAACCTCCCCTCCCCCTTGGCTCCAGTCCAAGGCTTGCCCTGATCCCCACAGCTTCCAGGTGGCATTCCACCCAGGCTGGCCTGGAGGGGAGTGGGGCATCCAGAGCGGGCCGGTAGGGTGACCTGCTCCCTCTACAGTTCCAGCTGCAGGTTCTTCAGGGCCTGTGGTTGCCAAGCTCACCTGCTGCGATGGGGGATGCTCCGGTTCTCTCTCCCCCAGGTGCCCAAACACGTACCCGTACACGTGGGTACAGCCCAGGTTCCGGGAGGGGGGTGGGGGTGGGGGTGGGGGACCGGTTTTGGTGAAGAAGGCCTTGACCCTCTTAAACAGGGTCCGGACCCGTGAGCTGGGCTTCTGAGCTTGCTCTGGTTGGGCTCCCATCATAGCTGGAGGGTCAGGACACTCAGGTTCAAATCTCTGGCCAGAGGTTGGCCCATCCAGCAACTGTGTGGGAGGGGTGCTTTGTAAATTTGGGTCCCAGGGGATGATGAGGTCACAGTGGTCCTTGTGACCTCACTGCATATGGCAGACAGAGTGAGTGTCTCCCCACCCCACCAGAGGTCCAGATCCCAATCGCTCTAAACCCACGAATGTGTTATGTTACATGGCAATATAAGGGAGAGGGAGTGGGTTAGATTTGCAGGTAGAATTCAGATTATTAATCAACTGATGAGGAGATGGAAAGATGACTCTGAATTCACCATAGGGGCTCAGTGTAATCTTGCAAGTTCTTCAACAGGGAAAAGGGAGACAGAAGGGTCAGCGTTAGAGGGATTGGAGGTGAGAAAGACTCCGCAGGCTGTTGCTGACTTTGAGGACGCGAGGAAGAAGGCCACGAGCCATGGAATGCAGGTGGTCTTTTTAGAAGCTGGAAAAGGCCAGTCAGCTGATTCTCCCCTGGAGCTTCCAGAAGGGGCCAGTCTTGCTGACAGCTTAATTTTAGCCCAGTGAGCTCCATGTCAGGCTTCTGACCTCCACAACAATGTGTTGTTTTAAGCCACTGAGTTCGTGGTCTTTTGCTACAGCAGCCACAGGAAACTGACACACTGCCTTTCATTGTCACGTCAACAGGAGATGGAAGTGGGGGAGAAGGGGAAGCCTTTAGAGTTCTGAGAGAGAGACACACCGTCAGTCCCTGAAGTGACACGGGCATAGGTTTGAAGTCAGATGGCCCTGAGTTTGGATTCCATCTCAGACTCTTCTTGCTGTGTGCCCTTGGGGTACCTGCTTTACTTCTCGGAGCGGCAGTTTCCCCATCTGGAGATCGGAAGTCATGACTGACTCTACCGCACAGCGTTGTCAATAGGATCCAGTGAGGGTCTTTGTTGGGAGCATCTCCATTGTCCAAATTGTCTGATCAAAACCCACGATGTCATCCTTGATTCCTCCTTTTCTCTCTTGTGCAGTCTGTCACTACATCCCGTGGGCTTAATCTTCAAAGTATATCGAGAATCTGACTGCTTCTTCTCATGTACATGGCTACCACCTTGGTCCAGCCCCTTGTCACTTACCTGGACCAGCGCAGTGGCCTGCACCCCTGTTCCCCCTGCTCCAGACCTAACGGTTTAGTCTGTCTTCCCTGAAGCAGCCACCAGAGGGCGCGCATGAGTACCTGAGTCAGGGCCCACCCCTCCTCTGCGCACAGCCCTCCAGGGCTTCCACCTACCCGCCCAAGTCCTCCTCGCAGCCCACAAAGTCCTGCTCTACTTGCCCCATCCCCTCCCGGCCCTCCCCTTCTCCCTCTCTCCTACTTGCTCACTCTGCTGCAAATAGGCCTCCTCGCTGTTCCTCCAACACACCAGGCATGATGCTGCCCGGGGACCTTTGCACCTGCTGTGCCCTCTGCCTGAGATGCTGTTTCCCTAGGCATCCCCATGGCTCCCTCCCTCACCATTTAAAACTCTTTCTTCAAACATTACCTTCTCCTCGACCACCCTTGCTGTTGTCGTTGTTTAGTCACTAAGTCGTGCCCCACACTTTTGCCACCCCATGGACTGTAGCCGGCCAGGCTCCTCTGTCCGTGGGATTTCCCAGGCAAGAATACTAGAGTGGGCTTTGCCATTTCCTTCTTCAGGGGATCTTCCCGACCCAGGGATCGAACCTGCGTCTCCTGCAGGTTCCTGCTGGGATCGAACCTGCATCTCCTGGCAGGTGGATTCTTTACCACTGAGCAACTAGGGAAGCGCTAAAATAGAATATTACTCAGCCTTCAGAAGGAAGGAGATTCTAACACCTGCTACAACATGGATGAACCTTGAGGACAAGATGCCCAGTGAAATAAACCAGACGGAAAAGGGCAAATAATTGCATGATTCCAGTTCTAGGAGGTCCCAGAGGAGTCAAATCTGGAGACAGGAAGTAGATGGTGGGCCCAGGGGCTGGGGTAGGGGATGGGGAGTGAGTGTTTAATGGGGACAGAGTTTCAGTTTGGGAAGATGAGAAAGTCCTTGAGATGGATGGTGGGGATGCTTGCATGACAATATAATGTACTTAATGTCATAGAACTGAACACTTAAAATTGGTTAAAAGGGTAAATTTTATGTAACGTGTATTGTACCACAATAGAAAAATATTTAATTTTCTTGTTGTTTTAAGCCCCTTGTTTTTGATAACTTTTTACAGCAGCCCAAGGAAAAGGACACACTTGTGTAATTAGAAAAACATACAGGACAAATTAGGAGGGCTCTTGAATGTGGACTTGCCCCTGCACCCACTTTACGGATGTGGAAACTGAGGCTCATGGAGTCATTTCCTGGTCTCCGTGAATGATGGATGACAACCCATGTGTCTTCCCTGTGAATAGTTAGAGGTGCTCCCATATCCACCCACCCCCTTTCAGTAAAAACCACAATGAAAGAGCTTAGAAAATGTATTCCTTTGTTCTTTTCTTTCGAAATAACACACACAGGCAGGGCACAGGCAGGGAGATGGGGCGCAGTGTAGGTGGAGGAGGTGGAAGCATTAGGGGAGTGGGTCCTCCCATCCCCCAAACATCCCAGTTCCTCTTTCACAGTCCTTGAGTGGGGTTCCCCAAGGACTTGGAAGGAATGGAGAGAGGGGTTCCCCAGTGATACTAAGCTCAGCATCCAAATATAAAGTGCAGAATGTACAGGGTGGGGGGCTGGGGTAAGTAGGGGGGATGGGTTGTCAACTCCTCTCTGGTAGAAAAATAGACCTGGAGTGAATTTGGGAGCTTAGGGGGTTGGGGCTTTGTTTTGCATCCTTGGTTTCCAACTCTGAAGCCTGGGGAGGGGCTGGCAGTGCTGGGGTGTGTGTGCGTGTGGGGTCCCCTTCATGTGTTCCCAGCTTCAGATTGCCTGCTTGCCGGCCCTAAGAGAGAGGGAGCCAGGCTCTGGGGATTGTGATCAGCCTATAGGTGGGAAGAGGGTGTGAGGCCAACAGAGTGCTGGAGGAGCATTTGAGCACGCCCTTCCCCCCACCCCGGCCCTGCCCCAGGCCTAGGGGCATGTCCATGCTAGGGAGCTGGGGGTCCAGCGTCTCTGCAGGGCCTGGGAGGGATGTCTCCTCCCCTTGCCAGCGTCAGCTGTGTCAGGACTGTGGGCACATCCTGTAGGTTTTCAAGCTGGGAGCCTGGGACCTGTGCTTCCTGCAGGCTCCATAGACTGTGGGGTTTGTGCCATGGGGGAAGGTCTCTGGTATGTGTCTGGAACAGGGGTGTGTGGGATCCAGGGTGCTGACTGGCCTAGTGGGAGCTAGCTGGGGGCTCTGGGTTTTCAAGGTCCAGTGCCTGGGAGGGTTCAGGTCAGAGATCAGGGGTTAAGGGGTTGGCACCCAGTGCCTAGAGGTGGCAGGGTCCGCCTCTTATGGGTGAAGTTTCAATGTCCAGTGCCTGCAATGCAGAGATCTGGGGTCCTACAGTTGTAGTCGCCTGGAACCGCTCCTCTGCCATCGGGTTCTCGAGAATGTGGTTTGAGGAGTGAGGATCTGGCAGATGAGGGCTTGGGAATCTGGAGTCCATGGTTGGGGCTGTTGAGGGAATGATGCTTGAAATGTGGGAATTGGGGAGCTGAAGCAGCAGGATCTGGGACCCTGTGTTGAGGTAAAGGGATTCAGGAATCCAGTGGTTAGAGGGAGAGGATTCAGGATCCAGTGGATGGGGTCCCAGGATCTAGGCCTCGCATTGTCAGGATACCGTGGCTGAGGTTTCTTGAGATCCAGAGTCCAGTGGTTGAGCTTGGAGATCCAGGACTTGAAGCAGAGGATCTAGGATCTGCCAGTCTAGGGCTGGGGATCTAGGATCCAGCACTGCCTGAGGACACTGGATCCGGTGCCTGAGGCAGCTGGTGGGGGGGGCGGTTAGATACTGGGTAGGTGCTGCTGTGGTTGGGGTGTCAGGATCCATTAGCTGGCTTGTGGGGGATCCAGTGGTTAAGACATGGAGGTCCAGCACTCAGTACGGGGGTGAGGGGACAGGGAAACGTGGGATCCAGTGGCTGGAGTATGGGGATCCTGTGGTTTGAATGGTAGGGTGGGGGGAGGACCTGGGATCCACTGGCTGTCTTGTCGGTCTCCAGTGGCCCAGGTGTGGGGGGACATCATGATTGAGGTGAGGGATCTGGGGGTGCAGGGGTAGGTTCTGGGTCCCTCACCTGGACGTGACCCCCAGGGCCTGCTTCATGTTCTCGTAGACCACATAGGAGATGCTCACAGCAGGGATAACCTTCATGAAGTTGGGGGCAATGCCCCGGTAGAGGCCCCGCACGCCCTCCTGGGATAAGATGTGACGGAGGAGACCCAGCATGGAGAGCTGGGGGGCTCCCTCAATGGAGGCTGGGGAGGGGTGGGGAGGTCAGGTAAGGCCAGAGGTCCTCCTCTCACTTCCCCCTCTTTCCCCACCACCCCCACCAGGGCTGGGCCAGGTGGTCATTGCAGCAAGAGGGACTAACAGTGGGACCTACTACTCCACGTTGGGGCTTCTACTAGCCTTGGACTTGGCTGCTCAACTTTTCACCCCAATCTGGAGGGCCCCATTTGGGGATGATGAGAAGCAGAGCAGGTATGTGTGGAGGGGGAGGTGGGAGAGGGCACAGAAGTGTCCTCTTCCTGGAGCTCCATCCCTTCCTTCTCTCAGCTAAACTCTGACTCATCCTTCCATTCTCCATCCCAAACCAGCTCTTCAGGGGAGCCCTCCTTGGTGCCCCAAGTCTGAGTCTGGCTTTTTTCCCCTCCCCTTCATTCAACCCTAAATCCATACTTAATTTTGGGATGATTTATTCAGCACCTTCCTCTCCAGCCTGGAAGCCCTTTGAGAGTTGGGAGACTATATATGTGTTATGCGCAGATAACCCCTGGCAAAAATCCCAACACACAAATGCTAAAATCCCCATAGAAATTCTCAAAAAAAAAAAAAAAAATTGAGGGATAGTAGTGGGGGAGAAAAAAGAAAAATAACCTCAAAAACCAATCCAGAGAAACACAATAGAACAACTGTAGCCTGTAGCCTGGCCCTGTTGCTCCCTGGTCTGGCTATAACCCAGCCTTGCAAATTAGAACTCAAAGAACCAGCCCAGAAAGCTTGCCTCCCAACTGAGATCGCTGGGATGCTCACCCAGTACTGACTGTGTCTGTTCTCCTGCTTAGGATAAAGGGCTCCCATTCCAGTGTCACAAAAGGGTAAACTGAGGCCCAGAGAAAAGTCAGGGGTTGAGTCAAGGCCAATCCAAATTCCAGGAGGATCCCAGCCTGGGACTCTGCCTTCTCAGGAGGAAGAGCTGGGGGATGGGGAGATGGGCCCGAGTTGTGAGACCTTCCCTGTCTCCTTGTCCCACCCAGGCCTCACCTTGGGCCTGCATGCGGGTCCGGACCAGGGCCAGTGGGTAGCTGGCTATCTGGCCGCACGTGCTGGAGATGGTGCCACAGGCCAGGAGGACGAGGATGCCCGGGTCAGCTGAGTCGTAGCTATACTGCTGGAGCCACTGGTTCTTCAGGGTCTGGGAGGGGTGGAGAAGGAAGGAGGGTGGGTTGGAGCTAGGTGACACCAGGACCCTGCTGGCTGGCTTCTGTATCCTGTGATAGTTGGTCTTAGCCAAGCAGGCTTTTGCTTAGACCTCACCTAAAGGGGACTTCCCTGGTGGTCTGGTGGTTAAGATTGAGGACTTTTAATGTAGGGGGCCTGGATTCCATCCCTAGTCGGGGAACTAAGATCCCACATGCCTGCTGCACCATGGGGCCAAAAAACAAACAAAAAAAACCTCACCTAGACTCTTTCTGGGCTTCCCTGATGACTCAGATGGTAAAGGATTTGCCTGCAATATTGGAGACTTGAGTTTGATCTCTGGGTGGGGAAGATTCTGGGGAGAAGGGAATGGCTATCCATTCCAGTACTCTTGCCTGGAAAATCCCATGGACAGAGGAGCCTGGTGGGCTACAGTCCATGGGATTGCCAAGAGTCAGATGCAACTGTGCGCACTCACACAGACCCTCTCTGGTATGTGGAATAATGGCCCCCCTATTGTTCCTGCCCTAATCCCTGGAATCTGTGAATAGGATACCTTCCTTGGCAAAAGGGACTTTGCAAATAGGATTAAGTTAAAGATCCGGAGGTGGGAGATTATGCTAGAGCTTTCAAGTGGGCCTGATGTCATCACATGTCGCCTTCTAAAAGTCAGAGAAGGAGATGTGATGACAGAAACAGACACGGGAGAGACATGAGGTGGGGGAAGAGGCTATGTTGCTGACCTTAAAGATGGAGAAGGGGGCCACGAGCCAATGAACGTGGGCCATCAGAAACTGGAAAATCTAAGGAAACGGATTCCCTCCTAGAGCCTCCTAAAGGAAAAGAAGCCTTGCCGACACCTTGATTTTAGCCCAATTAGACCTATTTTAATGGAGAAGTCAATGGCACCCCACTCCAGTACTCTTGCCTGGAAAATCCCATGGACAGAGAAGCCTGGTGGGCTGCAGTCCGTGGGGTCGCTAAGAGTCGGACACGACTGAGTGACTTCACTTTCACTTTCATGCATTGGAGAAGGAAATGGCAACCCACTCCAGTGTTCTTGCCTAGAGAATCCCAGGGATGGGGGAGCCTGGTGGGCTGCCGTCTCTGGGGTCGCACAGAGTCGGACACGACTGAAGTGACTTAGCAGCAGCAGCAGATCTATTTTATGGGTTTCTCTGGTGGCTCAGTAAAGAATCCCCCTGCCAATCAGGAAACGTGGGTTTGATCCCTGGGTCGGGAAGGCCCCCGGAAGAGGAAATGGCAATCCACTCCAGTATTCTTGCCTGGAAAATTCCATGGACAGAGAACCTGGCAGGCTACAGTCTGTAGAGTTGCAAAGAGTCAGACATGACTGATATGACTAACAATTACTATCCCCATTTCACTGATGAGAAACTGAGGCTCAAGGGAAGTTATTTGCCCAAAGCCACAAGATAAAGGTGACAGCATTCAGAGTCACCCCCAAGTCCAGAGCTATGCTCTTGGCCAATCCCTTCCGAAGCCTTCTGTGAGGCCTTGGGGAAAAAAAAAAAAAGTCCAGGATCTTTTTTCTGACCTTGGGACTGGAAAGGCTCATCGGTTGCATTTCCTGAGTCAATCTTAATCCATTGCTAATGGCTTCCCAGAACTGTGCTGAGAGAGACTCAAGTGTGGTAATGGATTGGTGATGTCTGGTCTGGGTGTGGAAGGGGCAAATTAGAAGTGTTTACTATACTGACTTTGGGGCTAGAGCTGCATTAGCCAACTAGGTGTTTAATGAGTTTTTAAGAACAGTCATGTTAAAAAGAGGTTTTGATACTTGGATAAGTATGGCCAACACTCTACTTAAAAAAGAGTAAATCATGTTTCTGCAGGACTTCTTAGAGTCTTTAAGAGACTAATTAAGATCTTGAAATGTCAAGAGGGCTTCTCAAACTACTTAGACCTCTGAAATCCCTTTTAGGGTGAAGAATGAATGAAATAAGGTTGTGTCTTATTTCTGCTCAGGAGTCTTAATGGCTTCCTATCACCTTTGGGAGAAACCCAAACTCGTGATCTTTGAGTCCTTGCTATGTCAGCTCCATCCGGCCACTTAGGACTTCCACTCTTCAACAGCAAAACAACCAACCAATCTAATAAAAAAATGGGCAGAAGACCTAAAAAGACATTTCTCCAAAGAAGACATTTAGATGGCCCATGAGAATGTGAAAAGATGCTCAGTGTTGCTAATTATTGGAGAAATGTAAATCAAAACTACAGTGAGGTATCACCTCACACTGGTCAGACTGGCCATCATTAAAGAGTCTACAAATAGTAAATGCTGGAGAGGGTGTCGAGAAAAGGGAACCCTCCTACACTTTTGGAGGGAATATAAATTGGTACAGCTACTGTGGAATACAGTATGGAGGTTCCTTAAAAAAACAGAGCTGCCATTTGATCCAGCAATCCCACTCCTGGGCATATATCTGGACAAAACTATAATTTGAAAAGCTACATGTACCACTATTCACAATAGTTGAGACAGGGCAACAACTTAAATGTCCACTGACCATATAAGTACTTACTGAAATAAGTACCATGTAAGATGGTACAATGGACTAATAGCCATAAAAAAGGATGAAATAATGCCATTTCCAGCAACAGGGATGGACCTAGAGATGATCCTACTAAGTGAAGTAAGTCAGACAGGGAAAGACAGACACCATATGATATCACTTGTATGTGGAGTCTAAGATACTATACAAATGAACTTATCTACGAAACAGAAACAAGACTCCAGATGCAGAAAAAAACTTATGGTTACCAAAAGGGAAAAGTGAAGGGGGAGGGATAATTTTGGAGTCTGGGATTAGCAGATACAAACTGTGTGTGTCAGTAGCTCAGTCGTTTCTGACTTTTTGCGACCCCATGGACTGTAGCCCACCAGGCTCCTCTGTCTGTGGAATTCTCCACAAGAGAATTCCGGAGCGAGTTGCCATTTCCTTCTCCAAGGGATCTTCCTGATCCAGGGATCGGACACAGGTCTCCTGCACTGCAGGCAGATTCTTTACCATCTGAGCTACAGGGAAGTCCCATAGATACAAACTACAGTATATAAAATAAACAGCACGGTCCTACTGTATAGCACAGGGAACTACATTCTATATATTGTAATAAGCTGTAATAGAAAAAAAAGAGACTTTCACTTCTTCAAGAGACCAAATTCATTCCTGTGTCTGGCCCTTGGCATTGGCTGTGCCCTCTGCTTTGTTCACACTCTCTTTTGATATATATTCAGCACATCACTCCATCACCACCTCTCAGAGGCACTCCCAGCAATGCCCCACTCCTGCCCACAGCTACTTTTGATTACACATTCTCTTTGTTGTCTTCTGAGAACTTTTCACGATCTGAAACTATTTACTTGCTGGTTTACTGCCTTCTTTGTTCACTGGAGGGGCATCCCAGGAGGACAAGAATTATGTTGTACTCTTTGAATGCATGCATTGGAAGGACTGATGCTGAAGCTCCCATACTTTGGCCACCTGATGCAAAGAGCTGATTCACTGGAAAAGACCCAGATGCTGGGAAAGATGGAGGGCAAGAGGAGAAGGGGGTGATGGAGGATGAGATGGTTGGATGGTATCACTGACTCAATGGACGTGAGTTTGAGCAAACTCAGGGAGATAGTGAAGGACAGGGAAGCTTGGTGTGCTGCAGTCCATGGGGTCACAGAGAGTCGATTTGGCAACTGAACAACAACCTTGGATGCAGCAGCCAGCACAGTGCCAGGCACTGATGGATGCTTAGGAAACAGTTGCTAAACCAACAAACGAATGAGCGAATGAATGAAGCTTTATCTCATTTGGCTATGTAGACGCTGGGTGCTGGCAGGGCAGGTAGGGTTGGCATGTATGGGGGATCTCAGATCAGGACCAGCTATGTCATTTGTGGGACCCAGTGGGAAATAAAAATAAGGGAGGTCCCCTGTTCAAAGATTACTGAAAATTTTAAGATGGGACTTTCCTGGTGGTCCAGAGGTTAAGAACCCACCTGCCAGTGCAAAGGACATGAGTTTGATCCCTGGTCCGGGAAGATCCCACATGTCACAGGGCAACTAAGCCCGTGAGCCACAGCTACTGATCCTGAGATCTAGAGCCCAAGTGCCATAACCCCCGAAACCCACGCACCCTAGAGCCTGTGCTCTGCAACAAGAGAAGCCACCGCAGTGAGAAACTTGTGCGCCGCAACTAGACAGTAGCCCTGGCATGCCACAGCTAGAGAAGGCCTGAGTGCAGCAATGAAGACCCAGTGCAGCCAAAAAGAAAGAAAGAAAAAGAAAACAAATTCAAGATGGCAACAGCAAAGCATTCAGCCAAGCCCAGGGCCCTTTTGAGTTGGCAACTGGACAGGTTGCCCACCCAGGGAGCTGGGCTGGATACAAACATTGGGGCAGGGATGCCTGGGGACTTCTGTGGTAATTGGGAGAACCTGGTGATCCTGCCAGGAGAAGGGAGAAGCAATGGATGAGGCCCCTGGAAGAGAAACGGCAAAAACTCCCAGCTCCTTCCTTTCCTGATAAATGTCCCAAGATGCTGACCATGGGGTGTGGATTTTATCATGACGATGGACACTGAAATGGGCAGGCCTTAAAGATAACATTAGCTTGGAGGTAGAGGCGTGTTTGAAGGGAGGAGATGGGCATCTTTGAAGTTCATCTTTGCCTGCTCCCTTGATTTTCTGAGCTGGAGTGGTCCCCAACTTTCACGTGTCCTGAGACCTGGGAAGACCAAACTACAGATGGAAGGTTCTTGTGGTAGGAAGTGGAAGAGTCGCAAGGGGTGGGGATGCAATGCCTGGAAAGGTTCCCCAGGATCCCATGGCCCATGGTGCTTTGCTTCTCCACCTGTAGCGATGGAGGTCAACTGATTCAGACCCCAGGGAGAGTAGACCCCAGAGAAGGGAGTGCCACAGACCTCATAGACGGCCAGGTCGATGCCCGCATAGGGGATGATACCCAGAACGTTGGGCAGGTAGCCACGGTAGAAGGCACGGGGCCCTTCTCTCTCCAGGATCTGCCACGCACAGTCCAGCAGCCCCTTGTACTGGCCCGTCCGGCGAAGGGTCAGCCGTGTCTTCAGCACCTGGGGAGAACCTGATTATCCCTGGAAAAGCTGCCTTTGGAATCACAACATCCAGGAATGAAGACAGCTGGGTGGAGACACCCTGAGAATAACTGAATTAAAAGAATCACTTGCTCTAGAATCTATCTTCTGCCTCCAAACTCTATACCGACAAACTGTTAAGGTTGCATGTGGCACCCACTGCTAACCGTCTCCCAATATCTTGTTATCTTCACCCTTAGCAATAGAATCTGTTATTTTCAGCAAGCACACAGCCTCTAGAAATATAGACTACATTTCTCAGCTTCCCTAGGTGTGTGGCCATGTGACTGAGTCCTAGCCGATGAAGGTGAAGAAGGATACAAGGCTGTCAGAAAGCATCCTTAAGGTCAGGGAGCTGTGCCTTCCTTTGTTTTTCCTTCTTGGCTGGAATGTGGATGTTGTAACTGGAGCACAAGCAGCCATTTTGGTCCATAAGGAGGGTGCCACATGCTGAGGTGGTAGAACAAGATAGAGTCTTGTTCTCCAACATTCTGAAGCCACTATACCATCCCTGGACTGCTCACCTCTGGACTTCATTTATGTGATTTAGGTTTTCTATCACTCAATCCTAACTGATGCCTGGTACAACCTGAAACTTGAAATGATTTCTCCAAAAACGGTTTCACTTGGAAATGATTCCCTTGGGGACAAGCATCCTGGAAACCAGGATCCTTAGAAGAGGCATATCCATCAATGGCTGGCCCCCGCAACTGTTATTTAAACAGTTAAACCAACACTGATCAAACCAGCCAATCCCGGAGGAAATCAACCCTGATTATTCATTGCAAGGACTGATGCTGAAGCTCCAGTACTTTGGCCACCTGATGTGAAGAATTGACTCACTGGAAAAGACCCTGATGCTGGGAATGACTGAGGGCAGGAGGAGAAGGGGGCCCTTCTCATCCAGAGCATGAGATGGTTGGATGGCATCATTGACTCAATGGACATGAGTTTGAGCAAACTGGAGATAGTGAAGGACAGGGAAGCCTGGTGTGCTTCAGTGCACGGGGTCGCAGAGTCAGATATGACTGAGCTGAGCGACTGAACAACAAACCAACAAACCACTACTGTCCCCAGAAATCACATGTCAATCTGTGATGCCCAGACCAGCTACACAAGAAACAGCACTGCTGTAATGAGTCTGAATCAGGAAGAGACAAAGTGATCACCCATTGCTTAGTGGATCAACGTGAAGTAGATCATCCCACTTCACACCTTGGAGTGAAATGGTGATTGCAGACCTCCCACAGTGCCATGAGGTCTCTGCCAGGGCTGCTCCTCACCTCCATGGGGTAGATGATGGTCTGGGCTGTGGCGCCCGCCAGGGAGCCAGCCACAAAGCGCTCCTGCACATGCAGCGTCTCCTGTTGCCCCCGGATGGCCCGCTTGATCTGAGGAGACACAGAGGTGGCGGGACCTCAGGGCTTAGCCTTCCGTGGGCTTGAACTTCCCCTCTGCTGCCCTGCTGGGGGCGACCCGTAGGGGAGCAGATGCCCACTCCCAGGGACCCGCAGACATTCCCCCACTCCCAGGCCAATCCTGCAGACCCCATGTCTACAGTCCATGCCTCCCCACACCTGCCCCCACCTGCTCATAGGCCATGAACTTGATTGCCGACTCAGGTGCAATCTTGAGCACATTAATCCCGTTGCCACGCCACAGGGAGCGCACGCCCCCCTCTTGGATCATGCTCCAAAGGCCCCCCAGGATGTTCAGCCGGTTGGTCTTGGAGGCGTGGACCTGGGTGGGGGGAGACAGGTGGCTTTGGGGTCCCTTCCAGAGGTCCAGGCCTGGGAAAGGAGGGGGTGGGTCTCTCGGGGGCCTCTCACCTGCATGAAGACCTTGAGGCGGTCCAGAGGGGCTGTGCCTGTCCGGGACACAGCCCCCGCCACTGCGCCCGCCACCAGCTGCTTCCACCACATGCCAGTCAGTTTCTCCTGCTCCGAGAACTCATCTGGGACAGTGAGGCACTCGCCAATATCCAGGACCTGGGGATGCAGAGGCTGGGGGTGTCATGACCCACTGAGGCTGGGGAGAGGTGACTCTGCTCTAAACTGGGGTGTCTCCGCCATGAATTCCAGGATACCCAGAGAGTCCACCAATCCAAGAGATCTCTCTCGGATCCCTACCCGACCTAGCCCCGCAGTCTCCATGAGAGGTAATGTCCTTCCTGGGGACCTCCACCAAATCCCATCAAAGCCTCCTATTCAAGCCTCTGCTCCATAAAGATCCCTCCAGGGCTAATGAAATCCCTAGGCAGGGTTCCACCCAAGGATAAGGATTGGGTATTAGGATTCCAGAAGGATTCCAGAAGATTCCTCCAGGGCCACACAAGATCCTACCAGGGGCTCCCCATATCAGGAGCCCAGTGGCTCTCTCCTGGGGTCTCCCCCTGATCCCCAGGGGTCTCTCCCACAGAGATCATGTCTTCTAGCATCTTCACTTGTGGACTTCTTAACCAAGACCCTCATAGGTCTCCCAGGGTGGGAATCTCTGGATCTCTCAAGAGATTCTCAGCAGATCCCAAGGATGGATCCCCTCCAGATGCCATCAGATCCTATCAGAAGCATCACTCAGGGATTCCCACCCCAGAAATGACAATCCAGAGCACTTCTTCCCTCAATTTCTAATGGATCTCATCAGACCCTCCAAAAACAGTGGCTTCCTAACTTGTCTTTTCAGCAGCAGAATTCTTTATTGGGCAGAACTAGAAACCAGCAGAAGGAGAGCTGCGTGGGTAGAGGGTGGGAGACCAGAGGCCCCATCTGGTGAGCCCTCTCTTGCCTACCTCCCCAAAGCCCTGCAGTAAGTCTAAAGGGCTCCCATCAGCTCCCATCAGTCCCAGAGCCCCAGATGAAGGAAGTGGAGAGCAGAACCTCACACTCAGGCTGCTCCCAGTGGCTCCTCCCACTAGAGTGCTGATCCAGCTCCTGCCCCTATGCCATGGGGAAGAGAGGTCCCAACCATCAGGCTGGGATCGTCACCCCCACCTCACCGTGGAATGCTTCCAGAAATACAGCACATCTTCCACGTTCTCCAGCGAATGCAACAGGAAGTGGTCACGCCACTCCTGCCAGTCAATGGTCATGGTGCCATCACGGTCCATGCTGGTGGGGGGAGGGGCACAGGTGGGACAGAATCAGTGCCTGGGGCAGGGAGGTGAGTTGAGGGAGGTGAGAGATTCTAGTTGGTTTGGGGAGGAGACACAGCTCCTTGGCACTGCAAGGCCCCCCATTTTACAGAGGGGCATACTGAGGCTACGAGTGGGAAAGCAAATGGCCCAAGATCTCAGCTCCACTCCCTCCCTGGGATTGGGTCCAGGGTTCAGAGGCTTGAGGTGGCTAAGGGGGTCTTGGAGATCTGAGTTACCTGGGATTGTGGACCCAGCCACTCACCTGTGCAGGATTTTCTCTGCCTGTTCCAGCGAAATGGAAATGCCCAGGGCTCGGAAACTCTGTTGGATCTCAGAGACGTCAATCTGACCTGGGGAGGGGGCCCGAGGAGGGGACCTCGAGTCAGAGGACCAGAATAGCTTGGACTGGGGATGTCTAACAAGACCAGGGCACGCAGAAACCCAAGGTGAGGTGTGTGGCAGGGTTGTGGGGAGGGGCCCTTGACCCACTGGGATCAGAGAGGTGGAATTGGTTCATATTGAGAGGGACTTGCATTTGCTGAATGAATGAAGGATTAAGTCCAGGGGTAATTATTGGGGTCCCCATGCCACAGGGAGTTGAGGCCACATTGGACATCCAGAAAATACGATGGGGGTGGCTCTGTCTCACAGGGAATCCAGGAGCAATGCGGGGAGGGGAATCTTTGCGCCACAAATAATAAGACTTATAAATAATAGGGTCCCACCCCGTTAGGAAAAGGAGGTGGGATAGGCCAGCTGGGCCCAGAACCACCTAGCTGAGGGTGAGGAGAGCTCCCGAAATAGCCTGTGAGTCATCATGGAGAAGCGGCCCTCCCCGCTTCCTCCTGGCACTGCCAGTTCTAACCCCACTGGGGTCTCCAAGGGCCCCACAGCCCCATCCCTGGGCCTTACCATCTTGATTCCGGTCCAGACTGTGGAACAGAAGTAGAAGGCGCTGTTCCCGCTCCTGCAGGTAGAGGATAAACTCCTCCAGGTCAAGGCCGCCATCTGGGTCAGTGCCACCCTCAGGGGCGATGCCCTGGCAGGGAGAAAGGTCAGAGGGAGCTCCTCTAAGCTGCTCCCACAATGTAGGGCATAACAAGCTTATGTCCCAGGAGCCTGGGCCCATCAGTCTGCCATCGGCTCTCCCCTCAACAAGATGCCCAAGGCCATGGTAGGTCTGTGAGGTGGACAGCAGTCGTCCAACTTTCTTGGCGAGCAAAATGAGGCTCGTCAAGGTCAAGTAACTTGCCCAAAGTTACAGAGCTGGGAAGTAGATAGGTGGACTTGGGCTCTTGTTTCTGCAAGCCTGTCCTTCCAGCTGTCTCTTCTAAAAACTTGTCTGCATGGCAGTTTCAAGAGCTCTCACTGGAGACAGCACTGGGCAATGTGGTGACAAGGACACAACCACACTGAGCATCCACTGGGCCTCTGTTTGCCCATCTGTAGAGTGGGAGGGTGATTGGAGGTTTCAGGGTGCTATGGAGACAGTCCAGTGGCATTTGAGTCTTCAGATGTAGAGGGATTGAGGTCAAGTTCCTGCTTGGATAGGAGCATCCCCAGCGAAGGGCAGCCTCAGATAGGATTGGGTCCTTGGCTGGGAAAACTTGGGGCATTGAGCCAAGTCTTAGAAAGGACAGGGAAGGGAATGTAAACAGAGAGTCTGGGGCAGCTGCCTGGGAGAGTAGTGGGTGCCCAGAGCCGGGTAGGAGGGAAGGGAGGGCATGTTTCCCGTAGGTGGGTGCAGGCCATGTCTCTGGGTTGTGCAAAGAGTTCAGAGGAGGGTGTGTCCCGGGCAGTGGGCAGTAAAGCGCACGTGGCCCCATTCCCTGGCAGACATCCTCCACCCAGAGGGAGGAGGGGGCTGGGTTTGGCAGCCTGAACTGCAGGCCTGGGGCCTCGGTGGTCCTGTCTTGAGCGATCCCGTCAGGCCCGGACACGGGCGGGCACTGGCAAAGAGACAGGGACGCTCAAGCTAGGCACGGGTCCTGGAGTCCAGCACAGGCTGTCACGGGCGACTCCTGGCGCTCCATTCAGGGGCTCAGATTACCAGGCGCCAACTGGGCCCAGCGCCGCGCATCAGGAGGGGTATCCCAGCGGGGGTACCTGTTGGGCGCCGCGGTCCGGATCGCCCCCGCCCAGCCGGGCCAGTCCCTGGCGCAACTCGCGGATGTCCACGCGACCATCCTTGTTACTGTCCAGCTCTTCGAAGAGGCGACCCCAGCGCTGACGCCGCTCGGCCTCGCCCGGGCCCCCCCGCATGGCGCCAGCCCGGGGGGGAGGGGAGGCCCGGCAGCGGCGGCCTCAGCGGGGGCTTGACGGCTCCCCCTCCCCCCCCGGGGCCCTGCAGGGCCAGCTCCGCGGCCACTGCCACCGCAGCCTCTGCGCTGCCTGCCGGGCTCCGGCACTTGTAGGAGGCGGTGACTGCTAGCCGTCGCCGCCCGCGCCAGAACTTGCTTCTCCTCCCCCGACCCGCTTTGGGGGGGAGGGGGCTGAGGGCGGAGCTGGTGGGGGGCGGTCAGGGATGTCCCGGTATCAGCACAACCTAGGGAGCACCACATTCATTCTGGAAATGGAGTGGCTGGAGAGAGCAATATCTCAGGTCTGGTTTCGTAGCTCCTTTCTACGTGCCTCAGTTTACCCTCTGCCCAAGGAGGCGAGGTAAGGAGATCTCCAGGATTGGGTTACGTAATCCCTTTCCACTTGACCTCCTGCCTCTACTAATTTTCATCAGGAACTAAAGTTCTCTTTTTTCCTAGACGTTCTCATGGACCAACTCCGCGCCATCTAGGCCTGCAACAGCACGCCCGTTCCAATTACATTCCCTACGCGGCCTCTGAAGCACAATATCTAGCCGTGCTGTCATCCCGCCCGTGCGCCTCCTTTCTCGGTTCCACTCAGCCTGGGAAACGGAAGATCAACGCGCCAGGCGGCTGCAAAGTCGGTTTCCTATTGGCCAGAGCCGCAAAAGCTGCGCCCGCCCGTCCCGCCTCTCCCACCCACCTAGGCGGGGCCTCCCCTCTGACCCAGGGCAGCCTTCGGCCCCGCGGCTCGGGGCTCTCCAGGAAGTCTTAAAGGGGCCCCGACCTGATCCGGACACCGAGAAAATTGCTCTCTCCGGACTTGCCTGGGGAGGAGTCCCAGGCACGGTTGGGGATAAGGACCGCGTAACTGAAGGCGGGCCCCCAGTCTGTCGCGCTCTGTGCACCTGCCGAAGGTCCCTCCCACTAGTTTTGGGCGCAGTTTCTCGATTCACCATTAGGGGGAGGGGCCCCCAGGCCTTTTGACAGCGAATAATAATAATAGCTAACGTTGATTCATTGCGTTGCACAAGCCTGGTCTTTTATTCACCTCTCGCGTCGTCTTCTCTAAAACCCTAAAACGTAGGTGGGACTGGCTTTCGCACTTCACGGATGAGGAAATAGGAGGTTAAGCCGCTCACCCCAGTTCATATGCCCAGGAAGGGGCAAAGCAGAGATTTCACTAGACCTGGGATTCTTACCCATCGTTGAGCTATGACCTGGAAGGGATTAATTTTCCCTTAACCGTAACACTTCACTCTAGAGTCTGCAGGATGGGGTCGCTTATTACCATCGTCCTTTATCCAAAGATACAGCCGAGAGGGCAATATGGTTCCCTGGCAATATGCCCAGATAGGTGTGCCCTAACAGGTGTGTTCCAGACAAAGCCTCTTATAGAGGGTCTCCTCATAGACGTTTTCATTCACAGATGGCCCTCGCAGGTGCCCTACAGCACAGGGGGATACAGGTATTTTCGCACGGAAATGTCCCAAACAAACGGTTTCTCACAGGTGCATCCTTGACAGGTGGACCTCAGTACACACGAGCCCCCCTCAGATGTGCTTCTATGTTAGTGTGCCCCACGCAGGCGTGCTCAGGTCTCCCTCTCAAGTGAGCTCAGTTCTATGCAGCTGTCCCTCCTGCAAGGTTGTTTCCTCCACCTCATAGGTATGTGTCTCAACAGGGATTCCTCCACCCAGGAATGCGTTACACAGCCTCCCCCACCACAGGTGTATTCCCTTTAAATATCAATCCATATGGGGCTTCTTCGTATAACTGGGTCCCCTACAGGCGCACTTCAGTACAGGTGTGTCTTGTGCAGGTGTTTCTAATGTCTTTCTACACGGCAATTCCTCCTGCAAGTCTTGTTCATTTCATAGGTGAGTCATGCAGATGCATTCCCAAAACAGATGTGCCCCGCGCCACAGTGCCTCAGCCAGGTGTTTAACATGCACGTGTGTTCTCTACAGCTGTTTTTCCCCCAGGCAGGCTTCCATTCAGCTATACTCCAAATAGATGTGTTTCAGGGCAGATGTGTCCCATCGGCGTTCTTACACTTCCGTGCAGATGTCTTCTTTACACGTTAGCTCTCATGCAGGTGTGTGCCACATAGGTGTGTTTTCCTTAGAGGCTCCCCATCCCGGTCTGCCCAAGACAGGAGTGCTTCACACACCGATGTTTCCATGCCCTGTGTGTTCCCACACCTGGACAATTCTACAGGTGTACCTGCAGTGCAGGTGAGAGGCCCCTTTTACACCTGCGCGCTTACACTTCTTTTTATGCCTTCGGATTGTAGGATTGGGTTCCCGTTACAGGTGCGTCCGCGGCGCGGCCCCGCCCCCTCTAGGCCCCTCCCTCTCATCTAGGCTCAGGTGCAGAAGCCGGAAGTGCGCTGCCCTCCCAGGTGAGTGACTAAACTTTCCGGGTCACGTGAGCGGGCGGAGCTGGAACAGTGCGACCCAGCCACTGACCGACGTACCGAGGGTTCGAGCGAAGGACCGGCATCCAGACTCAGAGCGAAGTCGAAGACGCCCGGATCAGGTAAGGAGGCAGGTCGTACGGCTGGGCCTGCCGCCCCCTCCCCCCTTCCCTCCTCTTCCTCTTTCCCTAGCCCAGGAACGCGCCGCCCAGAGTTAATCTTTAATCTCTGACCTCTGGTGGTGGGGCGGGGCGGGACTCGCGGGTGGCCGGCAAGGGTCGCCCCTCCCAGAGGCCAGTGCCTGGATCCGGCCCCCTCCCCCACGCCCTGGCCTTTCTCCTTCAGCTCCCAGGTGCGGGGTCGAAGGTACCCCCGGCCGGAGATGCGGTAGGAGCGGCCCCTGCGACAAGCCCCTTCCCTGTGCCACCAGCCTGTCACCCGGCCCATGGCGAGCCCGAGCCTGGAGCCGCTCCTGGCGCTCGGCCTGCCACTGCTGCTGGCCTGCTGGGGCCGGGTCGGCGGGCAAGGTAGGTACCGGTCAGGGGCGCTGGGGGTCTGGGCTATGAAGAGCTATGTCCCTGCAACACTGAGAGGTCAAGAACCCAGGAGCGGGCATGTGATGCCTTGGGAGACGGAGTCGACAGAGTCAGAGCTGGAGGGTTAGAATTTCTGTGTCCTTCCTTGGAAGGTTGGAGTTGGTCTAGGAGAATTCCTGAGTTGGGTGGAATTGTGAGCTGCTGGGAGAGGAGGCCTGGGGGCCGGAGTCTCAGTAAGGTTGAGAACTCTGGGAAATGCGAATCAGGAGGAAGCCTGCCTGGGGCTTTAGGCCCAGGTAGCGCAGACTGGCCTAAGGTGTGGACCCTGCCTTTCTGCCCTCTATTCTAGTTTCGGGTGCCTGGGGGGAGGTGTGTGAGTCAGACACTCCGGGGAAATACAGGATCCGCCCAGCTCCTTAAGGGCTGAGGGAGGGCCGGGGAGGTGGGTGGTAGGGGGTAAGGGTTGGGTTTCCGGACACTATCCATTATAATAGCCCCCAACTCAGTGCAAACTGCAAACTGCTGTTGGTTGATTACTCGCTGCTGGGCTAACCAGGGGTGGGGGTCCCCAGAGAAGCAAAATCAATGAGGCCATCCCCTTCATGGAGGGTACCCACAGAATGAAAGTCTCAGAAGGGCAGAGTTCTAGTGAGGGGAAATGCCCAAGGATGATGAAGATGTTTCCAGATGGGAAGGAATAGATGGGGGTTCATTTATCTTCTCTGGAGCTTCCCAGATGGCTCAGCAGGTAAAGAATCCACCTGCCATGGAGGAGCTGGGTTCGCTAGTATTCTTGCCTGAAAAATCCGGTGGACAGGAGCCTGACAGGCTATACAGTCCATGGGGTCGCAAAGAGTTGAACATGACTGAGCAACTTGGCATTGTCTTCTCTACCACTCCCCAGCACTTTCTACGACCTCTACATCTACAAGTGTGAACACCACCACTACGACCTCTGGCCCCAGCCCTGGTTCCAATGGAGCCCTGGTGAGTTGAGTGGGGAGGATGGTGTATAGGGGAGGAGGGCAGAAGGGATTTTATTGAAGAGTCCCTCAGGTAGCAGATGGGAGGGCCTAGACTTTCAGGGGTGACTATTGGGTTTGGTGGGGGGAGGCATTGGAGAACCCTATGGGAGAGATCAGAAGGCCAACTTGGCAAATGGGGAGACCAAGAATGCCTGGAAGGGAGTGAGCAAGAATACCCAGCCTGGCAAGGTCAGGAGCCCCCTGTGCCTCTCAGGCAGGGGGAAGGGGGAGCTAGAAGCTTAGGCGTGGCAGCACTTGGAAGGAGGACCCCAGACACAGCAGGTGGAAGAGCCCAGGAGCCCAGGTATGATAGATGGGGATCAGGAACCCTGGGGGAAGGAACCCAGTCACCCAAGGCAGCAGGTGTTAGGGAGAGCGGATTACCATCCCCAGAGGCTTCTCCGGGTCGGGGGGGTGGACAGGATGTCCAGATTCAGGGGTAACTCACACCCATCCCCCCTCCCACGCAGTCACAGGAGGCCGTCACCGCCATCATTGTGGTTTTCTCCCTCTTGGCTGCCCTGCTCCTGGCTGTGGGTCTGGCTGTGCTGGTGCGGAAGCTACGGGAGAAGAGGCAAACGGAGGGCACCTACCGGCCCAGCAGCGAGGAGCAGGTGGGTGCCCGAGCTCCACCGCCCCCCAACCTCAAGCTGCCGCCTGAGGAACGGCTCATCTGAAGGCTGGGGCTGGCCACAGCCACCACCACTGCTCAGGACTGCCCGGCACTTGCTCTCTCACAGCCACTGAGATACCAGCCTCTGATGGTTCCGGAGGACTTGGGGGGCTGCGGGGCACCTGCCGGGCGGGCTCTGCGAAGCATGCCGCCTCTGCTTGACTCTGCCTGCAGTTGGGGTGCCAGGGCTGGGGACCCACCTCCTCGCTTGCCGCACCATCGGTTATCTGTCCCGCTGCCGCACAGGCCCGACACTCCCCCCCTCTCCTTTCCTTTCAGTTCTCCCACGCAGCTGAGGCCCGGGCTCCCCAGGACTCCAAGGAGACGGTGCGGGGCTGCCTGCCCATCTAGGTCCCCTTCCTCTACCCATTACCCTTCCTGGTTGTGTGACCTTGGGGGAAGGCAGAGCCCTCTCTGGGCAATCAAACCCATCCAGTGCTTAACAATAGAAGGGAATAAGGTGCTTCTAAGACTGTGCCCTTGAGGGCAGGGGACACTGAGGCTGCTCACTTTACACATATATCTATATAGTGGGTGGTGAGATATTATAAGACCTTCCTGTGGGCTGGTAGGAGTAGGAATTAGCCTAGATGAAGGAGACTCCTACAGGGCACATAGGCTGTTGGGAGAGGAATTCTAAGTTCTTGAGGGCCCTAGGGGCTGGGAGGGCTTCCTGGAAGGGAGGGGCTTTTAGCTGCACCTCAGAGCCAGCCTGAGGTTGCCACAGGAGGGAGGTGGTGAGTGGTGTGGGTTCCTGAGCACAAGAGGGCTCCCAGATAAACTCAACAGGAAAATCCAGCTTTGGGCTCTTGAAGCTTTATTAACAAGGGGCCAGAGTCTCTCCCAGATCCTTGGTCCTTAACCTTCAAAACACTTTTTAAGCTCAGCGACTCTGGGCCCACTCCTGGCCTGGGGCTCCTGCCAGTTGCTTGCAGGTGAAGCTGAGGACCTGGGGGCTTCTGGCTCCTCGAGGGGCTGGAGGTGAACTGCGGGCAGGCCCTCTGAAGGCAGGGCTCCGGGGTTCTCTGAGGAACCCAGATCCGAGAAAGAATCAAGGGCTTGGGATGTCCAGGTAACACCCAAGTTGGGCTCAGGTCGGGGGCTTTCTGGAGGGCTGGGCTGGCTGGGTGCTGCCAAGAGCTGGGAGCAGGGCTCCTCCTGGGCTGTGGGATCTTCAGTTGCTTCATGGGGAGGGGAGAAGCAGAGAGGCTGGGGCTCGGTGGGAGAGGATCCAGGGTCCCCTTTGCTGCTGGGGCCTGCAGAAGCTGTCAAAGACTGGGACGGAGACTCGATTTCTGGGCTGGCCTCTGAAGGCAGTTGGCAAGTGGGGTGCTTCCCGGAGCTTGTGGCATCCGAAGGCTGAGGGGTGTGCAGAGGCAGCAGGGACAGGGGCTGGGGCTCTGGAGGTTTGTCGTCATCTGCTTGCCAACTCGATCTTCCGTGTATGTCAGGCTGGGTGGGGGTGGGAGATGGCAGATTGCTGGCCTTTGGATGAAGCAGGCGCTGGCAGGTTGGATGGACAAATGGGGAGGGACTGGGGGGCCAGGGAGTGGGGCTCTCACCAGGCTGAGGCAGCTGTCCAAGTCCTCTCTGTGGCAGCAGTCTAAACTCTGGCTGGGCCGCAGGCTACCAGTCCGCGTGGCTCTCGTGCTCAGGCTATCCAATATCTCACTTAGCAAATCCAGTTCTTCTCCAGACCCCAGGAAGCTGCCATCCAGCGCTTCCTCTGCCCACGGGTCCTGAGCATTCTCTGGGCTCCGGGAGGGTGTCCTGGGTAAGGATGGGCAGCCTCAGGTTTCTGCCCCAGACCAGCTGCCCTAAGTGTCTGGAGTCTGGGGACCCACTTTCCCATCAGTCCTGGCCCCCACTTCTAACACTACCCTCCCTCCAATCCCCTGCCTTGGAGTCTTACCTCTCTTCCAGGGACTCAGAGGGCTTCTCTTCCAGCCTGAGTCTCCTGCTGGGGCGACTCCTAGGGCGAAGGGGCCGGTTCTGCAAAGGACACATTTGGGGCCTGGGGGCAGGGCCTCAGGAGCTACAGAATCAGGGGGCTCTGTGAATGGGGGATGGTGTGGGCATCCCATTTGGGGGTAGTTGAGATGTCTGATTGGAGGCAGAGAAGGAGAGAAGGACTTGGTGATAATTCCAGGTATGTGCATTGGCACTAAGTGGGAGGGGGCTTACCTGTCCAAAGTGCTGGGTGATAGGCAGGCGCTGCTGCAGACGATCTGAGCGGCTGGTGAGGGAAGGGGCCCTCAAGGAGCCCCCCCTCTGCAGGCCAGAGTCCCCTTCCTAGGAAGAGGGTGGGTAAGCCAGGAACTGCTTCCCCCCATTGTCCCCTGGCATTGGCCACTGACTTTACCTTGTACATAAGAAGACTCTGCACACCCTTCAAGCCGCTCTTTGCCTATGGAGGAACCGAAAGAGTGATTTGACATGGGTATTTGAGAACCAGGCCCTCCACCCCGGAGGACAGATTCATCTTGCCATCTGCTCACGGGTGACTCAAAATCCATTCAGAATCCCCCTGTACCAGCTAAGGAGTCAATACAAACACGCCTCTTTGACTAATATAAAAGGAATATTCCTCGAGGAGATAACCCCCAAATGAAACAGGGAGTGGCAAAGCTGGAACGCTGTAAAAAATCAGTGTTCAAAAGCAGAGCAAAGAATAAAAATCCAACAGACGGTTCCGAGCTGCGGGAGCCGGTCCCAGGAAACTTTTGGATTTGGGAGAAAAACAAAACACTAAGCGTGCAAGCAGGAATGTTAGTGTCTCAGAAGGAATACCCCGAGACGTTTGCCAAAGAATCCTGGTGATCATTTTTAAATAGGAAAGACGTGATCTGACAAACGGGAAAGAACACAGTCAGTGGAAAATAAAAGGAGGAAACATTGCAACTGGTTTAACTGCTGGTTCAGTTTGATAAACTGTCCTCTAAACAGAAGGTTAAAACATCCTCTGGCTTGGTCACCCTGGTAACTGGTCTGTCCACCCCAGCCTCACCGAGCGGTACATGTTCCTGACAGCTGGTTGGGTCTTGGCCTTGACGGAGTGCAGAAGGGCACCACCACCTTTCTGTGGAGAGAAAGCCAAGGCAGAGAGGCATAGGCATATCCCAGACCCCACCTGCCCACCTGGGTTGTGTGTTGCTGGAAAAACCCTTCTCCCTCTCTGAATTTTCTTTTTTATTAAATTAAAAAACTGAGTTATAATTTACATACCATACAAGTCACTTGCCTTACTTGCACAACTCAATGACTTTTGGTAGGTTTCCAGTAGTTGCATAACCATCACCATAGGCATAGAGGTTTTCTGTTTGTTGTGTGTTTTTTGTGTGTGTGTGTGTGTGTGTGTGGTATGTGGGATTTTAGTTCTCTGACCAGGGATCAAACTCCCCTGCCCTCTGCATTGGAAGCGCAGAGTCCTAACTGCTGGACTGCCAGGAAAGTCCCTCTCCCTGAGTCTTGATTTTTTTTCACCTCTTTCTATACATGGGAATAGTGAGGATGGCTATGGGTTTAATTTAATCCTGTGATAAACACTAAAAGTGGTATTACTACCTTCAGGTTGTCTGCCCAAAGCTGGTAGGATCGGAGTGTCCCTGCAGAGAAGAGAGCAGAGAGCATAGCATCTTCAGGGTGGGTGGGCTTGGGTGGGGGTGCTGGTGAGGTGGGGCCTCTGAGGCCAGGTGCAGAGCTTACCTGAGGAGGCCCCACTACAAGTGAGCTCCTGCTCAAAGAGGTCTGAGAAGCCTTCACCCGTGTTTAGCTTCTCCAGTCGGCCTTCGATGAACTGGGCGTGTGGGAGAAACAGGAAATCAGGGTGCCCCAAACATTAGAATGCGAGGTCTAGGGATCTACTCCCAACAAGACATGAAGACATCCTTGGCCCCACCCTTCCCCAACATGAGGCCCCAGGAGTCTGGAGCCCAGCTCAGCAAGTCAGAGGTCCGCCCCTCTCCACCCCAAGTCAGGATCTGTCTTCAGGGACCAGACTCTCGCTCACAGGGTCGGAGAAGTAAGACTGCCACTCCACACATGCCTGCCTCCTCTCAATGACCCTGGGAAGAGGTCGACTCCACCTCCAGGGACCCTAGAAGCCAGTTCACCCTGAAGGACACTGAAGTTCATCCAACTTTCTTCCCAGAACCCAAAAGTCCGGTTCCCCCTCCCCCTCCCCCCATCCCTGGGGTCCAAAAGGCCGGCCTGCCTCCCCTCCCCGCAAAGGGAGTCTGACATGAACCTCCATCCTCGATCCAGGAGGCCCCCGCGTTAGGACTCAATAATTTGGTTCCAGCCCAATCTCCTCAGGGACCTAGAAGTAAAGCTTATCCCTAGGAACTCAGGTCAGGGGCTTCCATTTTCAGAGACCCAAGGATTCATGTCTCTCCCACCCCGGAGACCCTGGAGTGGGGGATCCGGCAGGGCCAACTCTCGCCCCGCCCAGTGAACCCAGGCGTCCATCCCTCCAGCCCCGGCTCCGCCCTCTGGTGTGCGCGCATCAGCGCCCCAACCCCGCCCCTTCGGCCTCAGCCCCGCCCCCAAGGCTCTGGCCCACCTGTTTGAACAGCTGCAGGTGCACAGCCCGCCGGTGGAAGGCCTGCAGCGGCGCCCCGGGTTTCTGGGCCAAGAAGGCTTCTTCACTGAAGGTGACAGGCTGGCCCTGGAAGAAGGACTCGAATTCTAAGCTCCTCGCGGCTCTCTTGGATCCCTTATTCTGCCTTCCTTATTCTACTGTCCATCTGTGTAGCGAACATTGATGGAGTGCCTCTGTGTGCTTGAACTCCAGCAGGACTTCATGGGCAGCAGGGAGGACCTGGGCTTTTACCCGGAGCGGGGTGGCAGATGGGACCTGACTCATACTCCTAAGTGACCTCTGGCGGTTGCGAGGAGGTCAGACTATGGAGCGCGGGGGTGAGAACCCGGAGAGGGGATGAGAGCGCTGATTCAGGCAACAAACAAACAAGGGAGGCCAGAATGGAGCGGAGACAGAGGAGGAGGAGAAATGGACAGTTTCCAGCAGAGCTGACTAGAGCATCAGATTCTCAAATGATCGAATTCTCCGACAACCTTTTTATAGAACAGTTGTGAGAAACTGGGGGTAGGGGTGGGGAGGGTGTCAGGGTTGAAAGTCAGCAGATCAAAGCCCTGGCTTCAACACCCACCTGCTGTGGGTTTTCTCCAAGTCTTGGTTTTTTCATATGTAAACTGGGACCATAATAGTATCCCTCTCATTGTATTGTTATGAGCATTGAGATAATAACAGCAACTGTAAACCTAGCGTTTATCTATTGCAATGTGCCAAGCACTGTCCGAGCATTTCAGACACATATGACCTTTTTGGGTGGGTACTGTTGTGGTCCGATTTTACAGACGAGCAAACAGAAGCACTAGAGAAGGAAATGGCAACCCACTCCAGTATTCTTGCCTGGAGAATCCCATGGACAGAGGAGCCTGGAGGGCTATTGTCCATGGGGTTGCAAAGAGTCGGACACGACTGAAGCGACTTAGCACGCAAACGGAAGCTCAAAGCAAGCACTCCATTACAAACTGGGTATTATTATTCCGAATCCTGCAGGCACCCACGGGGCTGCTCCCTTCTCGTTCCTGCTACTTACCGGGCTGCAGACGAGCGCATCGCGGTACCCTCCGAAGAGCAGGGCCTGAGCTTTGAGGAAGAGACGGGACACCCCTTCCCCAGGGGCCAGCGCGACCTTCCTTAGCCGCAGCCTCAGTAGAGACACCTGGGGGACAAGCGGGCAGCGCTGAGCGGGCCGGCGCTGAGCCTCGCCTACCGGATAAGGCAGGAGGCTGGGGAGCGGGCGACACTGACCACGTCTGGGGGCAGCGCCTGCACGTCGTCGAACGGTGTCTCCAAGGTATTGGAGTCCACGTTCATCATCACGACATCCTCCAGGGCTTTCTCCCGCACTCTCTGCATTGGGGAGTCGGAGGGGGTGGCCGCTAAGGGCCCGAGTATCTCGGGCGGGGGAGGGTACACACTCCGCCCGCCCGTGCCATCCAGGCCAGCACCCGCTTACCTCAGCGAGACTGGCGTGCACTCCGATGAGGTAGGGCATAGGCGCGCTGCGGACGACCGAGGGGGCCCGGTCATGCAGGCGCCGCCCCCGGGTCCCCAGGACCCCAGGCTTCTTCCCAAAGCCCTCCCTCCCCAGGCCCCGCCCCTCACCAGCAGTAGTCCAGTAAATGCGGCGGCAGCGTGGGGATCAGCACGTGCTCCCAGCGCATGGGATACAGGAGAGCACAGGACGCGTGGACACAGGAGGTCAGCTGGGGACGGGTGGAGGGGACCTTGGAGTCAGAGCCTGGACTCCCAGCTTCAAGGATTCCTCTCTGGGACGGTGGCTCCCCCGACTTCATTTCTCATGTCCTCCGTCTCCTGTCCCCCTCCACCCCCTTCCTCAGCGAATACTGGGTAAGAAGTGAAAACTCAAACACTTTCACGTGAAGGCCAATAATTCTGCAAATTACACTGCTGGGGGCTGGTGGTGCCAGGACTCGGCACGTGCTAGTCTCTTCCTCTCTAGGGGGAGAAGCCAATATTCAACTCTCCGGATCACTCTCTTTAGAGGTAGGACAGCGACCCAGCCCACCAACCCCATCCGGAAAGAGGCAGAACTAGGATTGAGCCGGACCTGGTCCCGCCTCTAGAGGTGGAGCAACGGTTAGCCTCATTGACCCCACCCCTAAAGAGGTGGAGCTAGAATTCAGTCCCTCCCTGGTCCCACCTCTAGGGGTGGAGCAAAGGTTCAGCCCCATTGACCTCACCCCTAAAGAAGTGGAGCTCGAATTCAGTCCCTTCCTAGTCCCGCCCCTAGGGGTGGGGCCAGCATGCAGCCTCCATTTCCCCCGTCTTTCCTCCTGGTGGTAGGGGCGGATGCCTGGCAAATCCCATGGGAAGAGGAGCCTGGTAGGCTGCAGTCCGTGGGGTCACTAGGAGTCGGACACGACTGAGCGACTTCACTTTCCCTTTTCACTTTCATGCATTGGAGAGGGAAATGGCAACCCACTCCAGTGTTCTTGCCTGGAGAATCCCAGGGACGGGGGAGCCTGGTGGGCTGCCGTCTCTGGGTTCGCACAGAGTCAGACACGACTGAAGCGACTTAGCAGCAGCAGCAGCGCTCACCCTTCGTGGGGTGGAGCTAGTCTTGTTCCGGCCCGTAGTGGGTGGAGCCTGGACTCAGCGCACCAAAGCCAGACTACACAGCATCCCCCTCGGATTTCCCCCAAGAAGGTGGAACCAGGGTTCAACGCAACCATGACCTTCAAAGGCGCAGAGCCAGGACTTTGTCCTCTGGTCTCTCCTAGTGGGGTTAGAGCTAGGAATCCGCCCCGGTTGTCCCGCCTCTAGAGGCTAAGCGAAGCCTCTGTCCCTCCCTGGCCCTGCGACCCCCGCCTCACTGTGCTCAGTTTGCTGGACGTGAGCAGCACCCTTCGCTCTGCCAGGAGGGCGGCGAACAGTCCCAGGATGTTCTCGTCGGTCACCGCCACCACCAGCTCCGTTAGGTTCCTCTGAAGAACAGAGAGAGACGCTGGACACAAGGGACCATAGGATCTCACAGCCCCCTCCTGGTTTCTGGACCTCTACCCTCCCCCAGACCTCCCTCCCGGGGTCTCCACTCACGTTCTCAGGAATGGATGGCAGGCGGCCAGAGTCGGGAGCCACGAAGCAGGAAAGCTGGCGGGGGATTGGGGGGATGGGGGGAGGGAGAGGACCGATCAGTCAGTGGATTGTCGTCACGTGGATCCCAACCTTCCAGGGTTCCCCATCTCTGCTCACCGACGTGTTCTTCCCAGGGACAGGGGACTGCAGGCCTTGTGCACTGGCAATCCTCACTCCACTGCCCTGGGGGAGAGATGTACGGCGTACTCCTCAGGGCCTGGGTGCAGCCTCTCCTGCCACCGGTGGTCCGCCACCGCCCAGGGGTGAGGAGTACTCACCAGGTCCAGACCTACTGAAGCCTGGGTCCCAGGAAGGGGCTGCTGCAGCAGATTTAGAAGAAGTTCGTCCACCTCTGAGACCTGGGTGGGGGTTGGATATCTGAGCCACGACGTGGGTTGGGGACTCTGAGGGTCTTGACTCAGGCTGGGTGGTCTGGGAGGAGTCAAGGGGCCCAGGTCAGGCCTGGGAGGCTGAGGGCTTGGGTGGTGGGGGGTGGGGCGCGGCTGGGACTCCTGCAGAAATGACAGGGAGGGTTGGTCTCACTTGGTCTTGAGCCAGGAGGTCCCCCACTGTGTTCAGCAGCTTGTAGAATACCTCAAACCAAGGCAGGTGGCTGCGGAGAGTGGACACAGTTTCCATGGAGTGCCCCTGGGCAGAGGCCCCAACCCCCACCCCAGACCCCGTCTCCCACACCTGAGGATGCAGAGACAGCTGAGAGCACCAGCCCGCAGGCGGCAGAAACCAAACCTGCGGGTGCCGGTCAGATCCGTGAGCGCGAAAGTGAAATGCTGTACGGCGGTGCTGGGGGGCTCCCTGGGGGCAGGAAAGGCTCTCAGAGACCTGGGCATCCCACCCGTGTGAACGCCTCTCCCCTCCACGCCCGTCAGTGCTCCTCATACTGTGTCCATCAGTCTGGGGCCCTGGGCACATAGGTCCCTAGTTGAAGGGCCCCTGGTTCTCTGAGTCCCTGGGTCCCTCTGTCCCTGATTCTCTGAGTCCCTGGATCCCTCAAGTTCCTGGTTCTCTGAGTCCCTGGATCCCAAAGCCTCTGAATCTCCAAGCCTCTGGGTCCCTGAGCCCCTGGGTCCCTCAGTCCCTGGAGCCCCTCAGTCCTTAGATCCCTAAGGCCCTGGGTCCCTGAGCTCCTGGGTCCCTGAATCTCTGAGCCCATGGTTCCCTGAGTCCCTGGGTCCCTGGGCCCCTGAATCCCTGGGCCTTTGGAACCCTGAGTCCCTGGGTAAATGAGTCCCTTTGTGTATAGGTCACTATTTGTCAGATTCCCTGGGTGTCTGAGTCCCTAGGCCCCTGAATCTCAGATCCCTGGGCATAGGAGCTCCGCTGTCTGAGTCTCTGGGTGTTTGAGTACTGAGGGTCCATGAGAGGTCTGGATCCCTGCGTCCTCGGGTGTCTGCTTCCTTCCATACCTTTCCACATCAAAAGGGAAGCAGAATTTAGGCACCATCTGCATAGACTCCTGGGGATGGAGAGAAGCATACACTGCTTGGCCACTCAGGTTGGGCCCCCCCACAGAGCTCCCGGGGGTGGTCCGTGGTCCGAGACATTGGGTCCCCTCCCCCAGGGGAACAGGCCCTGGCCCCGGGGGAAGAAAGGAGCCAGCCTGCATACCTGGTCCTGGAAGTCTGGGGGGAACTGCCGCAGGATGGGGGGATCTGCACGGAAAATGAGCCACTAAGTTCAGGGTCCCAGGCCCACCCTCATCTCCTCCCCCCCCCCCCCCCCCCCCCCCCCCCCAGCGATGGCCCCTGACTCACCTTCCTGCAGGGAGGCAGGGTAGGCTGCTTCGAAGAACCAGTCGAACAGGGCAGGGGGATCCCCTCTGTGGGACAGAAAAGGGTTTATTGGGTCCAGGGACTTGCTTCTGTGTGTGTCTGCACACGTGTGTGATTATGTGTGTGTGTGTGTATGTGTGTGTGTTCACGATTCTATACAGTGTCTGACTGAAAAAATCAGACTCTCCAGGTAAGACTGTGTGTGTAGCCGAGCTAGTACACCCCCCTTTTCTTGGATAGCCAGTCGGGTCACTGGGTATATGTGCGAGGCCCTGCCCCAAGACTTCATTGGGCCCTGGCGACTGACCCCAGGTTTCCTATCCAAGGAAAGAGGGCAGTGTGCCCTGATCCTCCTGGAAAGGCTGTAATCTCTGCCTTCCTCCCCTGGCCGTCTCCCTCCACCCACTGTGCAGAGGCTTCGGGGACTGGGCTCAGAGAGAGAGAGACAGAGAGAAAGGATGGAGAGGGAGTGCAGACACACTGCCCCAGACATGGGGACCTCCTCACGCTGAGCTTCATCCTCACACTGACATAAATCCCACACAATCAATCACACACACATGGACACACAGAGTCCCCCTTCCCCCACTGCTGACCCCGGAAGCCAGACTCCCCATCACTGAGATGTATCAAAAGGCACACGCTCAGAGCAACAAACTTAATCATAGAGAGGGAAAGGGAGAGAGAGACTGGGGAAAGTCCCAGAGTGGCCTGAGTGTGCCTGAGAGCAGAGTCCATACTGTAGGCCAGCTGAGTCCTGCTCTGATTCCAGCCACCTGCCCCTGTGCCTCACGGTCCCTCCCTGGCCTGCCCCAGCCTTGCTCCCCTCAGCCCCAGCCCAGGCCTGATCTGGGAATCTTGGTCCAGAGGATGGGAGAGGGGGCAGCTCTTACTCGGCTGTGGATCCCATGGTCCCTGAAGGGCTGGCCCAGCAGGACCCTTTCCCCAGGGGTCCTGGGGGCCCGTGCTTTCTCAGGGCTGGGCCCTGAGCCGTCTCAGCTTCCTGTGTGGCTGAGAGAGGAAGTTTAACGGCTGACGTCCCCAGAGGAAGGCTCCTGCCCCCACCCGCTGTGAGAGACCCAGGCGTCTTGCCTTCTAGCCTTCCGCAGGATGGGTGGGCAAGAGGTCTGCAGGCTGAGAGGCCAGATCCGCCCCCCAGGTCTGCCAGGCTGGGCATGTGTGGACCCCACCATTACACCCAAGCCTTCCCTTCTGTGCAGCAGCTCAGGACTCACGGTTGGCCTAAAATGCTTCCTCTTCCCTTAACTCTTTTCCCTTTGGTCCATCCGCACTGGCCATTCCTCATGGGACCACCAGAGGGAGCCAGGATTGGAGAGTGGACACGGGTGGGGGGGGTACCAGGAAGGTGGATGGACAGCAGACAGAACACAGGCAGCACACAATGGCCAGGAAGTGACCAGCACACACAGGCCAGAACAGTCACAGACCACAGACAGACACAGGGAGATAGCCAGTTGTAAAGGCAGCACATAGTCACAGACACGAAGTGACAAGTTACAGAGGGACAACACATACATAAAGAAGTCCTTGTCCATCCAGATGACAGGTGCAGGGGGATAACACACAGGCTGCAGCCAGCAAACAGTTCCAGACAGAGACAACAGACACACACACAGTGACCACAGTTGTCAATACAAATGGAATATCAGAGAAACAGAGGCAGACAAGAGACCAAAATGCAGAGGGCACAGATGTAGAGCAGAAACAAAGGGACAGACACAATCAGGGCTCAACCTCAAGTCAGATTCATAGCCGGACATAGTCATACACACACGCAGATACGCAGCAGTGTTGTGTGTCACAGACACACAGTGTCAGAGACACACCCAAGCAGTGTTGCAGACTCAGAAACAGACAGACACCTGGGTGGACAGATGTCATGTTGAAAAACAGAGATCTGCAGACACACTTGAAAGCACCAAGGCAGGAGACATTTATGGTCATGCACATACATGCAAAATCCCACAGACAGGGACTTCCCTGGTGATCCAGTGGCTAAGAGTCCACCCTCCCAAATGCAGAAGGCTTGGGTTCAATCCCTGGTCAAGGAACTAGATCCCACATACCACAACTAAGAGTTTGCATGCCACAATTAAGACCCAGTGCAGCCAAATGAAATGAATAAATATTTTTAAAAAAATTCCACAAAGCCAAAATGCTGCAGAGTTTTCAAGACTCTTCGGCTCCCTGTAAGATACTGAGAATGTCTGTGTGGACAGAGGCGTGCATTTCCACAAGCCCACATGTGACCTGGTATGGCCTGGGGTATCTGGGGTTGAACACGGTGTCCGTGTACTTGTAGAATTTGTGTCTGCTCCATCAGGCTGTGTGAGAATGTGGATGACTGGGGATTTTCCTTCTGTGCCTGTCCACATGACTGTGGGTACAAGGGTATTTCCACTCTGGGTGGTGGGGGTAAGTTACTGCATAAGCGTATGAACACACACACAGATATATACATACAGACACAGCCCTCCAAGGCCTCCAGCCAAGATGCACATGGATGAGGCTGATCACATCTTGGTCCCCCCTTTCTCTCCAAGGGGAGCTGGATCTAAGCCAGGGCTGGGGATCAGGGGTACAAAATACTCAGGCCATCCTTCTCTGCTTCACCCTTTGAGGCCTTGCTATAGAGTGCATATTTGTGGGGCCCCTTGAATTTATATGCTAAATCTCTCTCTTTTTTTTTTTGGTGTGAGGAGCCAGGCTTGATGGATCCTAGTTTCCTGACCAGGCATTGAACCCAGGGCCATGGCTGTAAAAGCTCAGAGTCTTGACCACTGGACAACCAGGGAACTCCCAATGCTAAATCTTAACCCTTAAGGTGATGGTATTAGGAGGTTGGGGAGTGGGTCTTTGGAAAAATGATTACATCATGAGGGTGAATCCCATGAATTGTATTAGTCTCCTCTTAACCCTGAATATTCACTAGAAAGACTGAAGCTGAAAGCTCCAATACTTTGGCCACCAGATGTGAAAAGCCAACTTGCTGGAAAAGACCCTGATGCAGGGAAACGTTGAGGGCAGGAGGAGAAGGGGGCAACAGAGGATGAGTTGGATAGCATCACTGACTCGATGGACATGAGTTTGCCCAAACTCTGGGAGATAGTGAAGGACAGAGAAGCCTGGTGCGCTGCAGTTCATGGGGTTGCAAAGAATCAGAAACAACTTAGCGGCTGAACACCACCACCACCACCAAACTCATAAAGGAGATGCTAGAGAGATCCGTCACCCCTGCCATCATGTCAGGACATGGCAAGAAGACTGCCATCACTGAACCAGGAGGCAGGCTCTCATCATAACTTCCGGCACCTTGATCTTGGACTTCCAGTTTCCAGAACTACGAGAAAGAAATGTTTGTTATTGATAAGCCACCCAGTCCATGGTGTTCTGTTAACGGCAGGAATGAACTAAGGCATAGCCTTTGCAGAGATATTTCAAATCTTTCTTCATTTCTGGAATTCAGTCCAGTGCTGTCCAATGGCAGACCCATGGGGTGGGAATGAGAGAGGAGCTCACGCTCCTTTGCGAAAGTGGGACCCCATCTGTCCTTGTTTCTGCATCTTTTCTTGGCTGCGCTGTGCAGCATGCGTTATCTTAGCTCCCCACCAGGGACTGAACCCGTGCCCTGTGCAGTGGAAGCATGGCATTTAACCTCTGAACCACCAGAGAATTCCCGATTATGCATTTGTATCATAAATGAACATGGTGCTTGTTTCAGAGATCCCACGACGGTTCAGTGAGAGATTTCACGTGATATATTTAGTACAAAGTCACGCCTGAATCAAGCTTTTGGTATGTTCTGTCCATGATTAGGGGAGATGGGTCAGGAAATTGATTAAGAGAATAATTTTGGAGTCAGAGATCCTTGGGTTCAAGACCTGACTTAGGTCTTTAACATCATTTATTCCTTAGGCCGGTCATTTGACCTCTCTGTATTAGTTTTGTCTGGCTATGTAATCTATCACCCTATAGTTTGTGGCTTAAAAGAACACACATTTACGGACTTCCCCGGTGGTCCAGTGGCTAAGACTTTGCACTCACAATGCAGGGGGCCTGGGTTCAATCCCTGGTCGGGGAACTAGATCCTGAATACTGCAACTAAGCATTCCCATGCCACTGCTGAAGATCCCACGTGCCACAGTGAATGTGCTACAAAGATCCTGACCTGACACAGCCAAATAAATAACAAATATTTAAAAAGCACACATTTATCTGAAAATTTCTACGGGGGCCAGGGCTCTGGACACAGCTGAGTTGGGTCCTGTACTGTGGGCTCTCTATGCTGTAATAAGGTGTCAGTTGGGCTGTGGTCCCTTCTGATGCCTCAGAACAAAAAAGGATCTGCCTCCAAGCTCACGGTGGCTGTTGGTAGGAGTCAGTTTATTGTGGACGGAGCAGCCCAGTTCCTTGCTTGGCTGTCGACCAGAGGTTACACTCAGGTTTTTTTTTTTTTTGCCATGGGGACCTTCCCAACCTGCTTCTTGCTTCCCCACAACAAGCAAGCTGAAAAGGCAATAGAGAACTCATCAAGGCAGAAATCACAGGCTTTCGTAAGCCAGTTTCAGAAGGAGCATCCCATCGTCTTTGTCATATCCTGTTGAGCAGAAGAAATTTCCAGGTCCAGCCTGTGCTCAGTGGGAGGGGAGAACACAAGGGCGTGAACAGGGAGACAGGCATTATTGAGGGTCATCTTAGAAGCCACCTTCCACCTTCCCTGTGTCTTTGTTTTCTTGCTTAATCTTTAAAATTTAAAAAAAAAAAAATTTAGGGACTTCCCTGGTGGTCCAGTGGTTAAGAATCCATTTTGCAATGCAGGGGATGAAGGTTTGATCCTTGGTCTGGAACCAAGATCCCACCTGTCTCAGAGCAACTAAGTCCCCACACCACAACTACTGAGCCCGAGAGCTATATTAGAGAGTCTATGCACCGCAGTGAAAATCCCACGTGCCTCAACTAAGATTCAACACAACCAAATAAATATTTTAAAAATTAAAAAAAATTTTTTTTTTGGTCACCACGTCGTTAGTGGGATTTTAGTTTCCTGATCAGGGATTAAATTTCTGCCCAGGCGGTGAAGTTCAGGCCCAGGGACGGAACCTCACTCCTGCAGTACAATCAGAGTCCCAGTGACTGGACCATCAGGGACATCCCTGTCTCCTTCCTTTGAAAGTGAGAAAACATGGGAATTCTCTGGCATTCCAGTGGTTAGAGCTCTGTGCTTTCACTGTGGAGGTCAGGGGTGCAAACCCTGGTCGGGGACCAAGATCCCACAAGCCACATGGTGCAGCCAATAAATAAAGGAATACACTTCATACATCTTTATTTTTCGCTGTGCTGGGTCTTTGTCGCTGCGGCAAGCAGGAGCTACTGTCTAGTTGCCGTAGTTGTGGCTCCTGGGCTCTAGAGCACAGGCTCAGTAGTTGTGGCTTTTGGGCTTAGGTGCTCTGTGGGATGTGGGATCGTCTCGGACCAGGGATCGAACCCATGTCTCCTGCATTGGCAAGCAGATTCTTTACCATTAAGCCACCAGGGAAGCCCCGCACATCTTTATTTAATTTTTTTTTAAAGGAGGAAAAGAATACACCTCACACTGTGTTGTGAAGTCTCATTGATTCGCTTGCTCCTTCATTCAGCAAATAATTACTGAATGTCTGAGTTGCATAAACTGGTCTACACATGTGGTGAGCAAGGCAGACAAGGTTCCTTGAAGCTTACCTTTCAGTGGGGAGGGAAGGGGGACAGACAAAAGAAACTAGAAATAGACAAGATAATTTGCGTTAGTGATAGGTGCTATCAGGGAAACACCTGATAGGAGAAAATGGAGGGAAAGCGACTAGGTATAATTTAGAGTCGCCAGGGCAAGGCTGTTCTGAGGAGGTGTCCTTTGACCTGAAACCTGTGGAGAAGGAGGAGCCAGCCATGTGCACACCTGAGGGAAGAAGGAACAGGAACTGCTCGTGAAAAGGCGCTGAAGCTGCACTGAGCTGAGCACAGAAAGGCCACTGTAGTTTCAGCTTCAGGAGGGGGAAGGTGATGAAGTTGTCATCATCAGAGTAGAGGCCAAGGTGAGAAGACTGGGTTTCAGTCTGAGTAAGATGGGAGTTGTGGGTGGGAGGGTTATTATTTGCATACAAAGGCTGCTCTGACTGCTGTGGGAGGAGGTTGCACACTGGGGGAGGGGGCGGAGGTGGGGGTGGGGGTGGGGGGGGGGGGGGGGTGGCAGGCAGCAGCAAGCCCAGGGAAGTGATGAAGGGGATTGACTGGGTGAGCAACAATGGCGGCTTAGACCAGAGTGTAGATGGGAGGAGTAAACTTGCTCAGTCGTGTCTGACTCTTTGTGACCTCGTGGAGCCTGCCAGGCTCCTCCATCCATGGGATTCTTCAGGCAAGAATACTGGAGTGGGTTGGGGAGGAGAGGAGGGGTCAAATTCAGGACACATTTTGGAGACAGAGACAACTGGATTCAGCAAAAGAGCTGAAGAATGTTTTGGGTCTAGAAAACAATGAATCAAGGCTAACTTCTTTTTTTAATCTTTTACTTTTAAAAAATTTATTTTTAATTGGAAAATAATTGCTTTACAAGAGCTTCCCCGGTGGCTCAGTGGTAACGAATCCACCTGCAGTGCGGGAGACTTGGGAGATGTGGGTTTGATCCATGGGTCGGGAAGATCCCCTGGAGGAGGGCACAACAACCCACTCCAGTATTCTTGCCTGGGAAATGCTTTGGACGGAGGAGCCTGGTGGGCTACAGTCCATGAGGTTGCAAAGAGTTGGACATGACTTGGTGCCTAGACAACAACAATAAGGAGTTTTTCTGTGGCCATGTTATATTTAGGATAATAAAGACAGCCAAGCTTGCTGCCTAGTTCATCTTTCTGCTCCACCATCCAGTGATGTGCTGAGCCTGCTGAGATGGGGGTGGCTGCAGGCTGGATTTCCCAGGCTGTTTTCCTCCTGGCTGTAGTGGGACCCAGGGACGGGGCTGGGGCCCCGTCTGGAGCTGGTGGTCTGGTGGAAGAGCTGGGTGGGAAAAGTTGGTTGGGTTTCAGCATCCCTCGCTTTCTTTCTGTCTCTCTCCCTCCTGGTTTGCCTTCCTGTGTACCAGAAGTAGGGGGAAAAACTACATTGCCCAGAGTTCTTTGCAGCTCTGGCTCTGGATGCTGATTAGGTTCTACCCACGAGCAATGTTCCTGAGAGATCTGGAATGTAGAAGTGAGACAGAACAGTGTGTGTGTGTTTAATTATTTTAAAATAGTTTTAAGTTCATTTTAATTAATTTTGTTCAGGGTCCTAGTGGACCTGTCTCTGGGGCTTTGTGGGTGTTAGGGTGATGTTTTTTTAACTCAGTTATTTCCGGTGGCAGCCCTCTGATTCTCCAGTCTGCAGAGGAAGCAGCTCCCAGGGTGGTGTTCCAACCTATTCTAGGGCTACACCGAAGAGGGCCTCATAGGCAGCAATATCAGCATCACTTGGGAGCTTGTTAAAAATGCAGCTTTTCCCCTTCCCCCTGCTCCTTACTGAATCAGAGATTATAAGGTGGAACACAGGAAGCTGTGTTCATGCAAAACTTTCCTGGTGACTCTGTGCTATACTGTGCTGAGTCACTCAGTCATGTCCGACTCTATGCGATCTTGTGGACTGTAGCTGGCCAGGCTCCTCTGTCCATGGAATTCCAGGCAAGAATACTGGAGTGAGTTGCCATTGCCCTCCTCCAGAGAATCTTCCGGACCCAGGCATTGAACCCACTTCTTTTGTGTCTCCTGCAGGTTCTTTACCACTAGTGCCACCTGGGAAGTCCTCTGGTGACTCTGCTGCCCATCAAATTTAAGCAGCACTGGCTTACAACTGTCTCCCTCAGCCCCTCCAGAGATGCTGTAAGCCCCTAAATCCTCACTCTAAATGACTCATACAGCTGCCAAGTGGATGCCTGGGGGCTCAGCAGGGCCCTCCTGCTGAGTATCCAATCCCTTTCTGCTTAAGATGCCTAGAGTCTCCCACACTGAACACTGGCTGATAAAGTGCAATCAAAGTTCTTGACCTAAACTATCAGTTTGAATCCCAGGTCACTGCTTCATAACCAAGGGATCGTGGGCAAGCAACTGTGCTGCAAATTGTACTTTCTAAAGATGGTCATAGTTGTAGCTTCTGTTTCACATGCTCTTCTAGAATCTTGCTACTCAACCCTCAAAAGTTGGAGTCTGCAACCTACCCTCTGGAATCTGGACAGGCCTTTGTGAACACTTCAATTAGAGTCCTCAGGACAGCAAGCGACCTCTAAAGCTGTTAGAAAAATGCAATGGGATGTTTGCTGTTGGAGGAACCCAGACCGGGCAGATCATGGAGAGGTCCAGACACCCTCCTGAGCCCCCAGGAATCCATTTGGTGGCTAGGTGAGTGAGTCAGTCACCTTGAAAGGAGACCTCTCAGCCTCAAAGAAGATTCTGTAGCTGATGCCACAGGGAGCACCAATAAGCTACCTTTCCAAGCCCTGCCCAAACTGTAGATTTGGGAGCAAAATAAAAAATTGCTGTTGCTTTAAGCCCCTAAATTTTTTTGGGGGGGGTTAGTTTGTATGCAGCAAAAGCTAACTGATACACTGTCTAAAAGCTCAGATCTTTTTTTTTTTTTTTTTGCCATGCCATGCAGCTTGTGGGATTTTAGTTCCCCAGCCAGGGATTGAACCTGTGCCCTGTGCAGTGAAAGCAAGGAGTCCTAACCTCTGGATCACCCAGAGATGATTAGGTTCATTATGCTATCTGTGCTTAGTCGCTTAGTCATGTCCGACTCTTTGCAACCCCGTGGACTGTAGCCCACCAGGCTGTTTTTGTCCACGAGGAGTTTCCAGGCAAGAATACTGGAGTAGGTTGCCATGCCCTCCTCCAGAGGATCTTCCTGACCCAGGAATTGAAGCGGGGTCTCCTGCATAGCAGGCAGATTTTTTTACCATCTGAGCTACCAGGGAAGCCTGCTTAGGTTCATTGGTAGAAACTGCATCCAGAACCAGGGAATTTTCTAAAAGCTCAGATCTTACAGGGTTGGTGTGAGGGTTATAAGACATGTATCAGGCCCATCAAAGTGCTTCAGTGTTGTGACTATTACCCTGGCAGGACTGCCCCTGAGGCACTACCCATGGCTGCCATCTCCCCAGCACCCTTTTCTAGAGGTTCCCCCTTCAATGTTCCATACTTGCAAGATGCCCCAGAGAGTGGTGGCATCTCCATCACTAAGCACCCACCCAGTACCAGGTACTGTGCCCTTAGTCCTTACAAAAATCCTTGAGGTGTGGCATGGGGGGAAAACATGAGCCCATTTTATAGGTGAAGCAATCAAGGCTCAGAGTGGGCAAGCATCCTGCTCAACACTGGAGAGTGAGTTGGTAGCATAACCCGGTCTGACTCTGAAATCACTGTCCACCCCCAGATTAAAAGTCCCTTCAGCTCCCAACTCCATCCCACAGGGAGAGGAGGGGTGATGAGAAATCCACTTGGCAGAAACATGGCAGGACAATTAATTTATTGAGAGTGAGGCAGTGGGGAAGGTCAGGGAACAGCCTCTCTTGTCCACATGCTCCAGGGCTTCTTTCTCCCCAGCAGCACCCTTGAAAACTCAAGGTTGGCAGGAGCTGAGGGGAGTCAGTTTAGAGAAGTGAGGCTCAGGGGATCCAGAGAGAAGCAGGGATTAGAGGGTGGGTGGGGCTTGTGGGATAAAAGGTGAGGCACATGGGAGAAGAGAGGAGAGGCTCAGAGGGAGGGGGCAAATAAATCAGGGTTTATAGGTCTGTGGGTGTAAAGGGGGCTGGAGGGGCTTAAGGGAAGGTCAAAGATAGAGAGGTCAGGGGTGAAGGAGGGATCACGGAATTAAAGGTGGGACTTGTGGGGTTGGAGGTAAAGCAGGGCTCATGGGGGGGGGGGTTGCTCAACGTGGGAGAGCTCAAGGGCAGGAATAAAGTGGGGCTCAAGGTCAATAGTTGGCCAGGGGAAGAGGTGCAAGGTTATAGGGTCAGAGGTGAGTCAGGCTGGGAGGTGAAGCGGGGATTCTCGGCGGTCAAAGGTTAGCCTCCTAGTAGGGTGCAGAGGTGAAGTGATAGAGGCGCCCTAAGCTACCTCCTCCTCAGCCTCCTCCTCAAACTCGCCCTCCTCGGCCGTGGCGTCCTGGTACTGCTGGTACTCGGACACCAGGTCATTCATGTTGCTCTCGGCCTCAGTGAACTCCATCTCGTCCATGCCCTCGCCCGTGTACCAGTGCAGGAAGGCCTTGCGCCGGAACATGGCAGTGAACTGCTCCGAGATGCGCTTGAACAGCTCCTGGATGGCCGTGCTGTTGCCAATGAAGGTGGCAGCCATCTTCAGCCCGCGGGGTGGGATGTCACACACGGCCGTCTTCACGTTGTTGGGGATCCACTCCACGAAGTAGCTGCTGTTCTTGCTCTGCACGCTCAGCATCTGCTCATCCACCTCCTTCATGGACATGCGGCCCCGGAAGACGGCGGCCACGGTCAGGTAGCGGCCGTGGCGTGGGTCGCACGCGGCCATCATGTTCTTGGCATCGAACATCTGCTGGGTCAGCTCAGGGACGGTCAGTGCCCTGTACTGCTGGCTGCCCCGGCTGGTCAGTGGGGCGAAGCCAGGCATGAAGAAGTGCAGGCGTGGGAAGGGCACCATGTTCACGGCCAGCTTGCGCAGGTCGGCGTTGAGCTGGCCCGGGAAGCGCAGGCAGGTGGTGACCCCGCTCATGGTGGCCGACACCAGGTGGTTGAGGTCCCCGTAGGTGGGGGTGGTCAGTTTCAGGGTGCGGAAGCAGATGTCATACAGCGCTTCATTGTCGATGCAGTAGGTCTCGTCCGTGTTCTCCACCAGCTGGTGCACGGACAGGGTGGCGTTGTAGGGCTCCACCACCGTGTCCGACACCTTGGGTGAGGGCACCACGCTGAAGGTGTTCATGATGCGGTCAGGGAACTCTTCGCGGATCTTGCTGATGAGGAGGGTCCCCATTCCAGACCCTGTACCCCCACCCAGCGAGTGGGTCAGCTGGAAGCCCTGCAGACAGTCACAGCTCTCAGCCTCCTTCCGAACCACGTCCAGGACGGCGTCCACCAGTTCAGCGCCCTCTGTGTAGTGGCCTTTGGCCCAGTTGTTGCCGGCTCCAGACTGGCCTGAAGAAGGAAAAGGAGGGGACACCCAGGCTGATACGGGGAAATCCCACGCTCCACCCCACCCACAGTCATCCAGTAGTTAAATCATAATAAGAAAATTATTATTATTACTATTCATTATGAATTGTTCTTTGGGGTTCCATCCTTGCTTCCCTTCACCCAGCAGCTAGAAGGACATTTTTTTGGAAAGAATTAGTCCCACAAGGTCCTGTATGACCTCTGTGGTCCACTGCCCCCCACTAATATCCTTCCCTCCTCCCTCTCTCCCCCTCGCTCATTCCGCTCTAGACACACAGGCTTCCTGGCTGCTCCTCCAGCACACTGAGCCTGGTCCTGCCAAGGGCCTTGGCATGGCTGTACTCTGCCTGGAGTGCTGTTCCGGCAGATACATACGTGGCTCCTCCCCCTTTCCCTCCTTTAGGACTTAGAGGCTCTGCCTGACCAATCTACACAACTGCAAATCCTCCCCGTTTCTAATTCCTCCTCCATACTTGATTTTTCTCCAGAGCGCTGATAAACTCGTTTTTTAAATTATTAATTATGCTTATTTCTGTACTCTTGCAGGGGAATGCAAGCTCCAGAGGACAAGGTTTAGGATTAGACTATCAGCTGTTATTTCTGTGAACCGGTACTATTTCTTCTTGCCCCCTTCTCTGCTTCCAACCTGGTCCGGCCCCCTTATCACCCATCCGGATCAGAACAGTGCCTTCTGCACTGACTGGTTCCCCCAGCAGCAGCTTACAGCCTCTCCACAATCTGTTCTCCCTGAAGCCACTAGAGGGCGCCTGTGAAAACCCACGTCAGGTGCCACCCCTCCTCTGCCCGCTGCCCTTCTCCCTCCTCCCATCTCCCTGGGATAAAAACCAGTCTCCCCAGCAATGCACAAGGTCCTACACAACCTGCGCCATCCTCTCCCTGTCCTCCCCTCCTCCCTGCTCCAGTCACATGGGCCTCCTCACTGTTCCTGCCCCAGGGCCACTGCACGTGCTGCCGCTGTTGCCGCTGCCTGGAATGCTCTCTCTCTCAGGTATTCCCATGACTGAAACTCTCTTCAGGTCTCTGTCCAAAGTCACCTCCTCCAAAAGAAAAGGGTCTGAAGTGGTGGTCTGGCTCCTGCGTCCACACTTTTACCACCACCTCCCCCTACCTTATCTCTCAGAGGCCACGGAATCTTTTGGCCCGACTGGAGCCACCCTTGCTCACCCAAGAATCCCTCACAGCCTTTGGCCAATCTCATGGAGTCTCTCCATAGCCATTTCCTGAGGACTTATTGTGAGCCCTACCCACACAGAATCATCTTTATCTTCCTGAATCTTTCTCAAATCAGAGAGGGGAAGTCACTTGTCCAAGGTCACACAGCTTGTCCTGTCAATCCCGAGGCTCCAGATTAAACTACTGTGTACTGAGGAGGAGAGGTGCTGGGGGAGGGAGAGCCCAGGCTCTGAAGTCATGTGGGCGTGTGTATTTAGCTTGACCTAGTGCATGTGCTAAATTGCCTCAGTCGTGTCTGACTCTTTGCAACCCTATGGACTGTAGCCTGCCGGGTTCCTCTGTCCATAGGATTCTCCAGGCAAGAATACTGGAGTGGGTTGCCATGCCCTCTTTCAGGGGATCTTTTCGACCCAGGGATTGAACCCAGGTCTCTCATGTCTCCTGCACTGGCAGGAGTGGGTTCTTTACCCCTAGCGCCACTTGGGAAGTCCCTGGGAAGCTTGACTGAGAAGTATGAGGAAAGCTTTCCTAGAAGGTTGTTCAGTGTGTGCATGCCCCTGAACTTGAGGGCTGCAGATGTGTCCACTGTCTTCGCCTATGCTGTTCCCTGTCTTGCACACCTTTCCTCTTTTCACTGCCCTTTGGTCAGCCCAAGTCCCCCTTATCTTTTAGGCTGAAGACATCATTAAGAATGATACTGATAACAAAACCTACAACAAAACAAAATGCTTATGTATTTTTTCCTCTGTGCTAGGCATTGTTCTGAGTTCCTTATTAGTGGCTTTAAGCCTCACAGTCTTGAAAAGTTAAGTATCTGTATTAACCCTGTTCTAAAGATCAAGAGACTGAGGCACAGGAAGATTGTAGGGCCTGTCCAAAATCAGCCAGTGGATCCAATCAGTGATTGAGTTTGACTTTTTTTTCCTTCTCTTCCCATTTATTTATCTTTCCAGCTCCCTCCCTCCCCTGTCAGCTGCAGGGGTGGACAGAGCTTTGTTTGTTTTGTTCTTGGCTATATTCCCAGGGTGGGTACAGTAGGGCCTGGGGTATGTAGTAGGTGCTTAATAAGTATTTGTCGACTGCATGAAGCGGCAGAGCTGGGATCTGAACGCTGCAGCCTGGCTCAGGTCCATCGGTTAAATTAAAATGCCACCTCCTCTGGGAAGCCTTCTCTACCCTGCACTTCGCCTGTTGTGTCAGAGGCCTCCCCTGGATCCCCACAGTGGCCTGTGTATCCGCTTTGGCTCTGAGTGCCTCAGTCTAGATGCTAGGTGGAGAATTTTCACCAAGCATGTGGAAGTGAAAGAATTGGGGGGAGGGGGGTGCTTCCCTGCCTGTGCCTCATGGTGACTCACCAAACACAAAATTGTCAGGACGAAAGATCTGGCCGAAGGGCCCAGAGCGGACAGAGTCCATGGTGCCTGGCTCAAGGTCCACCAGGACAGCTCTGGGCACGTAATTTCCTCCTGCAGGGAAGCAGATGGACAGCAGCTTGGTCAACTCCAGAAACCAGCACCCAGTCCCCTCCCAGGCCCTCTCCACCCCCACTCTGGCCAGGTGCCTCTGCCCCCTTACCAGTGGCCTCATTGTAGTACACGTTGATTCTCTCCAGCTGGAGGTCACTGTCCCCGTGGTATGTGCCCGTGGGATCAATGCCATGCTCATCACTGATCACCTCCCAAAACTAGAGAGGGGGAGGTGGAAAGGACCAAGAAGGGGGAGTCAATGGCCAGGCCTTCCCCCACCTCCATCTTCTGAGCTCAGGATCCCCAATCACCTCCCTGGCTGCCACCTGTCCCCCAGCAAGGTGAGTGGGGGACCGGGTCGCAGGGTGGGCAGGCGAGGATGAGGCAGCAAGTAGGGAGAGGTGGGGGCGGGGTGAAGCAGATTCAACACCCCAGCCAAGACGGCCAGTGGGGGCAGCTCTCCCTGGCTGCTGCCGTGGGCAAGGGCGGGGTCTCTTTGTGCCTGTGGAGGGGCCAGCGGGCCAGCTGTGAAGCCAGCTGTGGCGAGCGGACAGAAGGCCGGGCCCCACCCCCATCAGTTCTTTGTTTCCCAGCTTGGCGCTGCCCTTCGCGCCCCTCCCCCACCGTCCCTGGGGTGCTGGCTTCCTGGGGGACCTGGCCCCCGCACAGTGGAGGAGCGCTGCGGGGCTCAGTGGACCGCACTCAGCATCCTCCCAGGGCCCGGTCCCCCCGCACACCTTGGCTCCGATCTGGTTGCCGCACTGGCCGGCCTGCAGGTGCACAATCTCCCGCATGGCTGTGGCGCTGATGCTGGACGCGGCGGCGCTGGTGCTGATGCTGCGAACTGCGGCGGCGAAGGCGGCGGCGAAGCACGGCTCCTGCGCCCCCGGGGCGCCTCTATATGAGCAGGCGGGGCTCGCGTCACGGCCCGGTCACCGGCCCGCTCCGCCCCCTGGTCCCGCCCCGGGACGGAGGGTGCAGGGAGGGAAGGCTATCCCTCCCCTGCCTCCTAGAGACCTCTCGGGAATTGGGATGCGCTGGACCCCCTTTTACCCCCAACTCCGGGCAGTGGGGGCGAGGCCTCTCGGGCGCCCTCAGTACCCTCTTCCTCCGTCCCACCCCTCCCGCCGCCAGCCCGGCCTGGCAACCTGGGATTTGCCGGGATTGGGTGGGGAGGCGGGTGGGGTGGCCGAGAGGGAGGGAGAGAGCCCGGTAAACATGCAGCGGGGAGATTCAGCCTCTCCCCGCTCCCGCCCCCGCCGCGAACGACGCTGCCTCAGTTTCTCCGGCTCAAGCCTCCCTTCCCATTCCGAAACGCTCACCTTAACCACGAGGGCTCATGGTAGGGGCCGAACTGGCCGCTCCAGAGGAGCCGTCTGTTTGGGGAGGTGGGAGGCGGTCGGTTCCTGCTGGATTTATATTGAAGCTGCGTAGTAAGTAAAACCACGATTTGCCTTCCATGTTCGACTGCGGATGCTTCTGGAAGCCGACGGAGGTGTGTGTGTGTGTGTTGGGGTGCGGGGTGTGGGGGGGGTACTGTGCACTCCTCCCGGACACCTCTGTTGGGCTCTGAGTGTCGCAGGTGGGGTCATCCTCAGCGTTGCCTGGAGTCGAACATCAGTGATAAAGACATAGCTGTGGAGAAAGAAATGGCAACCCACTCCAGTATTCTTGCCTGGAAAATCCCATGGATGGTGGAACCTGGTAGGCTACAGTCCATGGGGTCGCAAAGAGTTGGACACGACTGAGCTACTTCATTTTCTATCAAAAATTTAAAAAGTTAAAAAAAAAAAAGACTTATAGCTGGATTACAGATTGCAGGGGAATAGAGGGCCCCTCCGAGGTGGGGGGCTGCCTTGCTCCCCCCAGCTCGGCACCATCCTGTTCCACTGTTACAATTTATTACAAGTCATCGCCCTGCCTTTGCATTTGTAATTAGTACATGACCTTGCACAGGTCACTTGGCCTCCCCCTGCTGAATTTCTTGCAAGATGGAGCCATCAAGAATGCCTGCCCTCTAGGCAGTTGGGAGGGCCCGAAAGCCCGCCCCAGGGTCCCCCGGGAGAGTGAACAGTAAGTTGTAGCTATTGGTATTGCAGTTATGATTGTGACACTGGGCTAGACTGCCTGTGCTGCCCCTGTTGGGGCCGGCTTCTGCTGGCAGCCTCCCGCTCTGACATCCCAGGAAGCCTCCACATCCTCTGTGGCTTCTGGCTACTTCGGGGTAGGGGTGGGTTTGGCCAGGCCCTTGGAAGGGCTGGGACCTCACAGTTCTCACCAGTGGCTTCCGATTTTGTGGTTCTCCACAGGGCAGGGACACTTGGCAATGTCCTGGGACGTTTTTAGTTATGCCTCAATGGTTTGCGTGCGTGTGTGCGCATGTGTGTGTATGTGGGTGTGCTACTGGCACCTGGTAAGTCGGTGTTGCTGAGCATTCTAGGGTGCACAGGCAGGACAGTCGCCCTCTTCTATAAGAATTATCTGGTCCAAATATCAATAGGGCTCAAGGCCAGGGATCAGTCGCCAACCCCCAGGGTCTAATGCCTGATGATCTTAGGTGGAGCTGATGTAATAGTAATAGAAATTAAGTGCACAAGAAATGTAAGGTGCTTGAATCGTCCCCAGACCTTCCCCCGACCTGCCCTGGTCCATGGAAAAATTGTCTTCTACGAAACCAGTCCCTGGTGCCAAAAAGGTTGGGGACTGCTGTTCAAGGCTAAGAAATCCTGTGTTATTTGAGAAAAAAAAAACAAAATTGAGTTGGACCTTTAGGTTCACACTAGACACCAGAGCACTGCAGGGGTTTGATCTCTGGTTAGGGAAGATCCCCTGGAGAAGGAAAGGACAAGCCATTCCAGTATTCTTGCCTGGAAAATTCCAGGCAAGGAATTTTCAAAGGAGCAGAGGAGCCTGGCAGGCTACGGTACATGGGGTCGCAAAGAGTCGGTCATGACTGAGTGACTAACACAACAACAAGAAGACATCAAAATAAATTCCTGATGGATCAGATCATACAGATAAGGTGACCCCTGCCCCCACCCCAGGATCAGTGAATTACTTCTTCTGTTATTTAAATATGTGTAGCATCCTGGGACTTCAGTAGGTCAGATAATTATGGAGCGCGGTCTCTTGAGGGAGCTCCACAGAATCCCCTAACCCAGAAATTCTCAGCTGGGACTGACTCCCCCTCCACTACAACCTGGGGTTGTGATTGGCACCCGGTGGGTGGAGTCTGTGGAGGCTGCTCACTGGCCTACAGTGCACTGAAATGGCCCCTGCAGCAAAGAATTATCTGGCCCTGAAAACTAACAGCAATAACCAAAGTCGAGAAACCTGACTGAGACTTTCGAGATTATCAGACGTTACAACTGATCCCTGGGACATGGTTCCCGGATTGATATACAAAGTCTATCAATCCATGTTAATATCTCTCAAGAATTCATAAACCCGGTGTTGGCATTTCATTCTTTAATATAGCAAGAAAACATAAAAACATGAAGTGGAAGTGGTCCTGCTGGGAAGGGCTAATTTGGGGTTCAGCCCCAGGAAAATGGGACTTCCTGTGTCACCCCTCCAGGGCAGGGCTGATCTGGGGTCAGGACTGAGCTCCAAACAGGTGGGGCTTCCTGGACTAGCCCACCTGGGGAGGGACAGTCCCCCTGGGGAGCACAGGCCCTGGAAAGCAGAGGGTGCCCTCTGTCTTTCTCTGCATCAGGGCATGCCTCGGGTTCCCTGAGGGTCCGCGGGGGAGGAATACAGAGAGGGGAAGTGGGGAGGAACGTGGCACACAGAGCATAGGTGGTCCTGGGACTTGGCATTGCCTGAGATGTAGAAAACCTGCAGGGATGAAGCCGAGAGAGGTTGTGGTGGGCTGACACCACCTTCATTCCATGGCCACTCCCCCAGTCCAGTCTGGCCTCTCCTGCACTCCCTTCCTGGGAGATGAGGAGTGCCAGGCATACCCAAGGGCTCCCAGACAAGCAGACCCTCCCTGTACCCAGGTGCCCCATGGCATCACTTACCACCCAGAAAGCCATCAAAGCTCCCTGAAAGAAGCCGAAGAAAGCATCGCAGGGGTGGTGCCAATGGTCCAAGACCCGGATGTAGCCAGTCAGCAGAGCCAGGGACAAGAAAAGGAGCTGGATGGTGGGCCGTAAGAGCCAGATTTTCTGTCCCCAGGAGCCGGCCTGTATGTAGAGCTGGAAGGCGGGTGGCAGTGCCTTGAAACCCTGGGAGAGGGTAATCAGAGGGACTCCACCCTGGGGCTGCATTTTTGTGCCCACCCTTGTTTTCTATCTGAACCTGCCAGTTCTGTATGGAAATATATTTCAGCTTCTAAAGAGGATAGGGGCTGTGTCCATCACTGTAAGAGAACTGTGTGCTCTTAACTACATGCTAGCGTTGGGAGAATTGTTAGGTGGTGAATGATTTCCTAAGAGTCAGGTGAGACCCTCCGGGTAGGCTCAAGCTGTGAGTGGGCACTGCCACTTCCTGCGTCAGGTCTCCAATCGAAGCAAAGTGGCCTCATCGGCGAACCCTCAAGGAGCAGAGTTTGGGCACTTGATTTTGAAATGGAAAACAGAAAACAAAAGAATCCCATCAGGTGAAATTTACTTCCTTGAGATGAGCAAGAAGAACGGGACAGTGGTGCTTGTGTGTTTCAGGGAAAGATCAACTGTGGGCACTTGAGGAACACTTAAGAGGTGGGGGAATTCCTCGAGATCCAGAATAGTCTGTTCATGAAATTGTCCACTCCGTACAAAAATCAGACCAAGGCCGGCCTCTGAGTTGTGTGTGGTCTGTCTGTGCACGTTGGCATGTTGGCGTGCACCCAGTCCCTCAACCAGCGCCCCATCCCGGGGACGAAGGGAGTCTGTTTTGCTTGTTATTAATGATTAATAGTGACCTTTAGGCCAGATCCTGTTCTCAGTCCTTTCAGGGTATCAGTTCATCTATGTGTTAACTCATGAAACCACACCTCTAGGAGGCAAGTGCTATTTCCAAACATATGAGGAAACTGAGGTTCAAGGTCTCACCCAGTGTCACACAAAGTTGAGGCTGGGAATAGAGCATGTACATCCACCTCCAAAACCCTGCACTTTTATCACTACAGGAAGCTGTAATTACTTTGTCTTAAAATGCAAAGGGGCAGGGATGGTTTGGGGGAGCTGGCAGCTGAATCCGCTTCCAGGGAGAAAACATTGCTGGTGTAAAGGCAGTTGTGTGACCGTCACGTGCCCCGGTGGCTGGAGCCTCTGTGTCGTTCTGTCTGCCCACCACTGAGCTTGGGTGCTTTGGGCTGGCTCTAATCTGCTTCTGCCACCCAAATCTATGCCCCTGGGTTGTTGGCTCCTTCCCAGAGGCAACTCCCTCTGCTCCACTCCCACCCCCCCCCCTTCCTGCCATTTTATTACCTAAATATTAGATCTTCACCTCAGCTGGGTCTTGGGTGATTTCCCTTCCTGCGGTCCTTGGTGGAGCCCAGTCCTGGGCACAGACCCAGCCTGGCATGAGCCCTCTCCAGCTGCAAGGGCAGGGGCCGGTGGGGGGTGGACAGAGGGTTCTGCAAGTTGCTATTCTGGGACCAGGACGCTGAATGAATCTTAAGAGGAGACGGGCCCACCCCACTCTTGCCCTTCTGACTCGGGGAACACACAAGCTCTGTGGGAGCTGTGCCTGGCACTGTGGGCACTGACCATGGGATGGCGGGGGTGGGGGGAACAATGGAGCATTCTCTGGCCTTGCTGGGTGTGCAGCTCACCTCCCACCAACACTCACCACCAGATACACCATGCAGTACATCCCCAAGGAGGCGTTCTCAGAATAGAAGGACATCCTAGGGGATGGGCAGGGGGAGCATGGATATCAGCTGGGGGTGGAGTGGGGTGGGGTGGGGACACCTCCTGGGTTCTCCTCCCTGCCCACCCACACGCCTGGCATCGAGGACATCTTCAGGATGCCCTGTGCAGCTGTAGTTGGTGATATAGCCGTTCTCACAGTCGAAGGAGGTTGGATCAGGCAGGCACGTGGCCAGGAAGTGGGGCCGCAGTTGACCTGTGGTTATCTTGGTGATACTGGTCAGGGAGAAGCTGGCCAGGCCACCAAAGATGAAGGTGCCCAGCTGCTTGTAGATCATGGCCGTGTAAGCGCTGCTCAGGAAGGCTGGCGAGCTCAGCTGCAGGCCCCTGACCCGAATCAGCTCTCCCAGGCTGATCTGTGGAGCCGAAGTGGATGGGTGAGGGGGTCACTACTGAGGGCAGAGGGTGCAAGGAGCGAGGGAAATCCTCCACACTTTATCGCATATAGAAGGGAGGCTGTTGTTTCCCACTAAACCAGCCAAAAGTGTGGGTCTTCTCATTCCATCACACACACACAAATGGGTGACTTCTCCCACCCCTGTGTCTGAAATGGGCAAGACTCCTAAGCCAAGGAATATGGCTTCCCATTATCACCAGGGAAAGGGGGGGGGGCCCATATTTGAAAGGGGTAGGATTTCAATATACCAGGAAAAGAGGCAGGGCGTGGCTCTAGCTTATGTCAGACATAGGTTGGATTTCCTGTCCTATATCTGAAAGGAGTGGGACTTCCTGTTACACCAGGAGAAGAGGTGGGACATTATCTCCCTGGTTTATGTCAGCCATAGGCAGGATTTCCTGTCCCATATGTAAAAAGGGCAGGACTTCCTGTCATACCAGGAAAAGAGGTGGGACATCTCCCTAATTTATGTCATATATAGGCAGGATTTCCTGTCTCATATCTGAAAACGGCAGGACTTCCTATTATACCAGGTAAAGAGGATGGGCTTCCACCCAAATGCTGGAAAATTGTGGAACATCCCCTGTCACCAGGAGGAAGAAGCAGGATGTTCCATGTTTGAAAGGAGGAGGTTTCCCACCTTCCCAGCGGGCAGGGCTGCTTCCTACCTTCTGCATAAAGGGTTGAGGCTTCCCAGTCTACTGGGGGGAGGTGGGGCTGAACTTCCTGTTCTATGCCTAAGGCAGAGAGGGGGTTATTTCCCCTACGAAGTCAAAAGTGGGGGCTTACGTTGTCCTCAAGGAAAGGGGTTTTATGCCATTGAGCAGTGAAATGTCCCATTTCAGTAGGAAAAAGAGGTTGTATTTACTCCTGCTTTAGATCTATAATCAGTGGAGGTTCCCACTGTGCCAGAAAAAGGGGTGAATTCACTCATAGCGTGTCACCACAGTTTGAGGTGAAAGTGGCCAGCCTCTTACCGTGAAGATGGAGATGAAGAAGCTCATCTTCATGAGTGCCGAGTCTTCGATGATGTAATGGGCCATCCGGGGGTATTGGATGGTGGTGTCATTGCAAAAGAAGCCCTGGATGTGGGGTTCCAGCAAACCGGTCTCACTCAGCACAATGGGGAGGCTGACTGCAGGGGGTGGAGATGACCCCACTCATGGACGGGTCACCTGAGGTTGACTCGCCTTAGGCCTTCTGGCCAGTCTGTCCTCCCAGCATCTCCACAGCCTGGACATGGGGACATGGGTGGGGAGGACAGTCTGGCCAGGAGGCCAGAGGAGGCCAGAGCCCCAGGGACCCATTCAACAGGTGGGGTCTTGGGAATGAGGTGGGTAAGGGGCAAGGATAATGATGGAAGGGATAAGGGTGGAAGGGCTCACTCTTTCCGTATGTGTGTGTGTCTTCACGGATGCATGTACATGTGTATGACTGGCTCTGCGTGTCTTTGTGTGTGAATGTGTATGTGTGCTGATGGATAGCTATGTCTATGTTATGTGTATGTGGTGTGAATAGGTGTTTGTGGTGCTCATGAGTACATGTCTGTGTGTGTGTGTGAAAAAAAAGAGGTTATACATCGTACCCACGGATGTGTGGGTTGTGCTGGTGTGTGTGGTTGTATCTGGTACCTGTGTGTGTTTCATGCCTACGTGGATGGTTCTGTGGCTGATCGAGCTGGGAGAAAATGGTAGCAAAGTTGTGTGTGAGCCGCATCTGGGGCCCCTCACCTGACACTACTATCCTGAAGTCGGGCAGACCAGGGGGCCTGTCTCCAGCCGGTGTAGCCCTGCTCATTCTACAAGCCTATACCAGGCCTCCCTCCCTGTCTTGACTCTGTCATCCACTGAAGCCTAGTGGAGGCAGGGAGCTGGAACCCGACCTCTCACCATCCCCAGCTCCCTCTCTGGGCTGGAAGGGCCAAACTAGTGTCCCAGCCTGGCCTCCGCATCCCAGCAAAGGAGCTCTGGTCACTGGTTCTACCCACTGGGGAGTTGAGGGTACACTGGTCTATGTCAGCCACACATCTGGACCCCAAGCAAGCCCAGGCCACATGGGTACCCACACACCCAGAATCTGACACAGACAATTATACAACCACACAGTCTGACCCAGACACCCAGATTCAGATGTACACACACAGTCATATAACAGTATACCCACAATACACATAGGCCCATATAGACCCAGACACAAAGCTGGCTACACAAATACCATTGGATGGACCACCAGATGCATAGTCACGGGCTCCCATAGATCAAGTGCATGCATAGGAGTCACCCACAGTGAACTGCGCCCCCCCACCAAGCCAATACAGCAGGCACCACTGCAATACAATATGCAACTCAGGGATCCAAAGGGACACATGCATACATACACACATGTGCACACACACACAGAATTATGCATTCACATGGATATGAGTGCAACACAGACCAGCCCCAGACATACAGATAGACCCAGGGGCTTGCACACAACATACACATAGTCAAAACGTACACAGAGATATATATAGTACAAACATAACCTCCCACCACAGACACATAGACAGACTCAGATACACGACTCAAGGAGACTTACAGCACGTAAAGTCATATGCAAGACTGAAAAAAAAGAGATGAGCAGCTGGATGCTGCCAGCTCCAGGATGACAGGTAAGCACACAAAATCCATTCTTGTGGAGAGTCCCTTTCTGCTCCCTTCGCGCAGAGTCTCATTGACCCAGACATCCCAGAAATATGCTGATGTCCCAAGTACATACATTAGGGCAGGCAGCCAGCCCCAGGCCTAGCAAACCTCAGATAAAGACACACAGGAAGACAAATTCCCTCCAAGGCTTCTTGGGTGTCCACATGGGGCAGGGGCTCAAGGATGGTAGGGAGGGGGCTCACCCAGCATAAGACAGAATAAGTCCAAAGCCACCAACAGCTTGGCAGTCCAGAAGTGTGGCAGCGGATGGAACAGGGGTGTCCTGCGCGGGTCTCCAGGCCACAGGCACTGGTATCGGACCACCAACTCAGGCAAGGCCAAGATGGTATATGGTAAGTTGATTGCCTGTGGGGAACCAAGGGGTTGGCATGCCCACCCAGATTGGATTAGAACTCGAGGCGATCTGGTAACAGCGGGGGACAGGCTGGTTTGAATGGTAAAGATCAAGGTGGGCAGGGAGGGGTCCCATTGCAGGCCAGTAATTAGATGGCCAAGGGGGCAGGGCCACCCCGAGAATGGCCAAGGGGGTGGGACCTTCCTGAGGATGGCCTAAGGGTTGGAGGAAACTGAGGCCTCCCTGACTCCATTAGTTGGGAGTCCTATTCCATTCAGGGACTTGACTGATTTGGGGGTAAGGTCTTGAAAGTTTGAGTGGGGTCTGGAAGAAGGTGGAGAGGAACAAAGTGGGTGGGGACTAAGTGCTCAGACAAAATGCTCCGAGACCAGAGGACTCCAGGAAAGTCAGACTAGGAGTGGGGATGGTTCAAAGACTTGGAATGGGGCAGAGAGCTGGAAAAGTGTAACCCAGGACAAAATACTCAGAGGCCGGAGTCTCCAGGAAAGTCAGACAAGGGAGACAATAAAAGGGCGGAGCCTGGGGAGAGGGCAGTGCTAGCCCGAGAAAAGTAGAAAAGTGAGTGGGCCAGGAGAATGGGCAAGGCCTCAGGAGTTGGTCTGAGAAGTGGGCGGAGCTTACGGGAAAGTGGGCAGACTGGAGGGTGGGCAGGGCTTGGGACAATGGTGGCTAGGAAGTGGGCGGGGCCTAGGGAGAATGACAAGGGAGTGGGAGGGGCTGATGAGTGGGCAGGGCTTGGGATACCGAGGGCGGGAGAGTGGGCGGGGTCTGGGAGAAAGGGAAGTGGAAAGGGCTTACGGAGTTTGACGGGGAAGTGGTGGGGCTTGGGAGTGGGCAGGGCTTGGGAGACTGGGGCAGCACTGCGAGGGGCAAGCCCACCTTTCTCAGGGTCCCGCGGGTCAAAGTCATATCGGAGTTGAAGAGAGTCCTCCTGGGAGAGACGTCTCCGTGCTGGCGATTGCAGACCTTGGGCGATTCCCTGGTGGTCATTCTCCGGCTGAGAGCCTGGTTGGGCAGGTGGGACCTTTCCATCTCCATCAACGGCTGCCCTGTCCCTCTCCGCCACGCCGGGAGTCCTCGCCGCTCCTCATTGGTCCGCCGCGGGCCAATGGGAATTCGCCTCCAGGCTTACCCTGTCTTTACTGTCCCCGGAGCACCGTCCCCGCGGGGACCCGGGGTTGCACCGAGTGGGGATGGGTGAAGGTCTTCAGTCCCACTCCTGCTTCCTACGCCCTGTTCCCGCGTCCAAGACCCTGTTTGGTCCCGTTCCAGCCGGGCTCCGGTGTCTCCCTTTCCCTGTTGCCACGCTCCTTTCTCTAAGTTTTTCAGTAAACGCCGAAGCATCTTTTCATCCTTTCAGCCTAGACACCCTCCTCCCACCCGCCCATTCCGTAAAGCCCTGGACCGAGGCGCCGGGTCCACCAGGGGTCGCCCGCGGCCCACACTGCCAAGGAAAGGGACCCAGCGTTTCCTTGAGGGAGGGAGGGAGGGATAGGCCCCAGAAGGAGAGCCTGGAGGGGTGGATCTTTAGTGGCTCAAAAACCCTGGATCTTCCCTGGGGGCGGGACCTAGGTTTCCTTGGTTGTGCTCCCTTGTATTTGTGTTCTTTTCCAGTCTTTCCAGGTCAGCCTGTGTCAGTCATTTAAGTGCCTTTGGTGGTCTTTGGGCATCTGATACTGTGTGTCTTTGAATGCATATCCCAGAGCCTTCAAGACTCTTTCAGGCTATATGTTAGTGGGTGTGTGTGACTCTGGGCATGAATCTGTCCTTTTGCGCTCCTGTGGCTGGCTTGGGCAGCTGTGTGTCTAGTATTGCATCTCTGGGCATGTCTTAGTGTGTGACTGTGTGTATGCCTGTATGGTGTATCCCCACCACTGTTTTGGTATGCTTATGATTGTGGGTCTGCTATTGTGTGTACTTATATTCTTGGGTGTATATGCTCCGAATATGTATCTGTTGTGTCTCTGTGTGTGTCTGTGGCTAGCTTTGGTGGTTACTCTTGTGTATCTGTGATTATGTGTCTCAGTGTTTGTATGTGTGGTGTGTTTGTGTGTCTGTCTTTGTTTGTGTACTTGTGTACTGCCTGAATCAGGATGTCTTGTACACAAGTGTCTGCCTGGTGGCTGCCTTTCTGGGTCAGTTGGAGAGTCCCTTCCAGGTGTTAGCCGTGCTGGGGCCTCCTTCCTGGGACAGGCTGGCTTGCTTCCCAGCAGAGTGAGCTGGCTTCTCAGGGACTGGGCCCTCTGAGGGGTACCCCGGGCCTGCCCTGGTATGCTTGGGCCTTCCCCATCCCTGTGTTCATCCACTGCCATTAGCAGGGAAACACCATTTCCTACCTTTGATGTCACTGGTGTGAAAATTTTCCCTTCCTCCAAATAGCTCGGGTCTTTCTCTTTTTTATTTTATCTCTTAAAATTTGTGCGTGTGCGGCCTGTGTGTGGCCACTGGTTTCTTTCTCTATGCACTCATACTTGACCACGATTCTGTGTGTAACACACACACACAAACCAAGACAAAGCAAATGTGGAAAATGTAAGTGGGCAGAAGCTTATACAGTGGAAGGTTCATGATCTCTTTTGCAGATAATTCTCCTAAATACCTCTAGCTTCCTTCCCTTTTTTTTTTTAAAATTTACTTATTTATTGGGCCGCCCTGGGTCTTAGTTGCAGCATGTGGGATCTAGTTCCCTGATCAGGGATTGAATCCAGGCCCCCTGCATTAGGAGTGCAGAGTTTTAACAGGGAAGCCCCCCTCCCCCCCCAACTAAGCTTCTTATAAACCTTCTAGATATGTGCTATGCAAATGTGTCTTTGCTCTGAAACCAAATCCGCATTCTTCGTTTTCTTAGCCCTTAGAGATCTCTATCGAGCCCCAAATAGATGACTCAACCTCCCCCATGGCTTGATTACTGGACTGATTCTATGAGTGATAATCTGACCATTTCTCTTTAGATGACACTTTTGACTATTTCCATTCTGAATTCTTCCTGCCTCTCTTTTGGCCCAGACATACACACTTGTTTCTGGACTCTGCTGCTTCACCTACAGGATCAAATCCGCGCCTACAAGTCACACAGAGGCCCCAGACCATCAGCCTCAACTGTGGCGGAGAGCACTTGCTGTATGCCAGGTGCCATTCTGGCTTCCAATTCAGGACAGTAATCCTAGGAGGTGGTCCCTGTATTAGCTATACTTCCCCGATGGGAACCTCGAGGCAGAGAGGTGAAGGCATTTGCTTTGAGACAGAATTGGGATTTAAAACTAGCTATGCACCAAGACCTTCTCTTATTCCCATTTCGGTTCAGTTGCTCAGTCGTGTCCGAGTCTTTGAGACACCATGGACTGCAGCACACCAGTCTCCCTGTCCATCACCAACTCCTGGAGCTGGTGTGAAAAGCAAGGCTCAGAGATGGGATCATGTGCCATTGTTGTTCCTCAACTAGAAACACTCTTGTAGGCACATCCCCTCACTCCCGCTTTCCTTATCCTGAACACTCATTACATTGGAAACACTCAGTTCAACAGTAGCTGGGTGAGCACCCTACCTCCAAGAAGTCTAAAAGCACCATCGTGCCTTGCCATGTTTACACAATATGGCAAGGGCATTCACACGCCAGGTCTGTGTTTCCCTGGCCTCCCCAGGACCAAGGAGACTCAGACCCAGCTTTTTTAGAGACCTAACCTGGAGAACGTGATTCCTCTCTCAGTTTCAATTTCCTCCTTCAACACGTGTGGACACTCCCTCAGCTCAAAACCAATCTCACTCAGTTCTTTTCTTCTCATTTTTCTTCTTTTCTTGGTTTACAGCCCCCTACTGGGTCCCATGCTCTCTCACTGTGCACTTACCCAGTAATCACTAAAGATCTCTTTCAGGCTTTGCCTGTGGGGACTCGAAGGATCCAGGCCAATGGACTTCATACACGGTGGCAGGCAGTCAGGAACTCAGAAGGAGGTGAGTTTGGCTAGGAAAAATCAAGGCATACTTCCTGGAGGAGGTGCCTGTTTGCTGGGCCTCTGAGAGGGGAGAAGGATCCTCCCCCCTCCAACTACTTCCTGCCCAATCCCTCCCTTGAGCCCTGGAATGGCAATGGTGAGAGAATTCAGGTCCTTCCCCCAGAGGGGAGGGAAACCAGGGCCCACTATCCCCTGGGGAGACAGCTGAGCACAGAGGTGCGACTACTGAACCATGTGGTGTGAGGCAACTGATGCTGAGAGCTCCATGGTGGGCGGGGCCGTCTATGTCAGATGTGCCGACCACAACAATGCGTCATGGTGCTCCCTGGCTGCGGCCTGTGCCTTCCCCAGGCTGCCAGGCCTTGTTCCCCTACCCTAGAGGGGGTGTACAGAATTCTGCTAAGTCCCTTGGCATCTAGAATTCAGAAGTCACTGGAAGTCCTTGACTGTGACTTTGACTTTTGGAGTTTCAGTTTTTTTTACTCCTCCAGCCATTGGAATTGTAGAAAACTCAGTGATCCAGCTCACCTGGAATGAGCCTTTGCCATGGGCCTGTCACTGCTCACAGCAAGTTCTCAGCTACCCTTTGAGGTTTACTCTTATTCCAATTTAGCAGATGTGAAAAGTGAGGCTCAGAGAGCTGAAGCAGCTTGCCCCAGACCACACAGCAAGAAACTGGAGGGCTGAAATGCAAGACTGTTACAGTGGGGGCAGCAAACTTTCCACTGAGAGACCAGAGAGAGTAAACATCTGGGGCTTTGTGCGCCAAACAATCTCTGTTGTAACTACCCCATTTGGCTGGAACATTGCAAAAATCACCACAGACTGTATGGAAACGAATGAGCGTGGCTGTGTGCTGATACAATTTTATTTGTGGACACTGAAATTTGAATTTCACACATGATTTGTACCTGTCAGGAGTCTTATTTTGAATTTTCCCAGCTGCCTCAAAATGAAAACACACAAAATGTCAGTGGACTGAGGTTTTTCCACCTCTAGAATCCATGCTGGTAACTATTATACTTTATTCATTCCTTTATTCAGTAAATACTATCAAGGCCTATAATTTTCTACGTACTGGAGGTAGCATGGAAACCAGGCAGGCGAAGATACTCCTCTTTGGGACTTATCAGTTTCTTGGGGGAAAACAACCACGAGCAAGTAAACAAACGAACAAGAATATCTCACGTGGTGGAAACTGCTAGTAAGGAAATTTCAAGGGGTGATGTAACTGGGGCCTGAGAGAGAGACACTTTCATTTGGGTTGTCCGAAACAGTGCCTGGGAGTTCTCTGAATTCCTCTTTTTTGTCAGCTTAGGCAAACCTTGTCTGTGAGCTGCCTTGGGGTGGGGTTTAATAATAAATAGAACGGCCCATGGCCTGTGAGCTTCTTGGCAGGGCGATAGTATCTGGTGAAACCTCTTTGTCCTCAGAATCTTTGTATCTATCTTCCTGGCTGGTCAGATTCCTCGGAGAAAAGATTGCACCATCCCCATCTTTCAGGTCCTGGCTGCTGGGTTGAGGGGGCGAGGGTTAAGGTGGGACAGTTTCAACTCTTGCATTCAAGTTCACACATTTGATTCACGCATGATCCTATCATGATTCTTCTATTATCAACTGCATTCCTCCCACCAGAAATGTTGAGATTTCCGTGGTCTGGAGGGGAAAAAAAAAGCAACCAAGAAATGGCTGTGTTTCCACCCTACTGGGGAGCAGAGCTGGTATCTCTTTTGGGAATTTACTTTCAACCAACGCTTCTACTTTAGCTGCCACCCACCACATCTCTTTTGGAGTTGGCAGGAGGTCACCAATAATTGAGGCGTGAGACACGGTGGTTGATGGTGGTATTTTGCTAGGGAATGTGTATTTGGCATTCCACCCCATGGCTGACAAGTTTTGGTTTAGGTTTTAAAACAGTCCCTTAACTATGGCTGCAGTGAGATTTTGGGAGACAGGAAAAGTAGGCGCTGGACCTTAATTCTTCCTCTTTACTCAGAAGGACAGCTGACCGCACTTCTGGGGGGAAAGAACATTCCAGGTGTAGGGGACAGCAGGTGCGAAGGAACAACCTTGGTACAACGCAGTGGGTTCTTCAACTTGGGCAAGTGTCAGAATGTTCTTGAAGGCTCCTTCAGACACTGACTGCAGGGCTTCAGTTCCCAGAATGTCAATAGGTCTGGCTGAGGTGCTAGAATGTGCAGAGCTAGCAAGTCCCCAGGTGATGCTGGTTTGGGCACAGCGCTTTTTTATAAACCGCTAGTATTAACGGAAGCGTTTTACACCTAGGTGTCAACAAGAGCCAGTATCATTAGTGTTTTCTCCTTTTAATTCCTCAGAGAGGCTTAATACAAGGTTGAATACAGGGCCGGTATCCGATCTTTGTTCCGTTTAACCAAAACACCCCTCCCCCCATTTCCTGGGCCGCTGGTGGACGGCTGAGATCAATTCCCGGGTCCATTCTCCCTTGCGCTATAGGGGAAGTGAGACCTGAAGGATGGCGAGGTCCACCCTGCTGGTCTGGGGTGAGCCGGGCTTCTCTGGGAGCCCAGGGCTTTTCTAGGGCTGGCCATCTGTCAATCCACGGTTGCTTCCTCTTTTGAGGCAGAGTTCTGGCCGCATCTCCGCTCCTCCTCCCGCCCCCGCGGACACCACGGGAGCGCGAACGGGAAATTTGAGTTTCCTCCGCCTCACTCAAAGTTGTCCCTTTCCTACAAGGGGAATTTCTCCACCTGGACTCTCCAGCCTTTTGCTTGCGGGGTCCAGGGAGTCCCTGACGGGAAGCGTCTAGGTGGGTGGGTGGGGGCAGGCCAGGGAAGGTCCGGGGTCCCGGGAAAAGAGAGGGAAGTAGAGAGAGGACTGAGCAGGGCACTCGGGGTTCCGTTGGGAGGACTTATCCTCCAGAGGACAAGCGGGCTGAGGCCTGGCTGTTCTTTTGACTCCTCCGAAGAAGTGCTGATTTTAGGGGAGCCCTGGAGGAGCCCCAATGCTGGGGGGGCGCTAGGGAGGGATAAGGAATCAGGGAAAGAGACAAGAGAGAGAAGCAGAGAGGCGAAGAGATGACCAGGGAGATGCAAGAGAGATAACTGGGGGTCAGGAGGATTTGATGGAGCAGAGCGTGGAGAGCTAGAGAGAAAAGGAGACAGAGACATTCAGGGAAGAGAAAGTTGGGGAAAGTTTGGACCGAAGGTGGAGAGGGCGGGGCGGGGCCGCAAGGGGCGGGGCGGGCGGGAACCAACCTACCCAGCGCGTCGCTGGGATCCCCACCGGCCACTCCCCGGAAAGCCTGCCTTAGCTATAAAGGGCGGTGCGCAGGACCCGACTCGCAGCCGCCCGCAGCTGGCCATGCACTCCAGCACCCTCGCCACCCCGGACCCTGAGGCCCAGCGGTCGCAAGCGCCCCCGGGTCGCGTCTGCAACCCGCTGCCCTGGGCTCTGAGCGCCGCGCTGCTGCTGCTTGCCGCTGCCTGCGCCACCTGCGTGGTGCGGGTCTGGGGCATCCCCGGGACTCCTGCCTCGCCGGTTTCCAGTCCCGCGCCCAGCTCGATTCTCCCCGTGGGCCTGGAGCAGACTTCCGACCCCCACGCCAGCCTCCCCAACTCTCCGCAGGTGAGATACTGCCCGATCTAGACCCCGAGAGAGACCCGTACCCAGCCCCGGGACCCCTTCTCCATCCGCGTCCCCGCCTCCCGCAAGGTCTTTTCTGCGTCCCAGGCCGAGGGTGGAGAGACCTACCTCCCCGTCCTTCTTGGATTTCTGAGGTCACCAGTTCCTTATCCAGGTCTCCAGGGGGGCACCATTCTAATCCTAACCCCCCGTGAGACCCCATCTGCACCCCGGGCTTCAGATGGGGACCGTTTCACCAATGCGCACCCTGAGGGACACTGTCTGCAACCATCGCGGGGTTTCCCTTTTCTTTCGTAACTCGCAAAGAACCTCGGTTTTCTCCCGGACCCTTAGGGTACCTTCCTTTCCTTCTCAAGACTCTGCAGTATCAAGCCCCCTGGAGGGACTGTCTCCTCATTTCCCTCCTAAGCCCTCGGGGTCCTCTCCTTGCAGACAGCCAGGGCTGGGGCAGCGCGTGTGTGTACGCGCGCGCGCGGGGTGGTTCTTTTGGAACGCGAAGGGAATCTGCCTGCGCAGATCCCGGGGACCCCACTTTCCAAGGGGCTGCGTGTTGCGAGTAGAAGGACCTTTATTCACTTAGCGTTTGTCCTTTCTCTCAGCAGGGCGTGTTCGCGCAGCTGGTGGTGGCCGATGGAGGTGAGTGACTCCCTAAAGACCCGGGGGAGCGGGAGGAGGGTGCAGTAAGTGGGAGAACTCCGGGAGAGGGAAGCCTCCCGCTCTGACCCAATCTGACCCTCTTTCCCTCCCTTCTCTGAAAAGCTCCCCCTGCCCTCTTAGAACCTCGGCTCTCCCTCTCCGGGTCTCCTCCTTCTCTGACCTCCATCTGGGCCCACCTCAGACCCCCGGCCCCTTAAGGCTGGGCCTGGATCAGCGCAAATCTCAGCGGGGTCGGCTCCCTCTACTGGACTCTGGGAGATCCGGACCCCTCCTCCCCAGCCGTTTCCCCTCCCTCAATTCTGGAAGCCCCGTTTCCTACTCACTTCCCTTCCCCCCTTCCGGAGACCCGCCTCCTCCCTCTTAGGGAGACTCTTGCCCGGTTCCCTCTGACCCTCCCTCTCCCAGGCTCTCCTCCTCATCCTCCCTCTACAGACCGTCCCCCTTTCCTCTCCGTCTTCTGGGGACTCTTCCCCCCAGCCCTTTCCCTCCCCCTTCCGGACTCTCCTGCAACCTCCGCGCGTCTCTTTTAAGGAGACCTTCACCCCATCCTCTCCTCTGTTTGAAATTCCCTCCTTCTTCACCCTCCACCCCTTTCTCTCTCCCGTTAGCTTTCCTCTAGCGTCTTCGCTCCTTCCTGACAAGCTTCCCTTCCCCGCCCTCTCCCTCTCGTCCCGCCTCCTTCTCGGAGTCCCTCCATTCTATCCCCTTTCTGCCTGTCCCCTCTCTTTCCAAACCGCTTCCTCCCATCCCTAGGAGCCCCCTTTCCCCTCATCCTTTCTGGCATTACATGTCCTCCTCCTCCTGGTTCCTGGAAGTCTCTCTCCCTCCACCGACACCCCCTCTCTCCCCTCCGCTTCCTCAATCTCCAGCTTTCTGAGTCTCTCCCCCCTCCCCCTCCAATCCTTTCCTCCCTTCTTAGCCCCTCTTTCCCCTCCTCAAGCCCCACTTCCCTCGAGACCCTCTTCCTTCCCTGAGCTCCCTTATCTTTCTCACACACTCCTCCCCACTTTTGCGTCTCCCTTAGAGCCGCTCCCCTCCTTTCCCAGGGCTATGCTCCCCGCTCACCAGCTATGCACACCTGCTCAGTGTACCCCACCTTCCCCTCCCACAGCACAACTGACCGAAGGGCCGGTGCAGTGGCGTAGCGAGCCGGGGTTGACAGGCGTGACTCTGGCGCCAGGCATGCGCTACGACAAGCGCACCCAAGAGCTGGTGGTCCCCGAGGCCGGAGTCTACTATATTTTCTTGCACTTGACTCTGAAGCGCGTGATGGCCGGCAACCTCAACAGCTCCGACTCCGTCTCCGTGGCCCTGGACCTGCAGCCTCACCAAGCCGGGGCCGCCCTAACCCTCACCTTGGACTTGCCACCCCCACCCTCGGGGAACTCAGCAGCTGGTTTCCGGAGCAGCTTGCTGCACCTGGATGCGGGGCAGCGCTTGAGCGTCCACCTGCGCCCCAGGATCCAGGAGCCTCTCTCCTGGCAGCTCTCAGCCGAATCCACGGTCTGGGGCCTCTTCCGCGTGGCCGCCCAAGTTCCCAGTGGACTCCCCTTGTCAAAGCTCACGTGACCCGAGGCCTAGGTGTCACCTCTTTGAACAAGACTGCATCTTCCCTTCCTTCGTTGGGGCCCCAGGTGATGGGACCCAGCTCCTCTACCTCACTGGGCTGGCCAGGGGTCAGAGCTGCTGACCCTCTTCCTCCAGGATCCTCTGGGTCCCTCGGTATTTATTCTGAGCTGAGCTCAGACACTGTACATTATATTAATCCATTCAACTGATATTTATTGAGCTTCTGCTCCATGCCAGGCACTGTACAGGGCTAGAGAAATAGGAGCAAATAAAATAGACCCTCTCCCCATCCTTATTTATGTTAATATGTGCGAAATAGAGACTCATTTCCAACCCCTCTCCTCCCCACTCCATGGGACTCATGGGGCTAACTTGTGGGAGGGGGTCCAAGTATCTATGCTGTGTGAGCTTTATTCACTCATGCAAAATTTATCAGGCACTGTTTTAGGTGTTGGGGATCCAGCCAGGAACAAGACAAGACAAAACCTCCAGCTTTTGCCAAGCTGATGATCTAATATGCTGGCTTTACACTATGACTTTGTGTGACCCCATGTAACAGGGACATACGGGAGGGTGTGAGGTGGTACCTGATGCTGGATAATAAAATATTTTTATATATTATGACTGCTATGTACTGTACATTTACTAGACAATGTGAGTTATCTTGAGGCTTCAAACTGCCCTGTGCCTTAGGCATGGGATTTTTGTTATTCTCGTGGTATTATTTCTATGCCCTTGAGATAGTTCACCTCTACTGTATCTGGTAGTGGAAATACTGTGTAATTCTGTTTCGCAGGACATTGCTTGCCAGCTCTGTGTTCAGTGTCACCACACTAGAAATTTAAAATGGACCATGGTGATAGTATTTACACTAGGGGAAGCGACAAAGCTTACAAGTCCGATTTGATGTATTTGTTGATTGCCTACACTCAAAAGTGCTGGGAAAACAGATGTTCACCATGTAGATGACATTTATGTGGGTTTTGCCTGTAACTGTTATATTGTGACTAGCACACAAAAAAATCGAGGAAGTCTTTCTATAGTGCTGTCAAACCATTATCTGATTTAGCAAAGAAGTTCCAAGCATCATCAAAAAGCAAGTGAAGTGTGAACACACATCTTGATTGTTTCGTTCCATCTCCGTGTCTAGAGGAAAATATCAACCTCCATTTGCTTGTTTCTCACCTGCAAGCATAGATTGGCTTTGGGTTACAAAAGTGGAAAAAAAAAGTGAGAAAGGCGTTCTGTGACACTCAGTTTTGGCTGTATGGAATTTGCAGTGGGGAGTATCTTATTTTATCGCTGGAGGTTGCCTGCTAAACATTTATGCCAATAAAATTTATAATAAATACAGATTCAATTCTCTCCTTTTAAAAAATTTTAATTTTGTTTTATTCATTTTGCTGCATTGAGACTTAATTGCAGCACTTGAAGATCTTTTGGTCTTTGAGCATGAGAGATCTTCATTTGTGGCATGTGGAATCTAGTTTCTTGACCGGGATTGAACCCAGGCCCCCTGCATTAGGAGCGTGGAGTTTTAGCCACTGGACCACTAGGGAAGTTCCTCAATTTTTCTACTTCATGAGAGCTGGTTGTTAAACATTTGCCAGCACACCACTGTCCTGACCAGTTCTCCCAACCCCCCTAATTTTCCCATCATGAAAATCTGCCCCTTGGCCCTTGGCTCCTGGGGCTGGGGTGGACAGGGAGGTTTCCATAGAGCAGGTGACCTTAATGGGGACTTAAAAGGAGGGGTGGAGGTAAGGAGGAAGGGGAAGAGCTTTGCCTGTGCTAGACAGCCAGGAGGGTGTGTGATGGGCAGTGAAGATGAATTTCATTGCCTGACCCATCTCTACTCCTCAAAGAGTTCCTTCCATTCCCCACATCCCTTCTGAGGGAGCAGAACTGACATTGAACTGACAACCGTGAATATGGGCATGAAAGTGAAAATGTTAGCTGCTCAGTCATGCTCAACTCTTTGTGACCTCATGGACTGCAGCCTCTGTCCATGGAATTCTCCAGGCAAGAATTCTAGAGTGGTTTGCCATTCCCTTCTCCAGGAGATCTTCCCAACCCAGGAACTGAACCCAGGTCTCTCACATTATAGGCAGATTCTTTACCTTCTGAGCCATCAAAGTGAAGTGAAGTCACTCAGTTGTGTCCGACTCTTTGCGACCCCATGCACTGTAGCCTACCACGCTCCTCCATCCATGGGATTTTCCAGGCAAGAGTACTGGAGTGGGGTGCCCTTTCCTTCTCCAGAGGATCTTCCCAACCCAGGGATCGAACCTGGGTCTCCCACATTGTAGGCAGACGCTTTACCTTCTGAGCCATCTGAGCCATCAGGGAAGTCTCAAATATTTGTAGCTCAGTTGGTATAGAATCTGCCTGCAGTGCAGGAGACCCGGGTTCGATCCCTGGGTTGGGAAGATCCCCTGGAGAAGGAAATGGCAACCCACTCCAGTATCCTTGCCTGGAAAATTTCATGGACAGAGGAGCCTGATGGGCTGCAGTCCATGGGGTCACAAAGAGTCGGACAGGACTGAGTGACTAACACACACCCACACACACATCGTTAAATTAGTAGTGAAAGTGAAAGTAGTGAAGTTGCTCAGTCGTGTCCGACTCTTTGTGACCCCATGGACTGTAGCTTACCAGGCTCCTCCGTCCATGGAATTTTCCAGGCAAGAGTACTGGAGTGGGTTGCCATTTCCTTTTCCAGGGGATCTTCCCGACCCAGGGATCGAACCCAGGTCTCCCACACTGCAGGCAGACGATTTAGTCTGAGCCACCAGGGAAGCCTAGCTTCCTGGAAACTAGCTCTATGCTAATTGGCAAATACCTATTACTCCCTGGTGGCTCAGAGGTTAAAGCGTCTGCCTGGAATGCAGGAGACCTGGGTTCGATCCCTGGGTCGGGAAGATCCCTGGAAAATCCCATGGATGGAGGAGCCTGGTAGGCTGCAGTCCACGGGGTCGAAAAGAATCGGACACGACTGAGCGACAACTACTACTAACTACTCCTTTGTTGGAAGCTTCCTCTGGACCCTAGGATGGCCCTGATAACCGAGGATCCAAAGTGTTAACACTGAGTGCACCCCTGGGATTTGTGGGGGAAGGGTGTAGTCCAGGGGCCAACTTCAAATCTGATTGGTCAGTCTCTGGCTACACTGAGTGAAGTGAGTGATTGAAGTCTCTCAGCCGTGTCTGACTCTTTGCCACCCCTTGGACTGTGGCCTATCAGGCTCCTCTGTCCATGGGATTTTCCAGGCAAGAGTACTGGAGTGGGTTGCCATTTCCTTCTCCTGGCTACACTGGCTGTTTCCAATTTCAGCGATCATCTCTGGTGCCATGTGGTGCCACTTCTCTGGCACAGTTGATTGGTCAGTGTGGATACATGACTCAAGGCGGGCCAATCAGATCTCCTTGGCAGGAATGCAGCGTGCCTGGCCCCCTGCTGCTCTTATTAGTCATGAACTGGAAGCTGTATGAGAGAGAGAGGCATGGAAGGGCCCACGGGCAGAGAGAGATGGGCGGGGATGTGTGGAGGAGAGCACAAAACCCTGGTGTCACAGAGGAGCCGCCTCGGTTTCTGTTTGTGCCTGCTCAGTTCCTCAGTCTTGTCTGACTCTTTTATGACCTCATGGACTATAGCCCACCAGGCTCCTCAGTCCATGGCATTTTCTAGGCAAGAATACCGGAGTGGGTAGCCATTCCCTTCTCCAGGGGATCTTCCCTATCCAGGGATTGAACCCATGTCTCCTGCATTGAAGGTGGATTTTTTACCAACTGAGCTTGATATCAGGGAAGACACTGAGTCGGTGATGGCATCCAACTGAGAGAGTTAATTCTCAGGTAGGTTGATAAGAAGTCTGGGGTCCCCGAGGAGGAGAAAGGGCTCTGGGGCTCTTGAGGAGAAAAAGGACAAATTTTTTTCCCCCTACATTCCTTAGTCTGTCACATAAGATGTTATTTTCTTTAAGCCTAAAGCTGATGATTACACAAGAAACAACTCATCTTAAGCTCCATACTAAGGATTATATAACAACAATGTATCTTGCTCAAGGATCTTGTTATTTTACATGGGAGTGGGTCTGGTAAGACCTTTCTATTGTTAATTCTAATCTTTTAAATTTAAGATGTATGTTGTGGGAGTTGGTCTGGTAGAAGTATATAAGGCCTTGATAAGACTAGCAACGGGGCACTCTCCGTCCCTCTTCTGATGTCAATGTCAGAAGCTTTCTCTGTCCTTTTCATACTTTAATAAAACTCTTCTACACAAAAGCTTTTGGGTGATCAAGCCTGGTCCCTGATCCCAAAGCTAAATCTTTTTCTTTGGAGATCACGAATCTAACATTGTTCACCATAAGCCATCTCATCCTCTGTTGCCCTCTTCTTTTGCCTTCTCCCAGCATCAGGGTCTTTTCCTTGCCTTGCAGCTAGGCTACTCACAGGAAGCACATAAATTTTGGGGGGACACTATTCAACGTCTAGTGTGTTCTCTTGTGGGCCGGACAGGAGAAACTCTAGTGTGCTCAGGAATTTCCTTCTGGGGTGTGTTCTATTCTGCCAAATGACCTCGAAGACAGTGTCTCCAAGGATGCAGTCCCCCAAGGCTCTCTCTGTCTTTCCTAGTGGCTTTGGGATTCCAGTGTTATATTGTTCTGTTGAGGATGAGTCTGAGATCCCTAAGTAGAGACCCATAGTCCCTCCCACCAAAGCAGGAGGGAGGAGACATGTCCTGGTGGGACATGGAGAAGGCAGAGTGGAGAAGCCCAATGCCTTGCATCAACTTTGCACATTAAGTGTATGTGTTTTGGGAGAACTACAGTGAGGCAGGAGCAGGGATGGGTCTGCAGAGCATGTTTTGTTTTTTATTACTTAATCATTTTTTTTTTGGCTGTGCCACTCAGCCTGTGGGATCCTATTTCCCCATTCAGAGGTTGAACTCATGGCTTCTGCAGTAGAAGGAGGATTCTTAACCACTGGAACCACCAGGGAAGTTCCAAGCATTCTTAAAAAAAAAAAAGAAAGAAAGAAATTGTGTTAAGATTATAGCATAAGATCTACCCTCAACAAAAATTTAAGTGCACTACAGAGTATTATTAACTATAGTGGTAATACTGTACAGCAGGTCTCCAAAACAAATTCAATTTGCGTAACTGAAACTTAATACCCATTGAACAACAACACCCCATTTCCCCCTCTTGCTGGTCTCTGGCAACCATCATTCTACTTTCTGTTTCTATAAATTGACTCTTAGATTTTTCATAGAAGTGGAATCAGGCAGCACGTGTCCCCTCTTGGTCTGACTTATTTCACTGAGCAGAAGGTCTTTTGGGTTCAAACATATTGTGACATACAGTGGAATTTCCTTTCTTTTTAAGGCTGAATTATCTGCCATTGTATGAATGGGCCTCATTTTCTTTATCCATCTGACCATGAACACTTAGGTTGCTTCCCTTTTCTGGCTATTGTGAATAATGCTACAGTGAGACTGAAAGTACAAATTATTTCTTTGGGATTCGGATTTCAATCTTTTTGGATCTGTAGCCAGAAGTGGGATTGAGTGTCACACCGAGCTGAGTTCAAGCAGTGCTGGCTAAGCTGTGCATCCTTGGGTAAGTTCCTTCACCTCTCTGGGCTCAGTGTCTTCATGGAAAAAGTTTTGTATCTCATGGGCTCCTAGGAGTATTAAGTCAGTTAATGGGTTTAATGGCATGGTGCCTGGTATTTGACTCAATATGTAGAAGCTGTTGTGATAATCACATCAGTTGGGTCACGGAGAGATGGTAACTAAGGTTCAAAGTGTCTCAGGTGAAGTGAATTCCTGGTAGGAAGAACAGCACGTATAAACGGTCAGAAGTAGGAGACTGAGGGGTCAGATCATCCACGCTTGTGGATGACAACAGCCCAGAGCTTTATCCTGTGGGCAAAGGATTATGAAGACAGAGGTCAGACCCTGGAAAAGACCCTGATACTGGGTAAGATCGAGGGCAGGAGGAGGAGAAGGAGGAAAGAGAGCACGAAATGGTTGGATGGCCTCAAATTCAGTGGCCATGAATTTGAGCAAACTCCAGGAGGCAGTGAAGGAAAGGGAAGCCTGTTGTGCTGCAGTCCACGTGATGGCAAAGAGTTGGACATGACTTAGCAACTGAACAACAGCAACAACATTTCAGATTAGCTGGTTAGATCCTGGAACCAAGAAGGACTATGTGGGGCTCCTGGGCACAGAAGCCCTTCTGTGTCCCCCATGTATTTCTTTTTTAATTTAAAAGTTTTCTTGATTTTTGACTGCACGGGGTCTTTGTCGCTACGCACGGGCTTTCTCTAGTTGTGAGGAGTGAGGGCTACACTTTGGTGTGGTACACGGGCTTCTCACTGCAGTGACTTCTCTTGTGGAGGAGCACGGGCTCTTTCAGAAAGAAAAGTAAAGATGTGGCAGGGAAGAAGGTCTAAGATTGAGGGCTGAGACTTCCCTGGTGGTCCAGTGGTTAAGAATCCACCTTGCAATGCTGGAGATGTGGGTTTGATCCCCTGGTTGGACTGCAAGGAGATCCAACCAGTCCGTCCTAAAGGAAATCAGTTCTGAATATTCACTGGAAGGACTGATGCTGACGCTGAAACTCCAATACTTTGGCCACCTGATGCTAAGAACTGACTCATTGGGAAAGACCTGATTCTGGGAAAGATTGAAGACAGGAGGAGAAGGGGACAACAGAGGATGAGATGGTTGGAGGGCATCACCTACTTGATGGACATGAGTTTGAGCAAGCTTCGGGAGTTGGTGATGGACAGGGAAGCCTGGCGTGCTGCAGTCCATGGGGTCGCAAAGAGTCAGACAAGACTGAGTGAGTGAACTGAACTGAACTCAACTGGGGAACTAAGATCCCACATGTCCACAAGACAACTGAGTCCATGTACCACAGCTACTGAGCCCGCTCAAAGCAAGGAAAGATCCCTTATGACACAACTAAGACACAGTGTAGCCAAATAAATAAATAAACAAACAAATATTTAAGATCAAGGGCTGAGGAACCCTATTATCCAATAGATAATCTGCTTCAGTGGGAAGCCAGGTTGCACAGAAGTCTGAAAAGGAGCAGCCAAAGAGGAGAGAGGAAAATGAGGATTCCAAGGAATCTCTTTCTAGAAGGAAGTAGTGGTCAGTGGTGTTTGATACTGCTGTCAGTTAAGATGAGAACTGAAAATGTTTACCAGCTTTTGAATCATCAGATTCACTGGTGGCTATATTTAGCGGTGTGATCGAATCAAGTTGCATCAGAGTGGCTTGAAATTAGTAACAAGTGAAGAATTTGGGATTGTCTCAAGAGATACTGTCCTGAAAAAATTTAGTATTTGGAAATAATTTCAGATTTAAAGAAAATAACAAAAGGACCAGCATTACCTTTACCCAGATTCATTCACTGTTCATATTTGGCCCCTATTGCTTTGTCATTTGCTTTCTCTCCTTGCTTCCCCCTGCCATATTGTGAATGTAAGTTGGATGTATTCATTTAAGGATGAGTCAGAGGAGATCAGGATTATTAAGAAACAGAACAGGTGGTGGAAACCGCATCCTCAGAGGTTGGGACAGTTCTAGAAATTTCCCAAAGGTAGTGTGTGTGGATTTAAGAAATGGGAGGAAGTTTGGGGGCATTTATCAAGGTGATCACAAAGAAAGAAACATGGGTAAAGCTACATTAGCTGTACTCATTCTTTGGCCCATGTTCTAAGTGTTCCAGGTGGTTCAGTGGTAAAGAATCCGCCAGCCAATGCAGGAGATGTGTGTTTAATCCCTGGATTGAGAAGACCGCCTAGAGAAGGAAATGACAACCCACTCCAGTATTCTTACCTGTAGAACCCCATAGACAGAGGACCCTGGAGGGCTACAGTCCATAGGGTTGCAAAGAGTTGAACTAGACAACAGCAACGTGTTCAAAGCAGATCCAACTGATATAATTTACCCCTTGGCCAAATCAGTGAATAAAATATATCCAATATGTTACAACGTGACTCCTTTTCTGAGTCACGTTATAACAAATAGAACAGGCAGTGGAACATTCTTCTTCTTTTTTTTTTTAAAATTACTTAATAAAAAAAAACATTTTGTTGTTGTTGAGTCGATAAGTCATGTCTGACTTTTTGCGACCCCATGGACTGCAGCATGCCAGGCTCCTCTTTCTTCTACTGTCTCCCAGAGGTTGCTCAAATTCATGGCCGTTGAGTCGGTGATGCTATCTCATCCTTGCCATTCCCTTCTCCTTTTGCCTTCAGTCTTTCCCAGCATTGTATTCATTTCTTTATTTTAGTTTTGGCTGTGCTTGGTCTTTGCTGCTGCACTCGGGCTTTGTCTAGTGGTCGTGAGTAGGGGCCACTCTGTTGTGGACTGCTGGCTTCTCATTGCGGTGTCTTTTCCTGGTTGTGAGTAGGGGCCACTCAGTTGTGGAGTGCTGGCTTCTCATTGTGGTGTCTTTTCCTGTTGTGAAGCATGGGCTCTAGATGCATATGAGATTCAGTAGCTGCTGCATGTGGAATCTTCCCAGACCAGAGATCAAACCCATGTCCCCTGTATTGGCAGGTGGATTCTTTACTACTGGACCACCAGGGAAGTCCCTGAAATTGTCAAACAAAAGATGAGCAGAGAGCTAAGAATCGCCAGGCATATGACCAAGGTCAACATTGTGAAAGAAACATTTTAAACTCTGCAAATCAGAAAAGAATTGGCACCTGAAGAAACAGAGCTAATAGAACAACTAAGACTCCAGACAAGCTAAAGTCATTTCCCTAGAAATATCTTTTCAGATTAAATGACATTTAAATTCTCCAATATTAAAATCTATAAGGATATGCCCTTGAATTTGAGTCAAGCTTCCAGAGAGATGAAAGTTTAAAGATTAAATGCCATTGTCTTTGAAGTTCAAAGATACTAAAGTGCAAAGGGATTGACCTACCGAAGTGAGATTAAAGAATACTTTTTCATTCTCTCATTTGTTTGTTCAACAAATATTTACTGAAAGTTTTAAATGTACTAGGTGCTAGGGATTCCTGGGGAAAGAAAACAGACATGGGTTCTCTCTCAGGTAACTTATGTTCTAATTAACAGTTAATATGTTCATTAACTGTTTTTGTAAGTGAAGTTTCCTTTTTTGCAATATATATATATATATATATATATATATATATATAATTCAAAGTGAATCGACAAGAATACACCATAAATTATTATTTTGATACTCATCAAAATAGTCACCTGGAAAACCTGCTTTTTGTTTCAAAATGCAGAAGGTTTGATTACATTTAAATCACTGAGAACTTGAGAGAAATATATCACAAATCATATTGCATCAATAAAGATTTTCTCAGCCCTTACCGTAATATTGCACAGTGCAGTTGTGACATGGCAAACTAGCACAGCACAGAAGCAAAAGCAAAAACAAACAAACCAAGGAAAGAAAGCCACAAGTCTAAAATTGTTAAACAGTGAACAGATCAAACTTAGTAATCAAATCTCTATCATTGGATGCTTTAAAACAAGTCTTCCTACACCTTGCACTGTACGATTTAATTTTTACTTAACACAAATCAACTTTAAAATTAGTAGTAGAGATTTTTTAAATGAAGTTTTGCTACTGCAGTAATATAGTTAAACACCCTGAAGGAAAAGAAACAAAATATCAGGATATTTGATTGAAAAACAATTTGTAAATTAAAGTACTATGCAATTTTTCTTTCATTAAAATTTTTTTTAAATTTATTTTTTAAAAAAGAAACATGAATATTTTTAGTGATAAAAGATACAATTCACAAAGAAGATAGACACCAGAAACCATTAGACACCTAACAACAAAGAAACAAAGATACATAAAGCAAAAATCAGAATAAATATAAGGAAAAGAAAAAAGTATATAATCATAGTGAGACATATTAACATTTCTCAGAATATTTTATCAAGTACAGAAAAAAAAATAGGAGCGTCTTGAATGGTGTCATTAATAATTTAAATATAATAGATTTCTATTTATATTAATTTACATTAATCTTATATCCTACACAAATATATTTAAATTTTTGTATCTCATACATGCAAATTTTCAGCTTGGAAGTCATGCAGTGGTTTATTTTCAAAAAAATTAAAATGAAAGGAAACTGGTGAAAATGGTTATAAAGAGGTTATAAATCCAGATTCTTTTGACAATAGGCTAAATTTAGACTTCTGCAGATTCTTGGATTTTTTTTCCTCTTTAAAAAGCCCATGATTAGAATCAGTTAATAGCAGTGTACTTAACTCAGGTACACCTTTATAAAAAAGGACTGTTATATTATGAAAACATTGAATTCTATCATTCACTGTCAATTTAACAAGACATCTCAGTCTTGGAACTGAAATACAGAAAATATGATGTTCCAGGGTAATAGACACAGGCCTGAACAAAAAGAAAACTGTGCTGGTTTTGTACCTGGTACAAACATCAGTCAATCTTTTGCACTTGGGATTTCTGAAACATCCACTGCCAGCCCTGATTCTTCTGCAACAAGTGAGCAGATACCAGTAAACTGCTGGACCAGATAAATAAAATTAGAAAGCTGTGCAGGGCAGTAAGTTTACTTAAATAGTTACTCAATCACTTTTCCATCTGTAAATAATCTTTTAAGTTAATCTTAGGCAACTCTTCTTACGTGTGAAAGTGTTAGCCACTTGGTCATAGCCAACTCTTTGCAACCCCATGCACTGTAGCCTGCCAGGCTCCTCTGTCCATGAGGATTCCCCAGGTGAGAATACTGGAATGGGTTGCCATGACCACGTCCAGGGGATCTACCCGACCTAGAGACCAAACTCACATCTCCTGCATCTCCTGCATTGCAGGAAGATTCTTTACCCACTGAACCACCTGAGAAGCTTTTTTTATGTGCAATATATATATATGTATTTCTATTTATATAAAATGCATAGAATTGACTACTAAAAACACTGAAACTTGTGTGGAAAATTAAGTCCTTCACTAAAAATTGTACTGCTGGTTTTTATTTTATAATTTATCACTGTAATTATTAAAATGAATATCAGGCACATTTATTTCATTGATGATTATTAAATAAACCACTGCTTGTATTAATGGAATAAAGAAAAGTTTATCCACGATTAACTTATTGTCAGAGCTATACTATATTTATGAAAGAAATGGTATAAATCCAAAACAGTGGGAGAGCTTTACACTCAAATGTTTTGTCCTGTTTATTCCAGTAAATGATATAAGATTATATTCCAGATTTTTAAGGAAAAAAATAAATCAAGCCTGTAAGAAACAGCTTTCTTAAGTGTCTACAATGCCAGTATAAAAATAAAAATGTGTTTCATCAATACATCCAAGTTTTTTTATATGCAGTGATGAGCACTAACATTCAGTTCAGTTCAGTTCAGTCGCTCAGTCGTGTCCAACTCTTTGCGACCCCATGAACCGCAGCACGCCAGGCCTCCCTGTCCATCACCAACTCCCGGAGTTCACTCAAACTCACGTCCATTGAGTCGGTGATGCCATCCAGCCATCTCATCCTCTGTCGTCCCCTTCTCCTCCTGCCCCCAATCCCTCCCAGCATCAGAGTCTTTTCCAATGAGTCAGCTCTGCCTGAGGTGGCCAAAGTATTGGAGTTTCAGCTTTAGCATCATTCCTTCCAAAGAACACCCAGGACCGATCTCCTTTAGAGTGGACTGGTTGGATCTCCTTGCAGTCCAAGGGACTCTCAAGAGTCTTCTCCAACACCACAGATCAAAAGCATCAATTCTTCGGCACTCAGCTTTCTTCACAGTCCAAATCTCACATCCATACATGACCACTGGAAAAACCATAACCTTGACTAGATGGACCTTTGTTGGCAAAATAATGTCTCTGCTTTTGAATATGCTATCTAGGTTGGTCATAACTTTCCTTCCAAGGAGTAAGCGTCTTTTAATTTCATGGCTGCAGTCACCATCTGCAGTGATTTTGGAGCCCCCCAAAAATAAAGTCTGACACTGTTTCCACTGTTTCCCCATCTATTTCCCATGAAGTGATGGGACCAGATGCCATCATCTTCGTTTTCTGAATGTTGAGCTTTAAGCCAACTTTTTCACTCTCCTCTTTCACTTTCATCAAGAGGCTCTTTAGTTCCTCTTCACTTTCTGCCATAAGGGTAGTGTCATTTTCATATCTGAGGTTATTGATATTTCTCCTGGCAATCTGGATTCCAGCTTGTGCTTCTTCCAGCCCAGTGTTTCTCATGATGTACTCTGCATAGAAGTTAAATAAGCAGGGTGACAATATACAGCCTTGACATACTCCTTTTCCTATTTGGAACCAGTCTGTTGTTCCATGTCCAGTTCTAACTGTTGCTTCCTGACCTGCATATAGGTTTCTCAAGAGGCAGGTCAGGTGGTCTGTATTCCCATCTCTTTCAGAATTTTCCACAGTTTATTGTGATCCACACAGTCAAAGGCTTCAGCATAGTCAATCAAGCAGAAGTAGATGTTTTTCTGGAACTCTCTTGCTTTTTTGATGATCCAGAGGATGTTGGCAATTTGATCTCTAGTTCCTCTGCCTTTTCTAAAGCTTGAACATCTGAAAGTTTACAGTTCACGTATTGCTGAAGCCTGGCTTGGAGAATTTTGAGCATTACTTTACCAGCATGTGAGATGAGTGCAATTGTGAGGTAGTTTGAGCATTCTTTGGGATTGGAATGAAAACTAGCATTAATAGAGATGAAACACTGATGCAAATAACACACCCCAAAATAACATATGCAACTATTTCCCATCACTTACAATTCAGTAGTTACAGTGACACTCCAAACAGAAAAGCAAAGTAAAAAAATCAGAACCCCAGTGAAGTTTTTTTAAATTAATTAATTTGTTTGGCAGCACCAGGTCTTAGTTGTGACATGTGGGATCGAGTTACTTGACCAGAAATCGAACCTGGGACCCTTGCATTCGGAGCATGGAGTCTTAGCCACTGGACCACCAGGCAAGTGAAATTTTTATTGGAATGTGGCCATGATCCTTTTTTATGTATTTTTTTTTAGTTGATTTCATGCTTCAAAGTAGAGTTGAGTAGCTGTGACAGAAATTGTATGGTCTGTGAAGCCTAAAATACTTAGTAAGGAAGTGTTAGTCAATCGTGTCTCATTCTTTGTGACCCCATGGACTGTAAACCTCCAGGCTCCTCTGTTCATGCAATTCTTTAGGCAAGAATACTGGAGTGAATTGCCATTCCCTTCTCCCAGGGATCTTCCTGATCCAGGGATTGAATCCAGGCCTCTTGCATCGCAGGCAGATTCTTTACCATCTGAACTATCAGGGAGCTGGACCTTTACAGAAAAGGTTGCTGATCTGTGTTCTAGATAACCCCCAGTACAATAATTTTATATTGTATGAATGCATATTAATGAGTTCTCCAGAACCAGCAAGATATGTATGAATATAGAGATTTATTTTAAGGAACTGACTTATACTACTATAGAATTTTGCAAGTCTGAAATTTAAAGGGCAAGCCAGCAGGGTGGAGAGCCAGGGAAGAACTGAGGTAGTCTCAAATCCAAGGGAAGTCTGGAGGCAGAATTACTTCTTCCTTTGGGGGAACCTCAGTCTGGTTCTCTTAAGGCTTTCAACTGATTGAACAAGGCCCACCTACATTATGGACAGTAATCTGCTTTAGTCAAAGTCTAATTATTTAAATATTAATTGCATATTAAAAACACCTTCCCAGAAACATTTAGATTGATATTTGACCAAGTATCTGCATACTGTGGCCTAGCCAAGTTGACATAAAATTAGCTAACACAAATGTTATGAAAAAACATATATAGGGGATGTTTCAGAGAATGAAACTTTGATGATGATGATGCAAATAACACACCCCAAAATAACATATGCAACTATTTCCCATCACTTACAATTCAGTAGTTACAGTGACACTCCAAACAGAAAAGCAAAGTGAAAAAATCAGAACCCCAGTGAAGTTTTTTTAAATTAATTAATTTGTTTGGCAGCACCAAACAAATGATGATGATGATGGCCAGGGCTATTTTTAAAAAATGTTATTTATTTAATTGGCTGCACCGGGTCTCAGTTGCAGCAAGTGGGATCTTCGATCTTCATTGCAGGCATTAGTTAGCTTAGTGCTCAGTCACGTCCAACTCTTTGCAGCTCCATGGACTGTAGTCCCCCAGGCCCTTCTGCCCATGGAATTTTCCAGAAAGAATACTGCAGTGGGGTGCCACGTCCTACTCTAGGGGATCTTCCCTACCCAAGGATTGAATCCACATCTCTTGCCTCTCTGCGTTGGGAGGCAATTCTTTACTACTAGCGCCACCTGGGCAGCCCTCATCGCGGCATGTGGTTTCTTTAACTGTGGGATGTGTGATCTTTAGTTGCAGCATGCAGGATTAGTTGCAGCATGTCAGATCTTTTAGGGGCAACATGTGAATTTTTAGTTTCAGCATGTGGGATCTAGTTCCCTGACTAAGGATCAATCCCAGGCCCCCTACATCCAGAGCACGGAGTCAACCACTAGACCACCAGGGCCTCTAGAAGATAACAGATGAGCTGGGGTTCAAGTGATGGGAATTCAAGACATGGGAATATCTGAGGAAGAACATTCCAGGTAGAGGAGACAGCAAGTGCATACATCCTAGAAACAAGTCAGGTATATTTGAGGTCCAGAAAGACCAGTGTCGTGGATAGCAGTGGGGAGTGATGATGTTGGTGATATTATGAGGGCCTCATGTGGGCTGCCGTCTGTGGGGTCGCACAGAGTTGGACACGACTGAAGCGACTTAGCAGCAGCAGCAGCAGCATGTGTAGCTTTAAGGGTTTGGCACAAAACAGGATTTTGTGCAAGCATTTTCTTACGCTCATGAATTCAGTGGGTCAGGAATCAGGACAGGGTACACTGGGAACAACTTATTTTCTTCTCTACAATGTCTAGTGTCCAGCTGGGAAAACTCAAAGGGTTGGAGGTGGAGGTGACTTGAATAACTAGAAGTTGGAACCATCTGGAAGCTTGTTCCCTCATAGGTGCTTCACCTGAGATGGATGGTGGGAAAGCTCAGCTCAGATAGCACTATCAAATGATGTACCTGCCCTTGTCTTCTCTATGTCTTCTCATGGCATGGCAGGCTCATAGATGGATGCCAAGAGGCAGGAAGTAGAGGCTTCCAGGATAGTTCAACACTACACCTGAGAGTCACTTTGTCACCTGCCATTGGGCTAATGTTCCTGAGGGTCCACCCAGGTCCAAAGAGGTAGAGAAACTGACTTTGGAGGGGCAAGTTCCACTTGCAGAAAGGCCCACTGGTATGGGAGTTGCTATGGCAGTCATCGTTGAGACATACCATCTGCCATTCTACCTTGAGGGTTTGTGGGGAGGATTTAATAATATGAAGCATCTTCAGTACCTAGAGAAGACTTCTAGCTCCAGGGAAGGGGGACAATGAAGTATGTAGGATGAAGTACAGACTAGAAGGACCCACTTTTTTTAAAAAAAAAAACAACATTTTATTATTATGTTTTTAAATTTTTTTGGCTGCCCCAGATCTTATTTGTGGTACTTGGGGTCTTAGCTGTGGCAGGCAGGATCTAGTTCCCTAACCAGGGGTTGAACCAGGTCTCCTGTATTGGGAGTGTGGAGTTTTAACTGCTGGATCACCAGGGAAGTCCCAAGACCAACTCTTATTAAATTTACTTATTTATTTAATTTTAAATGAAACAAAGATGAATGTTTTTCATGATAAAAGGTACTATTCACAAAGAAGACAGACATCATAAGGCATGGGATGCCTAACAACAAAGAAACAAAGATACATAAAGCAAAAATCAAAAGAAATATAAGGGAAAAAAAGAAATATATAATCATAGTAAGACATATTAACATTTTTCTGAGAATATTTTATCAAGGGCAGAAAAAGTAAGAATAGGAGCATCTTGAATGATGTCAACAGTAATTTAAATATAATAGATTTCTATTTATATTAATCTTTATACCCTACACAAATATATTTAAAATTTTGTATCTCATACATTCTTATTACATGTCTATAGGGCATTTAGAAAAATTGGCAAAAAAATAAACATTACTAAGTTTCAAAAAGTAGAATTCTCTTTTTGTAATTCAGTTATACATACATGCATACATTACTTTTGAAATTATTTTCCATTATAGAAAATTGCAAGATATTGACTATAGCTCCCTGGACTATACAATAACCTTTGTTGCATATCTATTTCTTTTAAATTAGAAATCTAGCATTCTGTTTATACTAAGCCAAACAAGTGGAATCAAAATGCCAAGACTGACTCTTGACCTGCTAGATGCTAAGCTCCATGAAGGCAAGAGTTTCTGTTCACTGAAGTTCACTGATGTATCCCAGGCCTCAACGACAGTGCTCAATATTGAGTAGGTTTTCAATAAATATGGGGAGTAAGGAGAAAGCACATAAACTCAGGCATTTCAGGGAACCACTCTAGGGCTTCCCAGGGGGAGCTAGTGGTAAGGAACCTGCCTGCCGATGTAGGAGATGTAAGAGATCCGGGTTCAGTTTCTGGGTTAGAAAGATCCCCTGGAGGAGAGCATGGCAACTCACTCCAGTATTCTTGCCTGGGGAACCCCACAGACAGAGAAGCCTGGCGGACCACAGTCCATGGGGTAGCAAATAGCTGGACACCTCTTAGCCTCTTAGTACACATACACCTGAGGGAAAGCAAACGAGAGGCTTTCAGTTCTTAGCTTAGCTTTGCAGGATTAAGAGAAGATATCCAGTCCTTGGAAGGAAAGCTACAACCAACCTATGGGTCATATTACAAAGCATATTAAAAAAGAGACATCACTTTGCTGATAAAGGTCCATCTATTCAAAACTATGGTTTTTCCAGTAGGCATGTACGGATGTGAGAGTTGGACCATAAGGAAGGCTTAACAGCGAAGAACTGATGCTTTTGAACTGTGCTGGAGAGGACACTTGAGAGTCCCTTGGACTGCAAGGAAATCAAACCTGTCAATCCTAGAGGAAACCAACCCTGAATATTCATTGGAAGGACTGACCCTGAAGGTGAAAAACTCCAATATTTTGGCTACCTAATGTGAAGAGCTGACTCATTGGAAAAGACCCTGATGCTGAGAAAGATTGAGGGCAGGAGGAGCAGGGGACAACAGAAGACTAGATGATTAAATAGCATCACTGACTCAATGGACATGAGCAAACTCCGGAAAATAGTGGTGGACAGAGGAGCCTGGAGTGCTGCAGTTCGGGGGGTGGCAAAGAATCGGACATGACTTAGCGATTGAACGACAAACAATCCAATCTTAAGACTCCCCCACAAGAGGGAACAAGAAGTGTGAAGTGAGTGCATTCATGGAAAAGGTCTGAGACAGCTCCAGAATCCTGACTGGGCTGGCTGGTGAAGGTTTTTCTCTCTCAATAGCGTGTGTTAAGGTGCTTGAGTCATGTCCAATTCTTTTGGACCCAGTGGACTGTATCCTGCCATGCTCCTCCGTCCATGGGATTCTTCAGGCAAGAATACTGGAGTGGGTTGCCATTTCCTTCCCCAGGGGGTCTTCCCGACCCACGGACCAAACCTGCATCTTTACATCTCCTGCATTGGCAGGCAGGTTCTTACCACTAGCACCACCTGGGAAGCCCTTTCCCTCCCAAAGCCAGGGAGTAAAGTCTGGAGGAAGTGACTTCTTCAAATGTGAACAGCAAAGCAAGATTTCAAGGAACATGAAAACTGAAGACAACTAAGCACCACTAAGCTGGAGAAGGGCATGGCAGCCCCCTCCAGTATTCATGCCTGGGAAATCCCACCGACAGAGGAGCCTGGAGGGCTACAGTCCATGGGGTCGCATAGAGATGGACACAACTGAGAGACTAATCCACAGACACCACTAAAGGGATACAATAATTTTTCAGCAATTGACCTGAAGGAGATCTACAAATTGCCTAGAAATACCTTTTTAGTAACATTTATTTATGTATTTATTTTTGGCTGTTCTGGGTCTTTGCTGCTGCTCATAGTTGTTCTCCAGTTGTGGTGAGAGGGAGATACTCTCTATTATGGTGCACAGGTTTCTCACTGAAGTAGCTTCTTTTGTTGTGGAGCGTGGCTCTAGGGCATGTGGGCTGAGTTGTTGTAGCTCCTGGGTTTTGCACAGGCAAAATAATTGTGGTGAACCCGCTTAATTGCTCCACAGTATGCGGGATCTTTGCGGAGCAGGGATTGAACCTGTGTCTCCTGCATTGGCGGGTGGATTCTTTACCACTGAGCCACCAGGGAAGCCCCCACGTTCCTTTCGTTATTGAATTGGTTGCCAGGACCAGTGCCAGGTCTTAGCCTGAATTCCTTCTCGGTCCTCATACGGGCTTTTCAGATTGTCATGCAATCGTCAACTGTCATAATTCTAGTGAGTGTGTCATTTGCATGCTAATGTGCTACCATGAGTGTATAGTGAGGCTCAAGTTCTACTGGAAGTAAAATCTTTTTTTAAAAAATATTTTTATTGGAGTATAATTGCTTTACAATGTTGTGTTGGTTTCTGCTGTACAACGAAGTGAATCAGCTATCCGTATACTTATACCCCTCCCTCTTGGACAATCCTCCACCCCACCCTCCATCCCATTCATCTAGGTCATCACAGAGCCCCAAGCTGAGCTCCCTGTGCTAAACGGCAAGTTACCACTCGCTATCTATTACAATTCATATAAATTACATATTGTAATTTATAGCAAGCCTAATTTCCCAATTCATCCCAGCCCCCCCTTCCTCTCTTGTGTCCATAGGTCTGTTCTCTATGTCTGTGTCTCTATTTCTGACCTGAAACTAGATTCATCAGTACCATTTTTCTAGATTCCATATACATGCGTTAATACATGACATTTATTTTTCTCTTTCTAACTTATTTCACTCTGTGTGACAGACTCTAGTCCATCCACATTGCTACAAATGACCCAGTTTCATTTCTTTTTATGCCTGAGTAGTATTTCATTGCAGAGAAGGCAATGGCACCCCATTCCTGTACTCTTGCCTGGAAAATCCCATGGATGGAGGAGCGTGGTAGGCTGCAGTCCATGGGGTCACTAAGAGTTGGACACAACAGAGCAACTTCACTTTCACTTTTCACTTTCATGCATTGGAGAAGGAAATGGCAACCCACTCCAGTGTTCTCGCATGGAGAATCCCAGGGACGGGGGAGCCTGGTGGGCTGCCATCTATGGGATCGCACCGAGTCGGACACGACTGAAGCGACTTAGCAGCAGCAGCGGTATTCCATTGTATATGTGTACCACATCTTTATCCATTTATCTGTTGTTGGACACTTAAGTTGTTTCCATATCCTGGTTATGGTAAATAGTGCTGCAATGAACATAGGGGTACACGTGCCTTTTTGAATTATGGTTTTCTCAGGGTATAAGCCCAGTAGTTGAATTGCTAGGTGAGATGTTAGCTCTATTTCTAGTGTTTGAAGGAACCTCCACACTGTTCTCCATGCTGGCTGTATCAATTTACACTCCCACCAACAGAACAAGAGGGTTCCTTTCCTCCACATCCTCTCCATCATTTATTGTTTGTAGTTTTTTGGTGACGGCCATTCTGAACCTTGTGAGGTGATACCTCATTGTAGTTTTGCATTTCTTTAATAATTAGTGCTTCATGTATCTCTGTGTGTCTTCTTTGGAGAAATGTCTGTTTAGTTCTTCTGCCCATTTTCAGATTGGGCTGTTTAATTTTTAATATTAAGCTACATGAGCTGCTTGTATATTTTGGAGATTAACCCTTTGTCTGTTGCATCAGTTGCAAATATTTTCTCCCATTCGGAGTGTTGTCTTTTCATTTTTGTTATGGTTTCCTCTGCTGTGCAAAAGCTTTTAAGTTTAATTAGGTCTCTTTTTTTTTTTTTCATTACTCCAGGAGGTGGGTCATAAAAGATCTTCTTGTGATTTTTGTCAGAGAATGTTCTGCCTATGTTTTCCTTAAGAGCTTTATAGTGTCTAGTCTTACGTTTAGGTCTCTAATTCATTTTTGTTTATTTTTGTGTATGGTATGAAGAGGAATTAAAGAGCCTCTTGATGAAAGTGTAAGAGGAGAGTGGAAAAGCTGGCTTAAAACTCAACATTCAAAAACCTAAGATCATGGCCTTCATTCCCATCACTTCATGGCAAAGAGATGGGGAGAAAATGGAAACAGTGATAAGCTTTATTTTCTTAGGCTCCAAAATTACTGTGGACAGTGACTGCAGCCATGAAATTAAAAGACTCTTAATCCTTGGAAGAAAAGCTATAACAAAGCTGCTGCTGCTAAGTCACTTCAGTTGTGTCCGACTTTGTGCGATCCCATAGATGGCAGTCCACCAGGCTCCACTGTCCCTGGGATTTTCCAGGCAAGAACACTGGAGTGGGTTGCCATTTCCTTCTCCAATGCATGAAAGTGAAAAGTGAAAGTGAAGTCGCTCAGTCGTGTCTGACTCTTAGAGATCCCGTGGACTGCAGCCTACCAGGCTTCTCCGTCCATGGGATTTTCCAGGCAAGAGTACTGGAGTGGGTAGCCATTGCCTTCTCCGATAACAAAGCTAGACAGCATATTAAAAAGCAGAGACATCATTTTTGTTGACAACAGTCCATATAGTCAAGGCTATGGTTTTTCCAGTAGTATGGATGTGAGAGTTGGACCATAAAGAAGGTTGAGCTCCAAAGAATTGATGCTTTTGAACTGTGGTGCTGGAGAAGACTCTCGAGAGTCTCGTAGACAGCAAGGAGCTCAAACAAGTCAATCTTAAAGGAAATCAATCCTGAATATTCATGGGAAGGACTGATGATGAAGTGGCCACCTGGTACGAAGAGCTGACTCACTGGAAAAGACTCTGACGGTGGGAAAGATTGAGTGCAGGAGGAGAGGGGAGTGACAGAGGATGGGATGGCTGCATGGCATCACTGACTCAATGGACATGAGTTTGAGCAAACTCCAGGAGATAGTAACGGACAGGGCAGCCTGGCATGCTGCAGTCCATGGGGTCAAAAAGAGTCAGACATGACAGAGTGACTGAATAACAGCAACATAGTGTTAAATCGTGCCCTAGTTTCATTCTTTTACATGTAGTTGTCCAGTTTTTCTAGCACCATTTATTGAAGAGACTGTCTTTTCTTCATTGTATAATCTTGCCTCCTTTGTCATAGATAGGTAAACCTAGGTACATGGTTTTACCTCTGGGCTTTCTGTCCGGTAGCATCCTGACATCTTGGGCCTAGCTGGTTCTAACTAGTTGTTGGTTTTCTCTTTGTGGCTGCCTCCTGAAACCTAGTTAAGAGCAATTGGTTTCTGTTGGAGAAGGGGCAGGTGTATAATTCTGGGTCACCATTCTGAGTCACTTTCACCATTTTGATTATTTTCATCAGCCCCGAAATTCCATTATGTGCCTCTCCCAAGTCAATATCGCCAGTTGTAATCAATATTCTAACATCTATTACAATTCATTGTTGTTGTTGTTTAGTCAATAAGTCATGTCCAGCTCTCTTGTGATCCCATGAACTATATAGCCTGCCAGGCTTCTCTCTCCATGAGATTTCCCAGGCAAGAATACTGGAATGGGTTGCCGTTTCCTCCTCTAGGGGATCTTCCTAACCCAGGGATCGAACCCCTGGGTCTCTGGCGTCCCTGCATTGCAGGAGGATCCTTTACCACTGAGTCACCTGGGAAGCTATTACAATCCATAACAATTGTTTATTCTTTTTGGGGGGATGGAAATCTTAGTTCCCCAACCAGTGATTAAACCTGGGCTGTCTGCAGTGGAAGCATAGAGTCCTAACCACCAAGGAAGTCCCAATATCGTCTGTTCTTGAATTTCTGATATGTGGAGGTATATAATATGCATTCTTTTTTTTTTGTCTGGCATATGCCACTGAAAACTATGTTTCTGAGGTTTATCCAAGTTCTGTGTAGCTATAGTTCATTCTTTCTTGTTATTGTCAAATTGCATCTCATTATACGAATGGAGCACAGCTTGTTTATCCATCCGCCAGCTGATGGACATTTGGGTTGTTTCCCATGTTTGCATTTTATGAATAAAGCTGCTACAAAAATTGTTGAGCAAATGTGTGCGAATATGTGTGCATTTCTTTCAGGGAAATACCTAGAAGCGGAATGAGCTGTTATAGGGTTAAGGCAAGTTAATGTTATGAGACCAAAATAGAAACAGAAACTTGAAAGCGCAGACATACATTTACCCATAAGTTAAAAAAAAAAATGTAGCGCCCGTATGGCACCAGTTCTAGGCAACCTCGTGATAATTTGTGACATCGCTTCTCATTTAATAAAAAAAGTTCTATTCCAGTAAAATACACATAAGATTTACTGTCTTAAACCTTTTCAAGTGTATAGTTAGTGGTGTTAATTCATCTTGCTGTATGACCATCGTTATTGCTGTTTAGTCGGAAGCTGTGTCCCACTCTTTGAAATCCCATGGACTGTACAGCCGCCAGGCTTTTCTGTCCATGGGATTTTCCAGGCAAGGATACCGGAGTGGGAGGGATCTTCCCAACCGAGGGATTGAACCCACATCTCCTTCATTGGCAGGTGGATTCTTTGTCGTGGAGTCACCTGGGAAGCCCCTACCATCACTCCTCTCAAGGACTGTTTTCATTTCCTATCCTTCCTGTTTTGCATTCGCGTTTCCTCTTTTCCCAGGTAGCCTGAACTTTCTGGGGGTGACTTAGAAACTTTGAAAGTGTAAAAATTCCTTGCAACTACCGTTTTTCTTTTTTGAGTATATTCTTGCAACTCTCTTTTTTTCCTTTCAAGTGGTTTTTTTTTTTTTTTTTTAGTAACTCTCTCTCATAATATATTCTGTTTCTTTTTCTTTTATTACCTTTTGCTCCATCCCCTGATTCAGATCGTCAGCTAAAAATTGAACACATGTGATAACTATTCCAGGTTTAAGAGTTATAAACATGAGGGAGTTTCTATGCCTGGCTACCTACAAAAATAATCTGGAGAGTTTAGTTTTATTTTACTTTAAAAATGTTTATTTATTTATTTGGCTGTGCTGGGTCTTAGTTGCAGTACATGGGATCTTTGATCTTTCTTGTAGCACGTAGAATCTTTAGTTGAGGGATGCAAACACTTTGTTGCAGCATATGGGATTTTGTTCCCTGACCAAGGATAGAAAACAGGCCCCCTGCATCGGGCGCATGAATCTTAGCCATTGTACCAACTGGGAAGAGCTTTAAATAATACAGAGACTTGGGGGCCACCCGAGACCTGACCTACTGATTTGGCATTTCTGGGTGACAGAACCTGGGAACATGTATTTCAATAATTTACTGAATGTGATGGGCAGAAATTAAAGACCACCCTAAAGGACCCCGGCTTTTGTATGATTCCCTCTCCTGTGATATGTTGGGATAGTGCTCCCAACATAATAATATAGTTATTATGGGGTAAAAGGGACTGCGGATTTTGTTTCATTGACTTGAGTTAATCAAAAGAGAGATCATCTAAGAGGGCCTGAACTCATTACCCAAACTCTCTCTCTTTTTAAAAATTTTATTTTTTATTGTGGTATAGCTGATGAATACAAACTTGGGCAAACTCCTGGAGATGGTGAGGGATAGGGAGGCCTGGCGTGCTGCAGTCCCTGGGGTCACAAAGAGTCGGGCACGACTGGGCAACTGAACAACGATAGCTGATTAACAAACAATCTTATGATAGTTTCAGATGAACAGTGAAGAGACTCAGCCATGCATATACCCATATCCATTCTCCCCCAAACCCTGCTCCCATCCAGGCTTCCACATAACATTGAGCAGAGTTCCATGTACTATACAATAGGTCTTTGTTGGTTATCCATTTTAAGTATAGCAATGTGTACTTGCCTATCCCCAAATACCTAACTATTCTTTTCTCCCATCTTCTCCCTCTCCCCTTAGCAACCATAAAAATAAGAATATTTGCTTTTATTTATTTACTGTTTATTTGGCTGTGTCGGGTCATTGAGGCACTTGGGATTTTTATCTGCAGCATATGAGCTCTTAGCTGTGGCATATGGGATCCAGTTTCCTGATCAGGAATTGAACCCAGCTCCCCTGCATCGGGAGTGTGGAGTCTTAGCCACTGAATTACTAGGGAAGTCCCTGTGCAAGCACTGTAAGCCTAGATTTAGAAGTCAGAAATGGAGAAAGTCAAAAGCCAGAGAGGCTCAGCACTTGAGAGGGATCCAGTCTGTCCCGGTTGGCTTTGAGGATGAAGGGGATCACGTGGACAAAACCTGAGAACGTCTTCAAGCTGAGAGTGACACCTGGCCAACAATGAGATCACTGCGGGCTGAGCATCTATTTCTCTCTCTGCCAGGTCACCCTCGGGTAAGAAAAATTGATCTGAAATCTGGGGAAAAGGAGATGGATGGCTGTGCGTCCTCTCAGTGTCACTGCTTGACACGCGTGTCAGCGTAGTTCTCTAGGGAGCAGATGCTAGGAGTCAGGACCGTTACTGAGAGAGAACGACTCACACGCTTAAGTGAGAAGGAAGCCGGACGGGGCAGAAAGAAGCTCAGACGCAACCCAGATCTGACCAGGCTCCAGCCAGGGCGGGTGTGAAACTTGGAAGTGAAGATGAGTCACTAAGGAATCCCGCATTTGTCAGAAGACCTACTGCCCTTAGCTGTGTCATCAAGGCTGGGCAGCAGAGGAAGAACGAGATCTGGGGCAGATCCTGAAAGTGTGGGCAGCTGGAGGCTCTCGGGGAAACTGCATTTCTTGCAGCTGAATGGCAGATTCTCTAGCGAGATCTCAGGGATAAGTCTCAACAGGCTTATTCAAAATTTATTTTCTCATCAAGAAAAACGCGTCTTTACAAAGAGTCATGGGGAGGCTTCCCTAGTGGCCCAGTGGTTAAGACTCTGAGCTCCCAATACAGGGGGCCAGGGTTCAATCCTGGTCAGGGAACAAGATCCCACATACATGCCAGACCGGGTACAGACAAATGTGCATGTGTTAGTCGCTCAGTCGTGTCTGACTCTTTGCGACCCCATGGACTGTAGTCCGCCAGGCTCCTCTGTCCATGGAATTCTCCAGCCAAGAATACTGGAGTGGGTTGCTGTTTCCTTCTCCAGGAGATCTTCCTGACCCAGGGATCAAACCTGGGTCTCCTGCATTGCAGGCAGATGCTTTACTGTCTGACCTACTAGGGAAGCCATACTCTGTATAAATTAAAGTTCAATCCATGCCTTTTAAAAAGTTTAATATTTATTTATTTGGCTATTAGAAAAAAAATGTGGTGGTGGTCTAGTGCAAGGGCCCCCGATTGGCTACCCAGTCAGGGAATTAGATTTCACATGCTGCAACTAAGACCCGGCACAGTCAAGTAAATATTTTTAAAAGGCATGGATTAAGCTTTATAGAGTAGGGCTTTCCTAGTAGCTGAGTGAGTATCACGTTCACTTTTCAATATTCCATTTTATTTATGTACCACATCTTTATCCATTCATCCATTGACTGACATTTAGGTTGCTTCCATGTCCTGGCTATTATAAACAGTGCTGCAATGAACACTGGGGTGCACATATCTTTTTGAATTGGGTTTTTCTCCAGATATATGCCCAGGAGTGGGATTGCTAGGCCTTATGATTAACTCTATTTTTAGTTTTTTTTTTTTTTTTAAGGAACCTCCATACTGTTCTTCATAGTGGCCATACCAGTTTATATTCCTACAAAGAAAAGACTTTAGTTTTTTTTTTAGCAGTTCTAGGTTCACAGCAAAACTGAGCAGAAAGTAGGGGGTTTCCATAAACTCCTGGTTCCCACACAGGCACAGCCTCCTCCACTTATGACATCCCCCCAGTTGAACTCCAGTGTTGCACGAATGATGTATAATGACACATGCCCACCATCACAGTATCATGTAGAGTGGTTTCAGTTCCCTAAAAATCCTGAGTTTCACCTATGCATTCTTTCCTCCCCCACGGTAATTGTAATATGCCCAATACACAGTTGTGTAACTATTACCACCATCAACGTAGGCAGACCCTAGACCCTAGTTATACTTTAAAGTGTAGTCTTCAGTAGCTAAATTCCTAGACCCTTAGGCTTTCAGGTATTTTCCAAGCTCTTTGTTCTGCTTTGCTTAACATATTGGTTCTTTTTCCTAGATTAAAGGAAGTGGGGGAGGGAATACAGAAATAAAGGAAGAGCAATCAAGCAACAGTCGTGCAGGGACTTTCCCGGTGGTCCAGGAGCTAAGACTCCGAGCTCCCAATGCAGGGGGCCCAGGGTTCAATCCCTAGTGGGGGGACTAGATCCCACATGCTGCAACTGAGAGTCTGCATGGTGCTTCTGAAGACCTGGCATGCTCCACACTATTCTCCATAGCTGTATTCATTTACATTCCCACCAACAATGCAAGAGGGTTCCCTTTTCTCCACACCCTCTCGAGCGTTTATTGTTTGTAGATTTTTTGATGCTGGCCATTCTGACCAGTGTGAGGTAATATCTCATTTAGTTTTGATTTCCATTTCTCTAATAATGAGCAATGTTGAGCATCTTTTCATGCTTTTGTTAGCTGTCTGTATGTCTTCTCTGGAGAAATGTCTGTCTCGGTCTTTTGCTCACTTTTTGATTGGGTTTTTGTTTTTCTGATATTGAGCCACTTGTATATCTTGGAGATTAATCCTTTGTCAGTTATTTCATTTGCTGTTATTGTCTCCCATTCTGAAGGTTGTCTTTTCACCTTGAGGGGTGAGATGGGGTGGAGGGTGGGAGGGAGGTTCAGGAGGGAGGGGACATATGTTTACTTACGGCTACTTCACATTGTTGTATGGCAGAAACCAACACAATATTGTGAAACATTAATTTTTCAGTTAAAAATGAATAAATTTTTTAAAAATTAGAAGGAAAACATGTCCTGCATGCTGCAATGAAGATCGAAGATCCTTAGTGTCACAACTAAGACCCAGCACAGCCAAATAAATAAATATTTTTTAAAGATTAGAAGAAAGAGAGAAACAATAGTGCAGGGTCCTTGTTCCTCCTGAAAGGATATGCATAACAATATCTTTGAGTTCTTCTGCAGAAACCCCGGGGAAGATGGTAAACGTCAGGTTCAACACAAAATTCCTGGAACATCGCTCTGTCACGTCACCACTAACCAATCAGAAGAAACCTTGTACCCAGTGGAAGATAGAGAAGACTGTCACTCCCTCCCCCAGTGATTAATTTCAATTAACTTCCCCTTTCTCCCGTAAAAAAAAGAAAAAAAAATTTCATGTTTCAGCAGAAACTTTGAAGCTGGTTCTTGGACATGAGTCTGCCTTCTTCCTAGGTTGCTAGTCTCCTGAATGAAGCAAACTTTCCAATCAGCACTTGTCTCTCAAGTGTTGACTTTCGAGCTGTAAGCAGCCAAGTACTGTCAAGACACGGGATATTTCCACCACCCCACAAAATTCCTCCAGGTCTTTGTCTTGAGTCCTTCCCCTGCCCCTGACAGCTACTGTCAGCCACTGTCTGATTTTCATCCCTTTAGCTTGGTGTTTTTCATAATGTCATATAAATCGTAAATGCACCTGTGTTTGAATGAACTGCTTTCTACTTCATTATAATCCATGCATGGGAAAATTCCAAGTGAACTTGCAGATTTTTTAGGAGAAAAGACAAAAGTTATAGGGTGACCTTTGTTGACCCTCTAGGACATTATTAACCGGCTTCTTTTTTTTTTTTGTGGGGAGGAGAAACACAATTCGAAGGAGATAAAATTTCACACGCACATCCCATTAAGGTATGCAACTCAGCTTCTTTCAGCATGTTCACAGAGTTGTGCAACCACCATCACAATCAATTTTTCAAATTATCCATCACCTCGCCATAGAAAACCCTGTGACATCTCCCTATTCTCTCTTCCCCCTCAGCCCCTGGTAACCATAAATCTCCTTTTTGTTCATATAGATTTGCCTATTCTGGACATTTCATATAAATGATCACCTACAGTGTATGGTCTTTTGTGTCTGGCTTCTCTCACTGAGCATCACGTCTTCAAGGTTCATCCATGTTGTAATGTGTCGTGTTTCATTCCTTTTTATGCCTGAATAATATCTCCTTGGGTACGGTTGTAGCACATTTTGTTTCCTGTTTCATCCGTTAATGGACATTTGGGTTGTTTCCACTTTTGGCTATTATGAATAATACTGCTACAGATACTCATGTACAACCATTAATCACTTTTGTTCCTATTAGCAAATTCATTTTAGGATTTCTTTGACTCACTGTGAAAAGTATGTTTCTTGAATTTGAACCTGCCTTATCATTTTACCAGTCCCTTAATGAATGAATGAATGGAACAAAATCTTTCATTTTATATGGTCTTCACTTTTTGAAAATCACACTTTGAAAATATCCTCACTTAAGACCACAGGTCCTCTCCTGTAGCCCTTTGCTAGAGCAAAGTTGAGTTCTAGTAATTGCTTCTTCCTCTGGCTCTAGGGATTCATTCCATTTCTGGAGGATTCCCTTAACACTGTCCACAGTGTTGAACAGGAACAGGATCCCTTTTCTGAACACCGTGAATGTGCATTTGTTTCCTGACTTGATCTGGCTGATGGTAATATTGCAGGGAACATTATGGGATATGATTCACATTGTATCCTTAGATGATACATAGTAATACACAGCAGGTTCTCACTAAACATTTTGTAGAATGAATAAATCAAAGGGCATAATGAGGCATACAATTGGAATGTTCTTTTTTTAGAAAAGATTTCTCCATCTGTTTATTTATTTTTGGCTTCACTGGATCTCTGTTGCTGCCTGTGGACTTTCTCCAGTTGCAGCAAGTGGCGGCTACTCTCCAGCTGTGGTGCTTGGGCTTCTCACGGTGAAGGCTTCTCTTGTCAGCTCGTGGGCTTCAGCAGCTGTGGCTCAAGGTCTCTAGAGGGCTGGCTCAGTTGTTGTGGTGCACCAGCTTAGTTGCCTTGAGGCATGTGGGATCTTCCCAGACCAGGGATGGAACTCTTGTCCCCTGCATTGGCAGGTGGATTCTTACCCACTGGACCACCAGGGAAGCCCAATTTGAAGGTTCTTAAAGTTTCCTTAATTATTCACTGCTATGAGCTGGCAGGATTGAATTTTATCTGAAAGTTAGAAAATCCCCTTACCCTTTGTGTTATGAAAAAGTCCCTACTGCAAGGACCACCATCTTTCTTCATATGACTAAGATATGACCCAAAGATTCCCGCCCCCCTCACTTATCTGTAACAAAGCCAGACACGGACTCTTCAATTCCCATTCTTTGCCTCATAAATGATTAGCTGAATTGCATGCCCCCGTGTTAACGAGTCCAAACTTGCTCTGCTCATCGCATGTCAGACCAATGAAGATGAAGAGATGAGGTATTAGAGCAAGGAATACAACTTTATTTAGAAATTCAGCAGACGGACAAGATTGCAGACTAATATCTAAAAATAACCATCTTCTCAGGGTCCGGATGTGAGGTTCTTCTGTGGAATGGAAGGTTGGGGGGGAGGTGAGGAAGTAAAGTAAAAAAAGACTATTAACTTTTCTTTTTAATTTTTTAAAATGATTAAATTATGGTAATACATTTATAGGAGACTTGGGAAATACAGAACAAAGTTATGTATTAGAATTATTTTTTTAAGTAGAAAAACTAAGATTTTTAGTTGGCGTTTCAATGTAAAACACTAAAAATTAAAGAAATGAATCGACAGAAAAAGTAGAAGGATGTGGCAGACTTGTAAAGCCCTGTGAACCAATTCAACTTAATTAAGATTTTCACAATTTTCCCAGAACAGGAGATACAAATTCTATTCAAGTTCCCATAGACTATAAACCAGGAGATGCTGGAACACACCCAGGGACATAAAACAAGGTGTAAAATGTTCATGGTCTAAAAGTATTGAAATCATACAGAGTCTGTTCTCTTATCACTGTGGAATTATGTTAGAAATCAATATAAAAATATTTGAAAATAACCCACATATTTTCAAGGGAAATATGATATTTACCAATACAGATCTTTGACTTAGCCAGTGAGAGCCTCAATAAAGTTAAAAAGACTGAAAAAAATCACAGAGGAGGATTGCAGAGAAGAAAGCAAAAGATCATTAAATTTGCAATTATCTCCCGGACTAGCCAGCTTTGAGGAGGAGATGTATTAATTTCTTCCTTCCTGTAGTTAGCCACAGTTTAACAGGGTCCTGAACAAAGTGGTGGGGTTTCCTGAGGCAGTGAACAAAATGTTCCTTTTAGTAAGTAGTGAACAAAAGGAATGGGAAGCAAAGGTTAAAGTAAAAGAAACAGATCCAACATGGAGTAAAATTTTGTTCGTCTGGGTCATAGCCATTGATCAGTTGGAAAAAGTTGCTCTTAAATCAAATTTTGATTAAATTTCTTTCTTTCCTCCTGGGCCCTGTGAAAGAAAGGTACATGGCTCAAAATACCTGGAGTTAAAACTCCCCTCCAGGTCCTCCCCACCATTCTATGCAAAACACATAACTCTCTCACCCGAAGAAGAAAATGGACATTAAGGTTGATTATGCCCAGCTCCCAGCCAGTCCAGCCTCTGGCTGATCTCCAGAATTCCTTGCCCCAGCCTTTTAAGAGATAACTACTCCAAACAACCCTGGAGAAAAACAGGTCCCCTTAAGACAGTAGCTTTCCAGATATATGCCTATATATACTTATTCTTTTCTTGGGTTAGGGCAGCAGCTCTTTTCTTGGGTTAGCATTAATCTGACTGCTGTGCCTTCTTGCCTCATTAAAGGTGATCTGTTCCTGTAAAGTGCCGGTCTCATTCTTTTTCCAAACCTTGCCTTTTCTAACTCTCTTACCCTATACCCTGAACTTTGGCCCCAGCCTCACCTGAGCCAGCAGACAGCATCTCTTGAGAACAGGAAAACTTCTGAGCTGCTGTCTCATTACAACATCCTTTCATCCCTTTCCCCAAATTCTAGAAAGCTCAGTTCTTTCTAGTATCCATATTGTCAGGCTCCTCGGTTCTGTCTCATCACAACAAAGATTTGGAGTGACGGACATTAAAGACCTCGGCATGTCACAGCTCTCGGGTCTTGGACAGACCATGTTACAGCTCTTGGACAAATCAGTGTTACAGCTCGATTTTATTTAGATAATAGCAGGAAAATCCATCCTCGAGGTGTGAGGGCATGTTGATCCAAAGATGCAAAGAGAAGAACACCCCAGGGCACGGGGCTTTGAGGGTGGGGAGGGGGAGGGGGAGGGGGAGGGGGAGAGGGGAGGGGGGGGGGGGGGGGAGAGGGGGGGGGGGGGGGGAGGGGAGAGAGATTTGGCTCCTCTTTTTATGTTTTTTTTTTCTCTCCTCCTGGGCCTGGCTTATGTACATTGGACTAGCCAGGGGTGCTGCTTGTTCTACCTGAAGTCTGCACTCCGGTCCTTGGACTTTCCTTTGTTCTATTTTCACAGGCTTTTTGCTTCCTTGTCTTTTAGCCACCGCCATTTTGGACTCCTGTTTCCTATTAACCACCTAACACTATAAAAGAAAATTTTTGGAACAAAAATCTTGAAATGCTTATCAGAGTGTTCTCCTGCCCTATCTCAATATCTTCCCCTTCTCCCTTGAAGAACCCTTCTGAATAAAGTATCTTAAGTCTGGGTCTGTTTTCTGTTTTACAGAGTAATGATCTATGTGCCTAGCCTGACATATATGGTGTAGGGGAGAAAAAAATTCTGTACCCTCTGGGGTACTATTTTTAGTAGCTTTAATTATGTATATTAATTTAAAATCTTAATTCTTAGAATCCTTTATTTTTAGTGAAGCGTAAGAAGCTTCTTCACCAAAGGAAGTGAACTAAGAAGAAAGCAATTGTTAACTGTCTGTTACATACCAACCATTCTGTAGATCAACAGATTTGTTAATATACTATTTCGTATTTCCAGAAGCATACACTTCTTCAGAGTACAATGTGGCACAAGACGTGTTTACTGAAAGACCTTTAAAATCTTTTGTCACGCAAGTGTATGTTCCCCGGTTCTTTGTCTCGTCACAACAAACATTTGGAGCTGCGGGCATTAAAGCCCTCGGTGCATCACAGCTCTCGGGTCTTGAACAAACCGTGTTATAGCTCTTAGGCAAATCAGTGTTATAGCTCTATTTTATTTAGAAGATAGCAGGAGAATCCATCCTCGAAGTGTGAGGGCATGCCAACCCAACGACTGGAAGAGCAGAGAGTGGAGGAGCACGTGGGGAAGGGGGCAGGGGGAGAGAAAGAGTGCACGCACGCGGGAGAGAAAGAGAGAGAGAGAGCGCTTTGGCTCCTCCTTTTATATGTTTTTCCTCCACCTGGGCCTGCACTATGCAAATTGGGCTTAGCCAGGAGAGTTGTTTGTTCTACCTGAAGTCTTCACTCTGGTCCTCGGACCTTCCTTGTCTTTTAGCCACCGCCATTTTGGACTCCTTTTCCCTACTCTACCTACCTAACACTTTGGTTCAAATAGGAAGCCCAAAGCAGGTAAACTAAGATTTAGCAATTAGTGTTGCAGTACTCTATCTTACTGTTTTTTTTTTAATTTTAATTTAATGTAATTTAATTTTTTGGCTGCTCCACAAGTCTTGCAGGATCTTAGTTCCCCAGCCAGGGATGGAACCTGTGACTCCAGCAATGAAAATGCCCAAGTCCTAACTACTGGATCTCCAGGGAATCCCCACATGATCTTATATTCAGTTAGGCCATCATTTGACTTAACTGAGTAGACCTTCAAAGTTACCAGAAAAGATTTTGGAAACTATTTTAAAGTAGACATATTTTATAAAACATCATCCTTGTTGAAAACTTTGTAAGTTTCATCTCTGGTTTATTTAACTTGCTTGTTCTTAACCATTATGCTTAGATTACTTTAAAAAATTTCATGAAATATTAAAGTCATCAAAATTTTTCTTGCTGACAGATTTTGTAACATATGTGTATACCAGGCAAATATCCAATACTAAAGTGCTGGGGAATCTCCCAGGACCTTCTGAAAGTCTGTTTGCATGTGAAGAGGGAATGTGTAAGTTTTCTGACTGTTTTCAGCCTGTACTTGAGCCTGAGAGTTCTGAGGGCATTTAGATCTAAAGAAAGCTCGGGCAAGTCTGGACTTGTCTTGCGGGCCCAACCTTTCTGGGTCTATTTGCATAACGATAATGAACAGTTCTTAACAGTACAGAGTTAATTGCAAGGAAGAAAAGAGCCTTGTAAAGAGAATTTACCAGAATTTCTTGCAGGCAAGAAAAGAGCCTTGTAAAGAGAATTTACCAGAATTTCTTGCAGGCAGCTGAAGCTGCTCAATGTTACTAAATACAATATAGAATCTTGAATAAGGTGTGAGACAGATAATGGACAGTAGCATAAAATTTTTTGAAATTTGAACAAAATCTGTGCTTTTAATTTTCCTTCTTATGGCTTCTTAGCTATATCTATCATTTAAAATTGGCATTTAATTTTCAAATACATGGGATTTTTAAAGTATCTTTGATATTAATTTCTCCTCTAAGCGCTTTTTTTGCTTGCAATCACAGTCTATGTTTTTTTTACTGTCTTTTAACTTTATTGAGGTTTTCAATGGCTAGGTCAAAGATCTCTCTTGGTAAATGTCACGTTGCACTTGAAAATATGTGGGTTATTTTCAAATATCTTTTGATAACGATTTCTAACATAATTCCACAGTGAGAAGGGAGCAGATTCTGTATGATTTCAATGCCTTTAGACCATGAATGTTTTGCACCTTGTTTTATGTTTATATGTTCCAGTATTTCGTGGTTTATAGTCTCTGGTAACTTGAAAAGAATTTGTATCCTGCTGTTGTGTGAAAATTGTATAAATATTAATCATGTTGAATTGGTTAAAAAAAAAAAGAGCCTTGTAACTGTAATATTCTTATGGGAAACACACTGACTGAAACCGCTCACCCTGGCCAGTCACCATAGTAACCATTTACGTGAGTTATTTTAGGACAGAAGGTCCTGGTAAGGAACACAGAACTAACATGTCACCACCAACCTGAAGAGTTCAGGAAAGGTCAAAAGGAGATGCCGCCATGTCCTACCCCCTCCCAGATTCCTCCTCACTGGCATCCATTTTGGCTGAGCAATGCCTGCACCACCAGGAAGTTCCCTGAGTCAGAATAATTGGCTAAAGACAACCTGGAAATTAACCCAATTACCATAAACCCGAGACTGCAAGGCACAGGGCAGAGCATTTCTCCTGGGTTCCCTCATCCTGCTGTTCTCCGCCCAGGCACCCCTTCCCAACAGAGTCTCTTGCTGTGTCTCCTCAGACAACTCATTTCTGAGTATTAGACAAGAACCCCTTTTCAGGACCTGGAAGAGGTTTCTCCTTCCTGCAATAGTATCATCTTGTGGTAAGATGAGAAAAAAGAAAGAGTCTGCCTCAGATATGCCAGGATGGACTTTTGCTTTCTCTGAGTCTTATGTGACTCCCAGGGAAATGGATCGACTATGAGGAAGAATTCTCAGACCAGTTTTTCTGAGAAGGAACAACCTTGTCAACCTCTCTTACAATGCCTTGTTGGGGAAAATCTCAATGTCTGGGAGGTTTAATTTAAAGCTTCTCCAGGACTGTGACTCTGGACAAATTTTTTCATGAATTTTAAAACCCACTACAATACATAGAATTAAGTCTAGATTGTGACTGTTTCAAAGGAACTATAAGCGTGAAAGTTAATGAGCTAAATCCAAGCCTTTACCCGTTGGATCATGTCAATGGCAAATTGACACTTACCATGGGTGCTTGCCATCTACATCTACAAGGATTAAACCATGTGCTGCTGCAGAAGCTGACCTTCAAAACCTCCTGAAAGGATTTCAGGGTGGAGAGCAGAAATGAGTCACTCTGTGTTTGGGGGAAAAACTGACAGGACAGGTCTTCAGATAGATACTCTCAGGGGCTGATTTGGTGAGCCCAATTCTTGTATCTCTTCATCTCTAGAAAAGCACCAAAATCCTTCATGGTGATAACTATTTCTTGTGTGTTACAGAAAGAAAGCTTCATAGAGATCAGCAGAGAGCTCCTGGAAAAATATGTGCTTGATTGCATGTACTCCCCCTTCACCAAAATCACATCTTTACTGACCTTCCTGCTTGCCTCTTTGGAGCTATCTGAGGTGCTGTCTCCTGGGCTGCAGTCCTCATTTTACCCCCCAATAAAACTTAACTTACAACTCTCATGTTGTGGATTTTTTTAGCTTAACATCATGTTAGGGAATTTCACAAATTTTTATTTGACCCTTCAGTTCAGTTCAGTCGCTTAGTCGTGTCCGACTCTTTGCGACCCCATGAATTGTAGCACGCCAGGCCTCCCTGTCCATCACCAACTCCCAGAGTTCACTCAGACTCATGTCCATCGAGTTGGTGATGCCATCCAGCCATCTCATCCTCTGTTGTCCTCTTCTCCTCCTGCCCCCAATCCCTCCCAGCATCAGAGTCTTTTCCAATGAGTCAACTCTTCACATGAGGTGGCCAAAGTGCTGGAGTTTCAGCTTTAGCATCAGTCCTTCCAAAGAACACCCAGGACTGATCTCCTTTAGAATGGACTGGTTGGATCTCCTTGCAGTCCAAGGGACTCTCAAGAGTCTTCTCCAACACCACAATTCAAAAGCATCATTCTTTGGTGCTCAGCTTTCTTCACAGTCCAACTCTCACATCCATACATGACCACTGGAAAAACCATAGCCTTGACTAGAGGGACCTTTGTTGGCAAAGTAATGTCTCTGCTTTTCAAAAAAGCTTTGGGAAGAGATCTTTACAATCTTATCTCCTGAGTCATTTTAAAAGTCTCCTGAGACTTTTATTTAGCATTTACCACCTGTTAAAATAACTTGAGGAAGTAATTTAGATAATTTTCTCTCCAAAGTATATATCTATAGCTTTTTAAGAAATCTACCATGCTGCAATGATAAAGTGCAGTTGTTTCTAAGAGAACTTTGCTTTCCAGTATCAGCTGAATATCTTTTTTTTTTTTTTAAACCTTGATGAATGTTTTCCTAGCAAAGACAGTCTAACACTGATGATGTGTATTTCATGGATTTTTATTGAACTAAAAATATTTATTTTTCTGATTAGATTTCAAAGTTAGAATTGATATGTTTTATTCAAATTTAGCTTTACTGTTCCTTTGTGACTCCTCATAAAAGTAATTGATAACATTCAGTTACACATGATAAAGACATTTTAAAAACTTATTTATGGGTTCACCAAGGAAGTGAACTTCTTATAGGTACATCCCCTGCATGTTCAGAGGAATGAAATGTGTGGTGACCGTCTGGGGTCTTGCATCATACTGGGCGATGTGGTTATCTCATTCAGGAAATGCAAGCTATTTTTCGTCAAATGATTTCACTTTGTTTCTAGGGCTGGAGAGATTGATCAGAAATTCGGTTTATATACCTATGCCAACATGGTCTTTTGAGTCAGTATAAATGGCAACCCACTCTAGTATTCTTGCTGGGAGAATCCCCATGGACAGAGGAGCGTGGTGGGCTACAGTCCATGGGGTCACAAAAGAGTCGGACATGACTGAGTGACTAACACACACACATACACACGTAGTGAATTTTAAAGAGATAATATGCTTTCTTCTTCAGCTTAACATACTTTCAGGCTTTTATCATCATCAAAAAGAACATACAGAGAATGTTAAAATCATGAACCCAGGAGTCAGATAATTTGTGTTCAAATCCTGACACTGTCAGTTATTAGCTGGTTACTGTGGACAAGTCTTAAAACCTCACTGAACCTGCTTCCCTGTCTGTAAAATGGGAAAATAATGGTACTGGAATAAAGCAGTTGCTATAAGGAATGGGATATGGGCAGTGGAACCAGACAGCTTGAATTTGAATCCCAGTTCTGCCTATTGTTAGCTGTGTGATTTTCGGTAAGTGACTTAACCTCTCTGTGCCACAGTTTGTTATCTGCGAAATGGCAGTGACAATACAAGTACATAAACCATGGGATTGTTGTAGGAGTTAATGAGGGTAATATACATCAAATGTCAAACTCTAGTATAACGCCATCTAAGTTTTGCTGTTATTATCATAAGGCAAGTAACAATTTTTACACAGTAGTACTTATGCAAATGTTTGAGCCAGGCCAAGGGATAGGCTGAAAGGGCAAGATCTGAGAGAGAAAAGGGAAATGGGACAGGTGAGTAATAATATTATTTTAGGAGAAAGATGGGCAGAGGAGTCAATCACAGGACAACTTTCAGAAGTTTTGGAGTTTCATGAGAATTTCAGTCTGGGCACGATTTCCCTCGGGGTCTTAAGTTCTAAATCTCTCTGTAGAGAGATATTCTGCCCATTGCTTGTTTGTTAGTTTTTCCCCTCAAGAAAAGGTTTTAGGGATTTCCCTGGTTGCCCAGTTTAGATTCTACACATTCAGTGCAAGGGGCTCAGGTTCGATTTCTGGTCAGAGAACTAAGAACCCATAGGCTGCAGGGTGTGGCCAAAGATACAATGGTTCATTCTGTTTATCTTTGTGGTTTGTGCGAGCTGAGTCGTGTTCATCGCTTTGCGACCCTGTGGACTATAGCCCGCCAGACTCCTCTGTCCATGGGGTTCTCTAGGCAAAAGTACTGGAATGGGTAGCCATTCCCTTCTCCAGGGGATTTTCCCAACCCAGAGATCAAACCCACATCTCACATATCTCCTGCATTGGCAGGTGGATTCTTTACAACAGCATCACCAGGGAAGCCCCCTGTTTATCTTTATGGGGAATTAATAGCTGACAACAATATCTAATTAATACTATATATAATGAGCAATTTTTAGTTAAGAAGTTCTCCTTAGCTTTGAAATTTTAACTGAATTTTGGTTGAACCTTAAGAAATGTTAACTATAAATGTATAATAACTGCTCTTCTCCTTGGGCTTCCGTGGTGGCTCAGAGGATATAGAATCTGCCTGCAATTCAGGAGACTTGGGTTCAGTCCCTCCGTTGGGAAGATTCCCCTGGAGAAGGGAATGGCTACCCACTCCAGTATTCTTGCCTGGGCAGAGGAGCCTGGCAGCCTACGGTACATGGGGTTGCAAAGAGTCGGACACGACTTAGCAACTAACACTTTCACTTCCCCCCCCCCCCCCAAATTGTCACATTTTGAATGTACCTCTTGTCTCAATGAAAATTACTGAATGTCTCCCCTTATTATTAAAGCTCAAAGACATTTATGCCATAGCATATGATAAGCAGATTTGAAAACTTTTAGTTTACACAAGATTTCAATTTAAGTTGACAGATAAAACATAAACTTGATTTAAAGTGTTAGATTAAAAAACAAAAACACAGATTGTATTTTAGGGTAATTTAGAGAGAGAGACCTAGGGGGCTTCCCTGGAGTTCCGGTGGCTAAGAATCCACCTTCCAGTGCAGGGGACACTGGTTTGATCCCTGGTCAGGGAACTAGATCTGACATGCTGCAACAGAGACCCCATGCAGCCAAAAAAATGAAAAAAGCTAGTCGAAAAAAAAGGTCTCATTCTATACAGATTTATCGTTTCCAAATCACAGTGAAAAACTCTTGAGTGAGACATCCCTGGCGGTCCAGTGGCTAAGCCTCTGTGTTCCCGGTGCAGGGGGTACAATCCCTGGTCAGGGAACTAGATCCCACATGCTGCAACTAAGATCCAGTGCAGCCACATATGCAAAATAAAAGAAATGTTAAAAACAATCTTGAGTAATTTACTAGTTTTGTTTTCTACTGGGTGCCTTAAATAGGCCTCAGTAAAAGCTGATACTCGACACAACAGAATGATATATGTAGAATGTAATATTGTCGTAAGAGTACTGAAGTTGATTTTTTTTAATGGTATTAAATTTTAAATTAAAAAAAATTTTTTTCAAATTGAAATTTAGGTTTGTTACAGATGGTCTATATTTCTATGTACTTTTTATGTTTTTTCTTTTTTTTTTTAAGTTTAAACTTTTTATTTTCTATTGAGGTATATCCAATTAACAGTATCATGGTAGTTTCAGGTCAACAGTGCAGGGACTCGGCCGTACATATACATGTATCCATTCTCCCCCAGACTCCCCTCCCATCCAGTCAGCCACATAATATTGAGCAGAGGTCCCTGTGCTATACAGTAGGTTCTTGTTGGTTATCCATTTTAAATGTAGCAGTGTCTACACGTCCATCTCAAACTCCCCAACTATCCCTTCCCCCATCTTTCTCCCCTGGCAACCATAAGTTTGTTCTCTAAATCTGAGTCTCTTTCTGTTTTATAAATAAATTCATGTGTATATTTTCTTAACAATGATGTATTAGTTTCTGCTCTGAGGTTGATTGTTACAGACATATTTTAAACTCTGATTATTAAATAGTTACATTCTATTTATTTATATAGAACATTGGTTCAGTTACAGAGAGCACAGCAGTTGGAACTTTATCTCATTCGGTGTTCAAAGATAAGAGTTAACCATTCTTTTCATGATTCTCTGCAGGTAAGATTTTCTTTTTCTTCATATTTAAATCTGATGGCAACTAAATTCTGGCATATTTCCAAGCTACTGTTTGAGGAAGATACATAAGTCATCACAATACTGCATACTGCAAAGGACTCTCCATTTCACCAATCCTGGTACATGTCAAAATATGCCCACCAACCCAGTTTTATTTCTGTATAGGAGCTGAGTGCCAAGGATCAGTTATAAGCACTGGAACATATGAGCAGTGACTTTACAGTCAACAGAATTTGAAAACTGATAATGGCTGAGTTAGTTAGAGCAATGAAACCCCAGCCACATCCGCTCGTTGCTTCTCAATGCTCTGTTTCTCTTGCATGGGCATGTCGACTTGAAGGAAGAGACACCACCTAGGAGCTTTGGCTTGAGTCTTACTGAGGACTATAGCCCAGGAGACAGCTACTCAGTTTGAGGATAAATGCTTTGTAGAGGTGGGAGAGGTGCCAGTTTATACCTGATTTGGGGCTGGGGAGTATGTACAGTCAAGCATACATCTTGATAAAAGATTTCTGCTAGTTGCAAAGAACAAGTGTCTCAAGTTAATGAATTTAAAGCCCTTCTGTGTATGGGAAGATACAAGAATCTGGAATCATTAAAATTTGTCCTAAGATACTAACTTGGTGGTTTCATAATAATGAAGATAAAGTGGTATTAAACATTTTTAAACTGTCCTTTATGTAATAAACAGTTTTCATTTTAAGCATTGTTAAACTTTTCAGTTCATTTTTTACATCTTCACATCTTTACATACATTAAACATTCAGTCTAACTTCATATAGAGCCTCTTACTTTATTACTTTTTTGAAGGCTACTGTTGGCTTTCAACTTTGGGAGAAACAGAAAATTCTGGGACTATGAGATCATGATCTTTTTCCTTTCCTTCTTTTGTTCAAATTTAGTTGTTAAGACGTAGGAGTGAAGGGGGAGGGGACAGTAGAAGTTTTGGCTGATTTTTTTGTTAAGGTTGTTTTGAGCTGCATTATTATATGCCTAGAATAAATTTGTGGGCTTCGCTGGTGGCTCAGTGGTAAAGAAGCTTCCTGCCAATGCAGGAGATGAGGGTTTGATCCCTGGGTTGAGAAGATCCATTAGAGAAGGAAATGGCAACCCACTCCAGTATTCTTGCCTGGGAAATCCCGTGGACAGAGGAGCCTGGTGGGCTACAGTCCATGGAGTCTCAAAGAGCTGGACTCAACTTAGCAACTAAAAGAATTGGAGGGGTCTGCTTGTCCAACGCACAGGGTGCCTCCTCCTCTTTTTCATTCTGAATTCCCATCAGAGTACACAGTTGGCCAGCAGCTGTGGTGGGTTGTGACTTCCTCCTTGTAGAAATAGGTGGTGAGCAAGCTCTTAATTCTTCTTCACTTATACACGTCTCTGCTGTGACACCTTTTCCTCCTTCCTTCCTTCCCTCCCTCCTTCCTTTCTTCTTCCCTTCTTTCTTTCAATCCTTCTTTCCTCTCTTCTTTTATTATCATTTTCTCCGCTATGCTTGAATTAAGAGTAACTCCATGGACATTCCTCATAATCCAGAAGCTCTCTTTTTAATTCCTAGATGATTTTATTTTCACTAAAACATACATTTGGAATACCTCATCACAGGATGCACTTGATGGACAAAGAACAATTTTTTAGATAGTGCCCTAAAATTAGCTGTATTATAGCTGGCTGTATTTTATCTGAGTGTAAATCACTGGACATCATGGTGATTCCCCTTCCTCCCGTCAGGTCCAGAGTCATGGACTACTAAAACTGGAGGTCATCTAGTCCTTTTATTTAGAAGAAACTGAGGCCAGAATCTTCCCTGGTGGTGCAGGGGCTTACACTCTGCTCTCCCAGTGCAGGGGGCACAGGTTTGATGAAACCCTACATGCAGCAACTAAGACAGGCGCAACCAAATAAATAAAAATAAATATTTTAAAAAAGAATTTGAAGAAGAATAGATTATGTATATGGATGACCTTATCACTTGGCTGTACACCAGAAATCAACACGGCACTGTAAATCAACTGTACTCCAATATAAAATTAAAAAAAAAAAACAAAACCCAAACAATTGAGACCAGAGATAAAGAGATTTTCATCAAAGTAAAATTATTTTTATGTTTTCCAACAGTGAACGTTATAAAATGAAACAATAATAGAACAGGCTAACAAATAGCCTAAGGGTCCACTTTTCAGTTTATCTCCCTCCCTAATTTCTCTGCCTCCTTTCATCTCCTTTGCTGTGCTGAAAAGCTCAGAAGATGAGGAAAAAGAGGAAAGAAAGGGGAAAACAAGAACTGGGGTTTTGATTTCCGAAAAACCTGAAAGTTGTATGTGGCAGATAATTTTCAGAAACCACACTTCTGAAGCATCAGGGTTATGACATATTGCAGCGCCTTTATGTTCCTTTTTATTTATTTTTATTTTTTCATGCTCTGTGAATTTTATTCTTTTTACTTTTACAAAATGTCATTGGAGTGTAGTTGATTTACAATGTTCTGTTTCCTATTTTTTTTTTAATGTATTGTTATTATTTTTGCTACACCATGTAGCATGTGGGATCTTAGTTCCTCCGACCAGGGATCAAACCTGTGCCCCATGCATTATGAAGCACTGAATCTTAACCAATGGACCACCAGGCAAGTCCCTGTCCCCTCTTTTATTTTTGTGACAACTTTTTTTGAGCTATAACTCACATATCATACCAGAAAATCTATCCATTTAAATTATATAATTGCAGTGTCTTTTTAGGACATTCACAGATTATGCATCTAACACCCTAATGAATTTTAGAACACATTCATCCTCCCAAAGAACCTTGTATCCATCATCAGTTAGTCTCCAGTTCCCCTTCCCTAGGCAACCACTGTGCTGGTTACTTTCATGTGATAACTTGACTGGATCACAATGTGCCTGGATATTTGGCCAAACACTATTGTGGGTGTGTCTGCAAGGGTATTTCTGGATGATGTTGACATTTGAATCAGTAAACTGAGTAAAGCAGATTGCCCTCCCTAATGTGGGTGGGCCTGATCTAGTCAGATGAAGCCCCAAATAGAAAAAAATACTCCACTAAGTAAGAGGAAAATCCTCCTGTCTGACGGTCTTTGAGTTGGGATATTGGCTTTTTCCACTACCTTTATTTTTATTTCTTGCCTCTATATTCAGACGGAAACATTGGTTCCTTCTATCTTCATATTCAAAGTGAAACTTCAAATCCTCTGATTAGCTAGAATCTGTGGGCCTTTGAACTGAATGACATCATCAACTTTCTTGGGTTTCCAGCTTGCCAACTAGAGATGTTGGGACTTGTTCAGCTTCATAGAGGTGTAAACCAAGTCCTGATACTAAATCTCTTTCTATATATTTTTATACATCCTATTGATTCTGTTTGGAGAACTCTGGATAATATAACTACTAATCCACTTTCACTTACTCCTTGGAAGAAAAGTTATGACCAACCTAGGCAGCTTATTAAAAAGCAGAGACATTACTTTACTAACAAAGGTTCATCTTGTCAAGGCTGTGGTTTTTCCAATAGTCATGTATGGATGTGAGAGTTGGACTATAAAGAAAGCTGAGCACTGAAGAATTGATGCTTTTGAACTGTGGTGTTGTAGAAGACTCTTGAGAGTCCCTTGGACTGCAGGGAGATCCAACCAGTCCATCTTAAAGGAGATCAGTCCTGAGTGTTCATTGGAAGGACTGGTGTTGAAACTGAAACTCCAATACTTTGGCCACCAGATGCAAAGCGCTGACTCATTTGAAAAGACCCTGACGCTGGGAAGGATTGAGGGCAGGAGGAGAAGGGGACGACAGAGGATGAGATGGCTGGATGGCATCACTGACTCAATGGAGATGAGTTTGAGCAAGCTCTGGGAGTTGGTGATGGACAGGGAGGCCTGGCGTGCTGTGGTCTATGGGGTTGCGAAGAGCTGGACACGACTGAGTGACTGAACTGAACTGAGCTGAACTGAATCCACTTTCTGTGTCTATGGATTTGTCTACTGGGAACATTTCACATAAATGGAATCATAGAACTTCCCTAGTAGTTCAGTGGTTAAGAATCCGCCTTCCAATGCAGGGGACTTGTGTTTAATCCCTAGTTGAGGAACTAAGATCCCCCATGATGTGGGGCAATGAAAACTGCACGTTGCAACTACGGAGCCCACATACCACAGCTAGGGAGAAGCATGTGTACTGCAATGAGAGAGTCTGTGTACTGGTTGCTTTTATGTATTAACTTGGCTGCACCAACTAAGACCCAATGTCTCCAGATAAAAAACACAAAACTGAAATCATGTATCTGCTTTTGTGTCTGATTTCTTTCTCTTAGCATTATATTTTCAAGACGTGTTACTGTTGTAACATGTGTCGGTACTTTGTCTCTTTCACTGCCAAATGATCCTCCATCATATTGGTGTACCAGAGTTTAGTATCTGTTGACAGACATTTAGGTCATCTCAGTTTGGGGCTATTGTGAATAATTTTGAGATGGACACTTGTGTCCAAGTGTGTGTGTGGACAACAAATCTCTTGGGTATATACCTGGGAGTGAAATTGCTGGTCACGTGGTAACTCCATGTGTAACTTTCGAGGCACTGTGCTTCCTACAGCTAGTACACCATTTTATTTATTTATTTAATATTTATTATTAAAAATTGTATGTATCTGGCTGTGCTGGGTCTTAATTGCAGCACATGGTATCTTTAGTTGCAGCATATGGGGTCTAGTTCCCTGACCAGGGTTTGCACTCAGGCCCCCTGCATTGGGAGTCTTAGCCACTGGACTAGGGAAGTCCTGCTATAATCGTTTTAAAATCGCACCAGCAATATATGAGAGTTCTTGTATTAGTTGGGGATGTTTCAGAGAAACAGAACCAGTAAGAGATGCATGGGCCTCCCAGGTGGCTCAGTGGATAAAGAACCTGCCTGCCAATGCAGGAGACACAGGAGACTTGGGTTCAACTCCCGGATTGGGAAGATCTCCTGGAGGAGGGCGTGGCAACCCACTCCAATATTCTTGCCTGGAGAATCCCATGGACAGAGGAGCCTGGTGAGCTACAGTCCATGCTGTTGCAATGAGTCAGACATGACTGTAGTGACTGAGCATGCACGAAAGAGATGCATATTTGTAGAGATTTACTGTAAAGAATTGGCTCATGGGAATTTGCCCCATGACCTGATATCTTCAAGCTGGAGTTCTAGGAGAGATGTGGATATAATTTCATTCCAAGTCCAAAGGCCTGAGAACTAGGGGAGATATTGGTGTCAGTTCCAGCTGAAGGGCAGGACTCAGGCAGGCAGGCAGGCAGGAAGAGGAGGCGTCTTCTCCTTTTCCCTTTCTCTGCCTGTGTTCTATTCAGGCCCTCAACACACTGGGGAGGGCAGAGCTGCTTACTCAGTCTGCTGATTCAAAGGCTAATTTCCTCCAGAAACACCCAGCAGTATTGCCTAATCAGACATCAGGGTGTCTTGTGACCCAGTCAAGTTGACACAAAATTAACCACCACTGTTCTAACCTGTCTCTGTCCTTGACAGTAATTTTTTTTGGCTACACCCACTGGCATGCGGGATCTTAGTTCCCCCATCAGGTATCAGACCCATGCCCCTGGCAATGAAAGTGCAGAATCTTAACCACTGGACCACCAGGGAAGTCCCATTGACACTATTTTTAATCGTCTGTTTTTTCTAAATACAGCCATCCTAGAGGGAAGGCGATGCTATCTTATGATGGTCTTTATTTGCATTTCCTTGATGACTAAAGATGTTGAGCCTTCCTTCCTTCGGTCTTTCCTTTCGCAAGTATTTCTCCTTTCCTCTCTATCATTATTACACTCATTCCCATGCTATACCATAGACACTAATGCCTGAAGTACACAAGGCCAGCTTGGTCTGGATGGAGAGTTAGCAACTATTTCCATATATGGCTGTTTAACTATAAACAGCCCTATGAAGGAAAGTATGCGTGCGTGCTAAGTTGCTTCAGTCGTGTCCAACTCTGTGCGACACTTGGATTGTAGACCACCAGTCTCCTCTGTCCTTGGGATTCTCCAGGGAAGAGTGCTGGAGTGGGGTGCTGTGCCCTCCTCCAGGAGATCTTCCCAACCCAGGGATCAAATCCAAGTTTCCTGCATTGGCAGGTGGCTTCTTTACCACTGAGCCACCTAGGAAGCCCATGAAGAAAAGCACCATTAGTTAAATAGGCGCAAGAGGAGAGGATTTTTTATCTAGTCCTGGGGTTGGGGACTATGTAGAATGTTCCTTGTAAAACTGTAAATCCAATGGTGGTCCCCCTCCCTCTAACATCTTCAATGGCTCCGTCTTGCCTGGGCAATAAATTCTCAGTTCTTAGCCTCTTATTGGAGCTTGGCATAACCTAGTTCTAGCCTCATTTTCTACTTCATTATTACTATAGCTTTTTTTTTTTTTTTTTGGCCACAGGGCATGTGAGATCTTAGTTTTCCTACCACAGATGTAACCTGTGCCTCTTACAGTGGAAGTGCCAAGCTTTAACCAGTGGACAGACAGAAAGTCCTCATTTTCTACTTTATAACACACCCACAAGCATTTCCCTTTTCTGCCATGGTGGGGCTCATAATCCTGATAGCAGTCCTTTGCTTTCAAGTGGGGTGGCACAATTCATTTCTGGAAGTAGATGATGGCCCTTTTGTTAAACTCTCTCGATGGGTTCTAGTATGTAACTTTGGCATGATTGTTGAGAAATGTGAAGCTCCCTGCGCATTGATAAAGACAGAACTCAGGTGTGAGAGACAGGAGTGAGGTCTACGAAGAGAGAGGGAGAGAGGGAGAGAGGCACGGACCATGGCAAAGAGAAGGGGACATACGGATTCCTTGTGCCTGCTGTGAAAAACGGCCATCGATGCTGTGCCTTAACACAAGGAACTTCCCTGGTGCTTTGGTGGTTCAGACTTTGCCTTCCAAGGCAGGGGGAGAGGGTTCAACCCCTGGTTGGCGAACTAAGGTCTCACCTGCCTTGGGGGCCAAAGAGAAAACAGAAAACAGAAGTAATACTGTAACAAATTCAATAAAGACTTTGAAAATGGTCTACATAAGAAAAAAAATCTTTAAAACAAAACACAAAACACAGTTTATAAGGTAAGTCCCCTTCATGGAACCTTCAGGTGGTTCAAGTTCAAAGATGCGAATGCGCATGAGCATATTCGATCATGTAAATTAGCTTGCGTGTCACGTGTTCATCTCGTCAGGCACCCTCTCCAAGAGGTGGTGCTTTGTGTACTTGACTGTATAGCGCTGAATAGAGTACAGTGGTACAGTCTCTTTATTTCAAGCCCAGGATGTTCGGAAGCAAGTGTAAAAGCAGCGGCGGTGCAGCTGGTACTGTAGCGTCTTAGCGGGTGGTACCGCTAAGAAACACCAATTGTTATACTGTACTGCTGTCCTTTTTAAGATGAAAAAACTTAACCTTACTGTACAGTAAGATTAAAAAATGTTTTATTTTGGGGGCTTGTTTTTTATGTGTTATTTGTGTGAAAAGTATTATTATACACCTATTGCAGTACAGTACCATAGAGCTGATTGATTTAGTCAGATATCAAGGCTAACGTTGCTTGGCTTACGAACAACAAACGTGCTCTCAGAATGGAACTGGTTTGTATGTAGGGGGCTTACTGTATTCGTATAGTCCTGAAGGTCAGAGTCTGAAATGGGTTTCGTTGAGCTAAAATCAAGGTGGCAGTGTGTGCCTTCCAGAGGTTCCAGGGTGAGAATATGTTTCACTGATTTTTCCAGCTTCGAGAAACCACCACATTCTTTGGCTCATGGCCCCCTTCCTCCATATTCAAAGCCAGCAGCACAGCATCTCCTATCTCTCTGTGACTGCGACCTCTGCTTCAATCATCACATCTCTTTCTCTGACCCTCTTGCCTTTCTCTTATAAGAACTTATGGTGACATTGGGCATGTTGCTGACACCTGGCCTCTGTTCACCTGTGCTGAATAGAAATGTGGAGACAGAGTTTTGGGTGAAGTAGAAAAGAGTAGCGGAGAAGGCAATGGCACCCCACTCCAGTACTCTAGCCTGGAAAATCCCGTGGATGGAGGAGCCTGGAAGGCTGCCGTCCATGGGGTCGCTGAGGGTCAGACACGACTGAGCGACTTCACTTTTACTTTTCACTTTCACGAGTTGGAGAAGGAAATGGCAACCCACTCCACTGTTCTTGCCTGGAGACTCCTAGGGATGGGGGAGCATGGTGGGCTGCTGTCTATGGGGTCTGCAGAGTCAGACACGACTGAAGCGACTTAGCAGCAGCAGAAAAGAGCAGTTTTTATTGCTTTACCTGGCTTCCCTGGTGTCTCACTGGTAAAGAATCTGCCTGCGATGTGGGAGACCTGGGTTTGAGCCCTGGGTTGGGAAGATCCCCTGGAGAAGGAAATGGCTACCCACTGCAATATTCTGGCCTGGAGAACTCCTTGGATCGTAGAGTCCATGGTGTTGCAGAGTCAGACACGACTGAGAGACTCACTTTCATTTTGCATTATTATTGCTTTGCCAGGAAAGGGGGGCCACAGGGGCCTAATGCCCTCAAGACCGTGTGACCCACCCTGGGGGGGGGGGTAGTGAGGAGTTTTATGGTGTTCAAGAAGCATGGTGTGATCAGCTAGTGGACAATCCTCAGACTGGTTGATGTCAAGGTGAAATTTGAACATCAATTCTCTGGTTTTAACCAGTCTAAGGTCTATGTTCTTGTGGTCAGCAGCTTTCCTCTGCAGGGGGTCTGCTTCCTGTAAAACAAATTTGGGAAAGTGAGTCAGGCCTTTACATATATCTTTCAGGGAACTGAGAGTTCTGTGATTCTGCCTCCTGGCAGAATTTTAGTCTTTGTTACCAGTTCCCTGGTCCAACAGCTATTCTTTGTGTCTTTATCTTCACATTTCCTAATCATTAACTCTTCTTAATTTTTTTAAATTATGACAGTATAATAACACATTTCTAGTGTTAGCGCATAAATGTGATACATAAATAGTATCATAAACACTTGTTTATATATCTATTATGTTTCACTGATTTTTCCAGCTTCAAGAAACCATCGATACATAAAAACATAATAGACATATAAACACATAGTGATAATACATATGACAGCATAATAACACTTGAAAAGTTACATATAGTTACAAAGTTACACATGTAACAAAGTTACATATAGTTCCACTATATATTGCAATTATTTTTTAAGTAAATAAAGGTTTTTAATATCAAGTTTCAATATCAAACTCTCAAAACTTAATAGAATGAATATTCAGAAAAGTAGGATACAGTAGACCCCAAAAGCACTATGATCCAATACAACACAGTTAAGATTTACACCATTTTCACACAATAGCAGGATACAAATTCTATTCAAGTTCCCATAGACTATAAACCAGGAGACACTGGAACATACCCAGGGACATAAAAGGAGGTGCAAAATTTTTATAGTTTGAAGGTACTGAAATCATAGAGTCTGTACTCTTTATCACTGTAGAATTGTTAGAAATCAATATCAAAAGATATTTGAAAATAACTGCGGGGGGCGCTCCGCAGAAAGAGAGAGGCAGTGGAACTTCCCTCAGCAAAGCCGAGGGGTCCCGAGGAGAGGTGAGCCTGCTGTCCGCCAACCCAGCCCCTCCGTGAGCGAGAGACAACCAGACGCGACAGGGGTTCCATCTAAGCAGTCCCGCTTTATTGCTCCAAACTCTTGGTTTATATAGGCAAGCAGGGGGGTTTTGTGAGGGACTTTCTATAGTTGCACCAATCACGTTAAAGGTCAAATCGTCATGTGCCTTCATTATAACAGGAGTCTATGGTGATCACGCGCTGTCCACGTGCACAGAAATCAAGAGAGCCAATCAAAAACTGTAACATAGACCACGCCCCTATCTCTTCCGCCAGGTGCCATCTTAGTTTCCGTCTACAAAGCTAACCCATCTTTTTTAAGGTTTCCCATTTAGGGCCCCACAAATGACCAGCATATTTTCAAGTGCAACACGACATTTACTAAGAGAGATCCTTTACTTAGCCATTGAAAGCCTCAAGAAGGTTAAAACACCGAAAACCCATGGAGGGCCAATTATGGGCTCCTGAGTCAGCATTTTACTTCTAAAGACAAGGACACAAGGGCTTGTACATGGTTTCAGGCACACACTTCCCCATCTCAGGGCTTAACTGCATCTGCAAATTCCCTTTTACCTTAAAAGGTAACATATTCACAGTTTCCGAGGATAACTTCTGGGTTACCCCCAGCTCAAATACTGCCTTCTTTTTTTCTCTTTTTGTTTCGTGTCTTTCAAAGAATTCAGAGTACAATGGGTGGTGGGGGAAAAAGCAGCTGCCTAAAAAAATCTATTGAAATACCACAGGGCCAGTGGTTTATTCTGGAAGCAGAGAAAGTCAGCCTGAGCCATCAGGGAACCTCATGAAGTTGGTGCAGGATGTCTAGAATGGTCTTGTGAGGGATGACTTTGATATTTGGCAGATCTGGGTTTCAACTCCAGCTTCACCAGAGTCATATGGTTTCAGAGAAATCGTATAACCTCTTTGAATCTCAGTGAAGTATGCTAAACCGTATTGTCAGCATGGGACCAATTTGCCATTTCATAGAGGTGGACCTAAAATTGTGTCCTTGGCTGGACTGCAGTGTTCAGTTTGCCTTCTCGTGTAGCCCATCTCAGCATTTGGCAATTTTCTACTTGCCATTTCACATACCTCAACCTACATAGATTTTCTGTCACATTTGGATAAGACAAGGTTTTTAGAGTGGTCGACTGCTATGGGTTCAATCGTACCCCCCTCAAATTCACATGTTGATGTTCTAACCCCCAGGACCTCAGAATATGAGGCTATTCGCAGATAGTTTGTTGCAGATGTAGTTAAGATGAGATCATACTTTGGACTAAAGGATCCCTAATTCAATATGACTGTGCTCCTACAAAAAAGGGGAAATTTGGACACACACAGGAGACTGCTATATGAAGATGAAAGCAGATATCAGAGGGATGCGTCTACCAGCCCAAGGACAGCAAAGATTGCTGGCAAACCACCAGAAACTGGCAGAGAACCTTAGAACAGTCTTTCTCACTGCTCTCAAAAAGAACCAGCCTTCCTGAGAACCTTGATCTTATACTTCTGGCTTCCAGGATGGTGTGACAATACATTTCTGTTTTTTAAGTCATCTAGTTTGTTGTTCTTTGTTATATAGCCCTAGCCAACTCATAAACAGTGCATGTAAAGCTGTCTATACAAAAGTAGCCATTTTTTTAGTCGTTAGGAGATGGCTCCACTGAGTTTTTTTGTAACTGCAATAAAACCCACATGATACAAATGCCACCGTTTTAAGCGCAGCGTTCTCTGGTGTTAAGTACATTCACATTGTTGTATAATCATTTCCACCATCCATCTCCAGAACTATCCCATCTTCCCAAATAGAAACTGTGTCTCCATGAAACACTGACACCCCATCCCCTTTCCCAGCCCCTGGTCCCCGCCATCTACTTTCTGTCCCAATGGATTTGACCCCTCCAGAGACCTCTTATGAGTGGAATGGCACGGTATTTTGTTTTTCCAACTTTTACAACAAGTCTGTTTATTGAAAGGATCTGAAAATAGTGATAAGGTTTCCAATATTTAACAAATTTTCAAGATATTAACAATATGAAACATTAAGAATTTACTTCAAAAACCCAAAGTTTCCTAGGTAGTTCCCCATCACACTTTAGAACTTGGTTTACACCTGCTTGACACAGTATTTTGTGATTAGCTTATTTCGCTAAGCATAATGTCCTCAGTGTCCATCCAGGTAGCATGTGCCAAATTTCTTTCCTTTTTCAGCTTGAATAATATTCCATTGTATGTATATATCACATTTTGTTCATTTGTTCACCAACTGATGGACATTCTGGTTGCTTCCACCTCTTGGCTATTGTGAATAAACAGTGCTGCTATGAACACGGCTCTAAAAATATCTCTTTGAGTTCCTGCTTTCAATTTGTTTGGGTCTGTACCCAGAAGTGGGATAGCTGTATCTTGTAGTAGTTCTACTTTTAATTTTTTTGAACTATACTGTTTTCCATAGTGGTTGTACCAATTCATATTTCCACCAGTTATGCACAATGATTTCCTTTGCACCACATCAAATCACTAATAATTGTTATTTCTTGTCTTTTGGGGCTTCCCTTGTGGCTCAGCTGGTAAAGAATCTGCCTGCAATGCAGGAGACCTGGGTTCAGTCCCTGGGTTGGGAGGATCCCCTGGAGAAGGAAAAGGCTACCCACTCCAGTAGTATTACTTACAGAATCCCATGGACAGAGGAGCCTGGCAGATTGCATACAGTCCAGAGGGTTGCAGAGTCAGAGATGACTGAAGTGACTTAGCACAGCATAATAACTTGACTTACATACACCATGAAATGATTATTGAGTTTAGAGAATATCTATCATCTTGTATAGATACAAATTTTCAGAAATAGAAAAAAATTTCTTTGGTATGAGGACGCAGTATTCAGTCTCTTAACAACTATCATACCTAATGTACAGCAGTGTTAATTATATTTATTATGTTATACTATTATATCCTTGGTGTTTATTTCTCTCATAGCTGGAAGTTTGTACCTTTTGACTGCTTTCATCCAATTCTTGCTCTCCCCTACCCTCAATCTCTAGCAGTCACAAATCTGATCTCTTTTTCTGTGAGTCTGTTCGTTTTTGAAGTATAATTGACCTGCAACACTGTGTCAGTTCCTGGTACGCAACATAGTGAGTTGGTATTTCTATACATTTCAAAGTGATCACCACTATAGATCTAGTTATGATATGTCACTATACAAAGGTATTACACAGGTATTGACTATATTCTCCACACTGAATTTCATACCCATGACTCATTTATTTTGCAACTGGAAGTTTGTACCTCTTAATCTCCCTCATCGAATTTCTCTCCTTCTCCCACGCCACTCTCCTCTGGCAATCACTTGTTTGTTCTCTGTACCTATAAATCTGTTTCTGTTCTGTTTATCTATTTATTTAGATTCCACATGTAAGTGAAATCACACACTTTTTGCCTTTCTTTATCTGACTTATTTCACTTACCATAATACCTTCTAGGTCTATCCAAGCTGACTCAAATGGCAAGAGTTCATTCTTTTTTAATGGCTGAGTAATATTCCACTGTGGGCTTCCCTGGTGGCACAGTGGTAAGGAACCCAACTGCCAACGTAGGAGATGTGGGTTCGATCCCAGGGTCAGGAAGATCCCCTGGAGAAGGAAACAGCAACCTACTTCAGTATTCTTGCTTGGAAGATCGCATGGGCAGAGGAGACTGGAGGGCTACAGTCCATGGGTCACACAAAAAAGTTAGACATGACTTAGGTAAACTAAACAACGATATTCCATCATCTATCTATCTATCTCAACTTCTTTATCCATTCTTCTACTGTTGGGCACTTAGGTTGTTTCTGTATCTTGGCTATTATGAATAGTGCTGCAATGAACACAGGGGTGCATATATCTTTTCTCATTAGTGTTTTTAAATTTTCAGATAAATATCCAGGAGAGGAACTGCTGGGTCATATGGTAGTTCTATTTTTAACTTTTTGAGGAGTCTCCATACTGCTTTCCATAGTAATTGCACCAACTTACCTCCCCGCCAACCGTGTACTAGGGTTCTACTTACCTACTTCATTGCCGACACTTGTCATTTGTTGTCTTTTTAATAATAGCCATCTGATAGGTGTGATCATCATGGTTTCGATTTGTGTTTTCCTGACGGTTAGTGATGTTGAGCACCTTTGCATATACTTGTTGGCCATTTGTGAGTCTTTTTTTGTAAAAAAGTCTATTCAGTCCATCTGCTCATTTTTAAAAGTTGGATATTTTTTTTGGCTATTGAGTTGTATGAGTTCATTATATGTTTGTGTATCAATCCATTATAAGATATATGGCTTACAAATATTTTCTCCCATTCCCTAGGTTGTCTTTTCCTTTGGTTGGTGGTTTCCTTTGCTGTGCAGAAGTATTTTAATTTGATATAGTCCAACGTGTTTATTTTTGCTTTTGTTGCTTTTTCTTTTGGTGTCAAATCCAAAAAAATCATTTCCAAGACCAGTATTAAGGAATTTACCACTATGTTGATATCTTTAATCCTTTTTGAGTTTATTTTTATGTATGGTGTAAGGTAAGGATTCAGTTTCATTCTTCTCCATGTGGTTGTCTGGTTTTCCCAGTATTATCTATTGAAGCGGCTGGCTTTACCCATGGTATATTCTTGGCTCATTTTTCATAAATTAATTTACCAAATATGCATATACTTATTTCTGGTCTTTCTCTTCTGTTCCAGTGATCTGTGTGTCTATTTTTATGCCAGTACTATGCTGTTTTGATTACTATAACTTCGTGATATAGTTTGAAATGAGGAACTGTGGTGCTTGCAGCTTTGATCTTTCTTAAGATTGCTTTGGCTCTTTGGGGTCTTTTGTGGCTCCATGCAATTTGAGGACTGCTTTTTCTGTGAAAAGTGCCTTTGAAATTTTGATAGGGGTTGCATTGAACCTATAGTTTGCTTTGAGTAATATAGACTTTTTGAACATAATAATTCTTCCAATCCATGATCATGGAATATCTTTCCATTTATTTGTGTCCTCTTTAATTTCACCAGTGTCTTATAGTTTTCAGTAAATTTACCTTTCATCTCCTTGATTAAATTTTCTATGCAATTATAAATGGGATTGTTCCCTTAATTTCTCTTTCTAACAGTTCGCTGTTAATGCATAGAGACAAAACTGATTTTTGTATATTGATTTTGTACTCTGCAACTTTACTAAATTTGTTTGCTAGTTTTAACATTTTTTTGGTGGAGTATTTAGGGTTTTCTATATATAAAATTATATCATCTACAAAGAGAGGCAATTTTTCTTCTTCCTTCCTCATTTGGATGTCTTTTACTTCTCTTTCTGCCTAATTACTCTGGCTAGGACCTTCAGTACTTTGTTGAATAAAAGTGGTGAGCGTGTGGGCATCCTTGTCTTGTTCCTGATCTTACAGGAAAAGCTTTCAGTTTTTCACCATTGAATATGATGTAAGCTGTGGACTTCTCATACATGGCCTTTATTATCTTGAGGTAAATTCCCTCTACTGATCTGTTGAGTGTTTTATCATGAATGAATGTTGAGTTTTGGGAAATGGTTTTCCTGCATCGTCTGAGATGGTTTTTAATCTTTCATTCTGTTAATGTGGTGTATTACATTGATTATTTGCACACATGGAACCATCCTTGCTTCCCTAGAATAAATCCCACTGGATCACGTGTATGACCCTTCCAATGTACTGTTGAATTTGGTTTGTTAACATTTCGCTGAGGATTTTGGTGTCTATGCTTGTCAGGTATATTGGTCTATAACTTTCTTTTCCTCTAGTGTCTTTGGCTTTGGTATCAGGATAATGTTAGGCTTATTGTCATCTTCTTTTATCACAAAAGTACCTAAGAATACATAAAACTACCTTTTCAAAGTAGCTACCCCCTGTTTATGCTCATTTCTGCACCATCTCTGCACTGAGATTCTATTCTCAGTCTCTCTCCCATTCTCAACTTATGAGTCACCACAAACTCTTTTCCTCCTTAAGTTCTTCTCATGTCCTCACCACAGGCTAGAGAAATGACAACTTGTGGTGTTTGGAGAGTCATATTCTTCTCCATTTTGTTTTATCACAAGATATTGAATATAGTTATGTGAATGTACACTTTAAGAGGGCTAATTTTATGTTATGTGAATTTCACCTCAATTTTTAAAAAAGAGTACCTATACATGCTTTTATAGAAAAGAAAATGTAAATGACTTAAGTGACACTGAAGTATGGAGGGCAGTCAGGCTTCCCTTTTACTAGAAATAAGACAAAGAAAAAGCTTTCTTTCATATCCCATCGAGCAGCCACGCTCACACACAGTAGACTAAAAGTCTAGATTGATTCAACACCTATGGAGGCCAATTTGTTAATAAATATCAAAATTATAAACACACCCTCCTGGACCCAGCCATTCCACTTCTAGAAATTTATCCTGAAGATACAAATGTGAAGTGACCCACATGTTGTATGAGAAAAGAAAAAAAAGTATCATACTTGGAAAGGAAGAGCTTTTAGAAAAATATTTTAATATTAATAAAGAAAGCCCCCAAACCCCCAAATCAACATAGAAATATCAATTATATTCCTATGCTTTAACAACTCTCAAGACAGTCTAGGGGTTAAAACTCTGCCCTTCAAATGCAAGGGGTATGAATTCCACATTTGGTTGGGGAACTAAGATCTCATATGCTAGAAAGTGGGGGCTAAAAAAAAAAGAAAGAGAAAGAAAAGGAAAAATAGAGAAAAAAAGCAAAAGAAAAAAAGAAAGAAAAAGCAAGGAAAGAAACAAAGATAAAGAAAAAGAGAGAAAAGGAAAGATAAAGAGAAAGAAAAAGAGAGCAAGAAAAGAAAGAAAAAGAAAAAAAAAAGTTTATTTAAAAACCTGGGCTAGGAAGTGCCAGGGTCAAGGGCGCACCCACTGAATCCCAAAAAAAGTCTCATCAGTGTTTCTGGAAGGCAACAGAGGCAGAGTAAGGTTGGTGCAGAGAATGTCCCCGTGAGCCAGGAAGGTGAGGCGCTGGGAGGCGACCCAGCAGGCTCCGCGGTGGAAGCTGAGGCGTAGCAGGCTGATGCTGTGGGCGGCAGGGGAGCAGATGGCCACCGTCAGCGTGGCTCTCTGGGGCTCGGCGGTCCACGTGGAGGAGGAGCAGTTGGCTAATGTCACCTGGATGTGCAGCCTATAAATGCCATCACGTTGGATCCGCAGCTGCCCGTTGTCGTCCAGCTCTGGCCCATGCAGGAAGGAGCGTCCCAGGGCGGGGCTCCCCTGCCAGCGTAGCCTGGGGTCCTGCCGCGACCCTGGGAGGGTTGTGAGGGAGGGATGGAAGGATGGAGATATAGGGAAACTGAGTGCTGTTGAGGGAATGCCCCCAACTCGAATGTTAAAGCCTAACCTCCAAGGGGATGGTGTTAGAAGGTGGGCTGTTCAGAAGTGTTTGAGCAGGAAGGTGGAGGAGACCTTGTAAAAGAGACCCCGTATCCACTGATGGATGAATGGACGGAGAAGCTGTAGTATACACATACACACACACACACACACACACACACACACACACATATCCAGGCAGGGTGGTGGTGGCTTAGTCGCTAAGTCATGTCCGACTCTTTGCAACCCCACAGACTGTAGCCAGGCAGGCTCCTCTGTCCATGGGATTTCCCAGGCAAGAATACTGGAGTGGGTTCCCACTTCCTTCTCCAGGGTATCATCCTGACCCAGGGATTGAACCCGTGTCTCCTGCATTGACAGGCAGTGGTTTCCTTCATTTCAGGCAGATTCTTTACTGCCCGACCACCAGAGAAGCCCGTATTCATCCCTGCGTGTGTGCATATGCAGAGCATACCGATGTGTGCTCAGCCGCGTCCATCCTGCCTGACTCTTTGCGACCCCATGGACTGGAGCCCACCAGGCTCCTCTGTCTATGAGATTCTCCAGGCAAGAACACTGCGATGGTAGCCATGCCCTTTCCAGGGGATCTTCTCAGTCCAGGGATTGAGACTTCAACCTGAGTCTTCTGTTTCTCCTGCACTGCAGGCAGGTTCTTTACCCTCTGAGCCACCTGGGAAGCCCCATACCTATGTCTGTACATATCCATATGTATGTATTGTGGGGCTTCCCTGGTAGCTCAGCTGGTAAAGAATCTGCCTGCAATGCAGGAGATCCTGGTTCAATTCCTGGGTTGGGAAGATCCCCTGGAAAAGGGATAGGCTACCCACTCCAGTATTCTTGGGCTTCCCTGGTAGCTCAGAAGGTAAAGAATCCATCAATGCGGGAGACTTGGGTTCAATCCCTGGGTTGGGAAGACCCGCTGGAGAAAGGAACTGGCTACCCACTCCAGTATTCTTGCCAGGAGAATTCCATGGGCAGAGGAGACTGGGGGGCTACAGTCCATGGGGTCACAAAGAGTCAGACACAACTGAGCAACTAAGCACAGCACAGCATGTATGTATCGTGTGTGTGTGTGTGTGTGTATATTACACATATACCTAAAATGGATATAGATGTGATATATATATTACTATGTATTATACATGTGGTACTATAAACACACATCTATATCTATCTAAAGTGAAAGTGAAAGTTGCTCAGTCTGACTCTTTGTGGCCCTATGGACTATACAGCCCATGGAATTCTCCAGGCCAGAAAACTGGAGTAGGTAGCCTTTCCCTTCTCCAGGGGATCGTCCCAACCCAGGGAATGAACCCAAGTCTCCAGAATTTCAGGTGGATTCTTTACCAGCTGAGCCTCCAGGGAAGCCCATCTCTCCATCTAATTCAGCCATAAAAAGAAAGAAATTCTGCCACTTGTGACAACATGGGTGGACCTAGAAGTCATTATGCTAAAGTGAAATAAGTCAGACAGAGAAAGACAAATACTGTCTGACTTCCTTTATATGTGCAATCTAAATCTTCCTTTAGATGGCTACAGATACAAAGAACAGATCAGTGGTTGCCAGGGGTGGGGAGTAGGTGGATGAAATAGGTGAAGGCAGTCGGAGGCACAAACTTATGAAAAAGTTATAAACTAAGTCCTGGTGATGTAATATAGAGCGTACTAATCAGAGTTAAGTATACTGTGTTGTATATTTGGAAGCGGCTCATGCTGGGAAAGATTGAGGGCAGGAGGAGAAGGGGACGACAGAGGATGAGATGGTTGGATGGCATCACCGACACAATGGACATGGGTTTGGGTGGACTCTGGGAGTTGGTGATGGACAGGGAGGCCTGGCGTGCTGTGGTTCATGGGGTTGCAAAGAGTCGGACATGACTGAGCGACTGAACTGAGCTGAACTGAACTGAAGAGCGTAGGTCTTACAAGTTTCATGACAAGAAAAAAGAATTGTAACTGTGTGTGGTGATGGGTGTTAACAAGACATTGTGGTGATCAGTTTGTAATATATACAAATATTGACCTATGTTGTATGCCTGAAGTAGATACAATGTTATATGTCAACTCTGTCTCAATTTAGAAAGATGGGGAGAGAGAGCAAGAGGGAGACAGAGAAAGAGCCCAGAGAGTTCTCTTTACCTTCCTCCCCTTTCCGCCATATAAAGATACAGCAAAAAGATGACTGGTTGTTTATAAACCAGGAAGAGGGCATTCATCAGACAGCCAGACCTGCTGGGGCTTTGACCTTGGATTTCACAGCCCCTGGCACCATGAGTGAGAGGTATCTTGCGTATGTGAGGCTTTCTGTTCTGTCATAGCAGCCCGATCAGAAAGCCCCCAGAGAAAGAAGATGAATAGGGTTTCCATTTGTTACAAAATGGAATGAACACACCCAAACCCCTGGGGATGCGTGTGGGAGAGACCCAAAGAGGAAGAGGGTTAGAGAGAGGCTGGGAGGGGACTGCCAAAAGGCACCCTCCCTCACATTCCTTCATGTCCTTGCTCTAAAGCCCTCTTCGCTGGGACATCCTCCCTGGTGACCACATTTTCAAGGGCACTCCCAACCCTGACATGCCCGATCCTCCTCCCGTGCTTAATATTCCCCCAAAAGTACCAGGTGCATGTTTCACTCCACTTGGCATGGTACGTATTTTACTTGTTCATTTATTTATTTTCTGATCCCTTTGGTAGCAGGGAAGCCCCGAGAGGGCAGGGGTTTCTGTTATGTTGGCAATATGGGCACCCAGAACGGAGCCTGCCTCATGGTGGCTGCCGAATTAACATTTGTGACATGAACGGAGGCGTGTTAGTTGTAGCTATTAGCTTGGTTGAGTCGGTTTGAGCTCTCCCATGGGAGAAAATAAAATGCCCAGAAAGGAAGCAGGCACCCAGAAACAGACTGCTGTATTGCCCTGTCTTTTTTTCTTATTCTCATCCTTTCTCATTTTCTCATTCTCTCTCTCTCCCCCACCCGCCTTCTTTTTTCTTTCTCCGACACACATGCATATCCCGGGTTACCTGTGTGATTCAGCTGGAGCTCTGCCAAGTCCCACTGGAAGAAAAGAAAACAGAGCTCAGCACCTAAGCGTCAGGGGTCTGGAGTGATCCCTCGAGTCAAGAGCACTTTTTTCTCAGTGCATCCTTCTATCCACCCCTCATTCCATGGGGCTGACTTGGAGCCTTTGTGAAGAGCTCACAAAGAGGAAGTAGATTTGAACCAGCCCTGAGCACAAAGAGAAGACCTTCAGAAGAACTTAGTTTCCAGGATGTAACCCAGGTCTCCTCGCACATCTGCCTCTCTTGCCTCCAAAACCTAATGTAACCCTCAAAGTCGGCACCTGTGGTGGGTGTCCAGGGCTCCCCCTGTCCTTGGAGGTCCCAGAACTGCCCTTTCCCAACTCCGTGAAGCCCCCAGCAGCCTCTGAGTCAGCCTGCTGGGGGAACCCCAAAGACGAGTCATTTTCCAGGCCCATATGAAATGTGTCTTTCTCAGATGCTCCCTCCAGCCTGGGATCTCCACCCGGGGTTTACCTCCTGGGCAGAGCTGACTATCCTGAGCTGAAGACCCCTGGCGGGCAGGCTTGCCCCTGCTCGTTACCCCCTGCTCTGGTCTCTCTCTCTGTTCCTTTCTACCGCATCTTTCTTCCTGGCGGATTTTCTTGCTGTTGCTACCACTCTGAGGGGCTTGTGGGACCTTAACTCCCTAACCAGGGGTCGAACCTACATGACCGGCATTGGAAGCACGCAGTCTTAACCCCTGGACCACCAGGGAAGTCCTCCTGGCAGATTTATATCCATCTCATTCTGATTTTTGTTTTCTTTTCTTTTTTAGATCATGTCTGTTAGTCTGTTCTCTTGCTCAACACCCCTCTGCTTTTTTTCCCCGCTTGCTGCCCCTCGGCCCCTACCCCAGGGTCCAGTCCCCACCCGGAGGTCCCCAGGTAGCATGCGCCTGTCTCTCCCCCTCTCTCTTATCCTCCCTTGTAGACTTACCCTGGTTGAATCCAACTGCTGCTGCTGCCTGAAGCACAGGTTGCAGACGAGGTAGCATGTGCCTATGCTAAGAAGCACCGGGATAATCACCCTCAGGATGGATGCCCAGGGCCAGCGGTTCACCTGGTAGCTTGCAGCCTCCTCTGTTGCCATTATAGTCCTCCACGAGCACTTCATCAGCTGTGTGGCAGCAGGGAGGGTGCGCAGAGGGCAGGCAGGAAGGGGGAAGGAAGCTTCAGCTTTCTCACAGCCGCGGGGCTCTCTCGGCCTGTCTGAACCTGCCAGGGACCAACCATGCCCCTCCCTGGGGATGTCCGTCAAAGGGAGGGACCAGGCTCATTCTACCATGGAGGGAAGTCCCCTCCAGCTGCTGCGGTCCCGAGTCTGCAGAGTAAATGGACCAGGGTGCTCCTCAATTTTATTTATATGGCTCCCCACCCTCCCCAGGCTTCTGTGGTGGCTCAGATGGTAAAGAATCTGCTTGCAATGCAGGAGATCTGAGTTCAATCCCTGGGTCCAGAAGAAATGTGTTCTATCCCCTGAGTAAGGGAATGGCTATCCACTCTAGTGTTGTTGCCTGGAGAATCCCATGGACAGAGAAGGCTGGGGGAGCTACTGTCCACAGGGTTGTAAAAGAGTCGGACACGACTTAGCAACTAACACCAGCTTCTCCACCTTTCTGGCACTCATTTGTTTATTCAACAAACCTTCACTGAACACCCACTACGGACAAGATACTCTGCCGAGGTCTGGGATACAGCCACAACACTCAGGGAGGAAGATGCTCAGGGGCTAAGTTGTGCTGACCCTTTGGGACCCCATGGACTACAGCCCACCAGGCTTCTCTGTACATGGGATTCTCCAGGCAAGAACATTGGAGTGGGTTGCCATTTCCTCCTCCAGAGGATCTTCCCAGCCCAGGGATCAAACCGTAGTCTCTTATGTCTCCTGCATTGCAGGCAGGTTCTGTATCGCTAGTGCCATCAAAGAGGGGTCCCCAAATATCTGTGTGCTCCTCTCCATCTTCCCAGCCTCTCTGGCACCCGTGGTGGGACCACCCCTAATGGAGGCCACATGACCAACCTGCCCAATAGGAAGAGAGGAGAAGCAGAGGAGGGGCTAGATTTTGTCAGCATGCCATAGTGCCTTTCGGTTCTGTTGCTCTGTGGCCTTTGCTTTCTTTTTCTTTTTTATTTAATTTTGTTTTGGCTGTGCTGGGTCTTTGCCGCTACACATGGGCTTTCTCTAGCTGTGGTGTGTGGCCTTCTGTGGCATGGCACAGGGTCTAGGGCACACAGGCTTCAGTAATTGGGGCTCACCGTATACTTCCTCTGTGGCATGTGGGATCTTAGTTCCTGAATGGGGGTCGAACCTCTGTTCTCTGCATTGCAAGGCAGATTCTTAACCACTGGACCACCAGGGGAGCCCCAGAGGGCATCTGTTCTTGGTGACTAGTGGCTTGAATATGTCCACCCAGAACTTCAGCACGTGACCTCGTTTGGCAAGAAGGTCTTTGCAGAGGTAAGGGTGAGGGGGCTCTTGTATTCCATACGTTGTAAAGAAAATGTGAGAACACACAGAGACACAGACGAAAGTTGGAGGCCAACATTAGAGTGATGCAATGCACACCAAAGAAACCCAAGGATTGCCTGCAAACCCCAGAAGGCACGAACAGGCCAGGAAAGATTCTCCCCTAAAGCCTTTGAAAGAATCAGATGCCTTGATTTTCAGATTTCCAACCTCCAGAGCTGTGAAAGAGTACAATTCTGTTGTTTCAAGCCACTGGTTGGTGGTCCTTGGATATGGCAGCCTCAGGAAACCAGTAACAATCCTGTAGCTACAAGACAAAGGAAGACCACCTAGGCTTATAGGATTGTGACAATACTAGTTAGTATCAGTGAATCAAGTCACTCACCCCCACTAGTAGTACAAAATCTGTCACAGACTGTACATATCAAGTGTACTGACTGTGGTCTTAGAGGCTTAGCTTGTAGACACTGAGACTTGAAAATTTCATCCCAGAGTGAGGAGTTATAGTAGCCTGGCCTGGGACAGGGTGGATGGGGTTGTAGGGACGGGGGAGTGGGGGTAGAAGGTGGATACAAAATAGATTTCAGCTGAAGCCAGCAGCATTTGCTGGTATTGGCGGGGGGGCAGGTGGAAGAAAGAGGGGAGTCAAAAGTGTCCAGAATTCCTGGGGTCCAGGGATTGTATGCTCACTGAGACCCCCCAACTGCAAAAGGAATTTCCTTTTTGAAAGCCCTGGTTTTCCAAGACTTGGGGGTTCAGCCAGCAGCACCCTCAATGGGACCTCAAGCTTTCCTTGGCCTGGGGGCTTGATCCTTGGAACTGTCCCCAGCCTTCTTTCATACTAGATGAAACCATTGCTTTGTTCTTTTTTATTTTTTTAAGATGTTTTTTGATGTGGACCATTTATTTTTAGAAAAAAATGTTTAGATTGAAAAAAAATCCTATTTTTTTAAAGCCAGTCTTGCCGAGTTTTTTATTCATCTATTGGACTGCGGCAACAGGCAAATGTGGCATGTGGGATCTAGTTCCCTGACCGGGGATTGAACCTGGCCCCCCTGCATTGGGAGCGTGAAGTCTTAACCACTGGGCAGCTAGGGAAGCTTCCATAAAAAAACCTAAAGAAATTTTCAGTCTATTTTTCGGCTGTACTGGGTCTTCATTGCTGCACACAGGCTTTCTCTAGTTGTGGGGCTACTTTCTCACTGTGGTGCGTGAGCTTCTCACTGCAGTGGCTTCTCTTGTTGCGGAGCATAGACTGTAGGGTGAGTGTGCTTCGGTAGCTGTGGTATGTGGGTTCAGTAGTTCTGGGGCACCGGCTTTGTTGCCCTGGGGCATGTGGAATTTTCTTGGACCAGGGATCAAACTTGTGTCCCCTGCTTTGGCAGGTAGATTCTTAACCGCTGGACCACCAGGGAAGTCCTGATGTGGACCATTTTTAAAGTCCTTACTGAATTTGATACCATATTGGTTGGTTTTTTGGCTATGAGGCATATGGAATCTTAGCTCCCTAGCCAGGGATCCAACCTGCACCCTTTGCATTGGAAGACGAAGTCTTAACCACTGAACCCCCAGGGAAGTCCCTCCCCTGTACCTCCTCGCTGAGTTCAAGTCTAGTGCCACCGGCTAACTCCATCTCCAGGATCTTCTCATCCACATCCTGTCGTGGTCCTCACTGCAGACTTTGATGGTATTTTGCAGCCCATCTGGAGTCCTTGCCCCACCTCCATCAAGCTGAAAGCCATTCATAGTCAAAAATAATTTCTGCAGAGTGCAGTTAAGCATGTAGAATCTGGAGTTCCTCAGCACACCTGGATTCCAGTCTCCGGACTGTCCCATATTAGTCTTTGGGAAACTCACGCCCTCATCAGTTTTAAGTTCAATGTTTCCATCTACAAAATGGGTGTGAAATATGACAAACTAGTGACGATAAGGTACAAGAAGCAGACTCGCAGATAGAACAAACTAGTAGTTACCAGTGTGTGTGGGCGGGTGGGCAATATAGGGGTGGGGGAGGGGAAGGTTCAAACTATCAGGTGTAAGATGGGCTGAGAGATGTATTGTACACCACGGGGAATATAGACAATATTTTTTAATAACTGGGGACTTCCCTGGTGGTCCAGTGATTAAGAATCCACCTTCCAATGCAGGGGACATGGGTTTGATCCCTGGTCGGGGAGCTAAGATGCCACATGCCATGGGATAACTAAACAGATGCACTGCGGCTCCTGAGCCTGAACACACTCCGGAGCCCAAGCTCAGCAGCAAGAGAAGCCCCCAGCATGACACAGCTGGGGAAAGTCCAAGTGCCACACCGAAGACCCAGCACAGCCAAAATTTAAAAAAAAATACCACTATTAAAAAACAAACAGGGGCTTCCCTGGTGGCGCAGTGGTAAAGAGCCTGCCTGTCAGTGCAGGGTACACAGGTTCAACCCGTTATCCAGGAAGATGCCACACACTGCAGAGCAACTAAGCCCACGTGCCTCAACTACTGAGCCTGCACGCTCGAGCTCCGGAGCCGCAAATGCTGAAGCCCTCCAGCTGTAGAGCCCTTGCTCCACAAGAGAAGCCACTGCAATGAGAAGCTTATGTGCTGCAAGTAGAGAGTAGTCCCTGCTTGCCGCAACTAGAGAAAGCCCTCGCACAGCAACGAAGACCCATCACAGCCAAAAATAAACCAATACATCTTAAAAAATAAAAGACACACCATAAGGGGCTTCCTTGGTGGTCCAGTGGTAACACTTGTCCTTACAATGCCAGAGACACCGGTTCTGTCCCTGGTCTGGGAGGATCCCTTATGCCAAGGAGCAACTAAGCCTGTGCGCCCCAACTACGGAGCCCACTGCTGCAAATACTGAAGCCCATGTGCCCAGAGTCTGTGCTACAGAATAAAAGAAGTCACCACCTTGAGGAGCCCACGTATCTCAACTATAGAGTAACCCCACTCACCTCAACTACAGAAAGCCATCGTATAGAAACAAAGGCCTACCATAGCCAAATAAATAAATAAATCTTAAAAATACTTAAAAATATTTTGCAATTGCAAATATTGCAGTTGCCAATGGAAAGTAATCTTTAAAATTGTTTGAAAATAAAAATTAAAAAAATAAAATAAAATTGGCTGTGATGATGTTTTAAAGAGAGATATGTGCAAGGCCCTTAGCATGGTGTAAGCACACAGCAAGGGCTCAATAAAGGCTAACTTTTAACTTTGCTATTTCCCCTCCAGGAAATGCTGATTAGAAAGGTGGCAAAAGGGCCCAAGCCAACAATTCACAAAGTTCAGGTGTCTGATCAACACAGAGAGATGAGGTCAGCTGCTCCTGGCAATAAAATGCAAATCCTCTCTCTCTTTCACGGCCAAGGTTAAAAGATTTGTCTAAACCCCAGGTGAAGTCCCAGCTGGATCACAGATTTAAGTGTTTAAAAAAAAAGAGAAAAAGCTGTGGAAATGAAACGGAGCAGGGCACTATGATCCTTCCACCCCACAATCTCTGCCTGCATTTGTAGAAAAACTTTAGCCAAAGAGTAAGTTTAATCAGAGAAGTGAGAAAATGTAGAAACAAAGGAAACAGTTCAACAAGACTAAATAATAATAGTTTAGTCATTAAGCATGGTGAAGGCCCTTTAGGTCCTCCTCGAGGGCTGTAGATAATAATCTGAACCATAAACTGTGAGCTGTCTTGTAGATACTGAAACTCCCACCAGGTGGAAGAAGTTAACTACATGATGAGCAGACTGGAGCCCTGACAGAAGCTGCTACAATTTCAGGAACTGGTCTCAAGGAAATGGGAACAAACTAACTCTGGAACTGAAGCTTAACTGTACTTAAAGCAGTCAAGAAGATGTTGGGCAAACCACCAATGACCAATTTCAAGATGACTATTGAAGCTGTTTCTGCAGGTAGCGCCCTCCCTCCATGTATAAAAGCTCTTGCCCAGTGATTTTGGCCAGGTTAGCAGGGTAGGGCAGAGAAGGCAATGGCACCCCACTCCAGTACCCTTGCCTGGAAAATCCCATGGATGGAGGAGCCTGATGGGCTGCAGTCCATGGGGTCGCTAGGAGTCTGACATCACTGAGAGACTTCACTTTCACTTTTCACTTTTCACTTTCATGCATTAGAGAAGGAAATGGCAACCCACTCCAGTGTTCTTGCCTGGAGAATCCCAGGGATGGGGGAGCCTGGTGGGCTTCCGTCTATGGGGTCGCACAGAGTTGGACACGACTGAAGTGACTTACCAGCAGCAGCAGCAGTAGCAGCAGCAGCAGTGTAGGGGGCAGTTGGCTTTTAGACAGGAGTCCACCCTCTCCCCTTCCTCTCCCCACACCATTGCCAGCATCCAAAATAAAGTAAACTTCTCTTTCCAACAAACCTGAATCTTTATTGGCTTTTGAGCTGCAAGTGGCTGGGCCCCACTTTTACTTATGAAAGTACTGAAACTATGATACATTCACAAAAATTCACCTGGGTGCAGTGAAGTCTATTAGAAAAAAAAAAAAAACTAAGAAGATATAAAAGAGAAATGTTCTTAAGTTTCACATGTAAGTTAATAATGCCTCCATTAAAAATACCTTTCAAGTTAAAAACATACATACACGCAAATAGCAAGATAGAGAAATTAACAATGGTTTGTAAGGCCAAAGGTAGACAAAACTGTTCTCCTTAAGATATAAATCACTTAGGTGGCTCAGTGGTAAAGAACCCACCTGCCCATGCAGGAGACATGGGTTCCATCCCCAGGCTGGGAAGATCCCACATGCCTTGAAACAACTAAGCCCGTGTGTCACAACTACTGAGCCAGTGCTCGAGAGCCCATGAGCCACAACTACTGAAGCTGGCATGCCCAGAGCCCAGAGAAGCCACCGCAATGAGAAGCCCATGCAGTGTAATGAAGAGTAGCCCTCACTAGCTGCAACACAGAAAAGCCAGCATGAATCAACAAAAATCCCGAACAGCCGAAAAACACAAAAGACATAAATCAGTTAGAAGTTAAGGCAGTAAGAAGTGACTAATACTTTCTAGGAAATGAAACGCCTATTAATAATCAGGTTATGAAAAGAAATACAATAGAATGTGAAACACGACACTCTCTCTGTTCCAAATAAGATAATTAAAAATTAAAAGCACGTGGAATGCATCTTTTCTTTTGCACTGATCATAATTTGGCAAATGATCAGAATGTTTGGATGAATTTGAAGACTCATGGGGCTGCAAGCTTGTAGGTGAGAAGCATCCATAATGCATGCTTGGATTTGAAATGGGTCCAGCCTTTCGAAAGGACAGGTTTTGGCAAATCAGTCAAGATCCCAGAATGTACCTCCCCTGATGTCCATCAGTTTCACTTCAAGGATTTCATTCTGTGAGCACACTAGCACATGTCGCAAACGCAGATGTACGCGCATGAATTCAGTGTGGCAGATGTCACTGTATTACTCAGCCATTAAAAAGAATGCATTTGAATTAGTTCTAATGAGATGGATGAAACTGGATCCGATTATACAGAGTGAAGTAAGCCAGAAAGAAAAACACCAATACAGTATACTGACACATATATACGGAATTTAGAAAGATGGTAATGATGACCCTGTATGCAAGACAGCAAAAGAGACACAGATGTATAGAACGGACTTTTAGACTCTGAGGGAGAGGGAGAGGGTGGGATGATTTGGGAGAATGGCATTGAAACATGTATACTATCATGTAAGAAACGAAGTGCCGGTCTATGTTCGATACAGGATACAGGATGCTTGGGGCTGGTGCATGGGGATGATCCAAAGAGGTGATATGGGGTGGGAGGTGGGAGGGGGATTCAGGATTGGGAGCTTGTATACACCCATGGTGGATTCATGTCAATGTATGGCAAAACCAATATAGTATTGTAAAGTAAAATAAAGTAAAAATAAAAAAATTAAAATGAATAAATAAATAAAAATAAAAGCAGGTGGAAAAATAAAAAAAATAAAAAATAAAAAAAAGAAGAATGACTGGTTGGATCTCCTTGCAGTCCAAGGGACTCTCAAGAGTCTTCTCCAACACCACAGTTCAAAGGCATCAATTCTTCGGTGCTCAGCTTTCTTTATAGTCCACCTCTCACATCTATACAAGATTACTGGAAAAACCATAGCTTTGACTAGATGGACCTTTGTCAGCAAAGTAATGTCTCTGCTTTTTAATATGCTGTCTAGGGTTGGTCTTAGCTTTTCTTCCAAGGATCAAGCGTCTTTTAATTTCATGGCAGCAGTCACCATCTACAGTGATTTTGGAGCCCCCCAAAATAAAGTCTGTCACTGTTTCCATCGTTTCCCCGTCTATTTGCCTTGAAGTGATGGGACCAGATGCCATGATCTTCATTTTTTGAATGTTGAGTTTTAAACCGGCTTTTTCACTCTCCTCTTTCACTTTCATCAAGAGGCTCTTTAGTTCTTCTTCACTTTCTACCATAAGGGTGGTGTCATCTGCATATCTGAGATTATTGATATTTCTCCCAGCAATTTTGATTCTATCTTGCACTTTGCTTTCTATCTTTGCATTCATTTCTTGCATTCTATCTAGGCCAGCATTTTGCATGACGTACTCTGTATATAAGTTAAATAAGCAGGGTGACAATACACAGCCTCGATGCACTCTTTTCCTAGTTTGGACCCAGTCTGTTTTCCCATGTTTGTTTCTAACTGTTGCTTCTTGATCTTCATATAGGTTTTGTCAGGAGAAGGATAGAGTGGTCTGGTATTCCCATCTCTTGAAGAATTTTCCACAGTTTGTTGTGATCTACACAAAGACGCTTACTCCTTGGAAGGAAAGTTATGACCAACCTAGACAGCATATTCAAAAGCAGAGACATTACTTTGTTAACAAAGGTCCGTCTCATCAAGGCTATGGTTTTTCCAGTAGTCATGTATGGATGTGAGAGTTGGACTATAAAGAAAGCTGAGCACCAAAGAATTGATGCCTTTGAACTGTGGTGTTGTAGAAGACTCTTGAGAGTCCCTTGGACTGCAAGGAGATCCAACCAGTTCATTCTAAAGGAGATTGGTCCTGAGTGTTCATTGGAAGGACTGATGTTGAGGCTGAAACTCCAGTACTTTGGCCACCTGATGCGAAGAGCTGACTCATTTGAAAAGACTCTGATGCTGGGAAAGATTGAAGGTAGGAGGAGAAGGGAATGACAGAGGATGAGATGGTTGAGTTGCATCACCAACTCCATTGAGATGAGTTTGAGTAGACTCTGGGAGTTGGTGATGGACAGGGGAGCCTGGCATGCTGTAATCCATGGGGTCACAAAGAGTTGGACACAACTGAGCAACTGAACTGAACTGAACTGAATGTAATCAAAGGCTTTGGCATAATCAATAAAGCAGAAGTAAATGTTTTTCTGGAATTCTCTTGCTTTTTCTATGATCCAATAGTGGCCACAGGACTGGAAAATGTCAGTTTTCATTCCAAACTCAAATTAAATCATACTAAGGATAATCAGTATAGTAACACTAGGAAACTGGGCTGGATGCCTTCTGGAGCATACCAGTACATAATTCCCCCAAAAGATGAGAATTAATATAGCAATGACTAAGTCAGATGGCCTGACTAACCAGCACCTAATGAAAGTTATTGACTAAATTCTTACTTCTTACTTTACTAATACTGCTAGCTGTGTTATTTGTTGTTTGCTTATTTTCACAAAATCGTTTCTTCCATTACCAAGTGTGAAACTGAGTCTCTGATAAAATGATCACATATAGCTCCTTGTAAGATCAGTGATAGTAATAGTGTAACTCTCTATCTGCTGCTAAGTCGCTTCAGTCGTGTCCAACTCTGCGCAACCCCATAGACGGCAGCCCACCAGGCTCCCCCGTCCCTGGGATTCTCCAGGCAAGAACACTGGAGTGGGTTGCCATTTCCTTCTCCAGTGCATGAAGGTGAATAGTGAAAGTGAAGTTGCTCAGTCGTGTCCAACTCTTAGTGATCCCATGGACTGCAGCCTACCAGGCTCCTCCATCCATGGGATCTTCCAGGCAAGAGTACTGGAGTGGGGTGCCATTGCCTTCTCCAACTCTCTATAGGGGAAGAAGCAATAAGAGAAAATGTTTTCCTGGGCCATAAGAGGCTAATAGGCAGATGGTCAAGAGAATTTTTTGCTACTTATAAAGCCAAGTCCAGTAATAGCACATTAAGTGGACTATCAGCAAAATTTTTGCCAGACCTGGGAATAAGAATTTCTAGCACCATGAGTGAAAATGGCCAGGAAATGCTCCCCAAGCTGTGGTCAAGTTTATGACCATGAAAGGACCCTGCAGTCTGGAAACTGGCCCTTGCCATCTTCATCTACTTCTACAAAAACTAAATCGTGGCCACTGCAGCTGCTGAACTTCAACACCCTCTGAAAGGAGTTCAGGGTGGAGATCAAGAATGAGGCACTCTGCACTCTGGGAAAAACTGGCAGAGCAGGCCTTCAGATGTTTGATATCTTCAGCAGAAGATTTTATGAGCCCAAATTCTTGTATCTTCTCAATACCTAGAGAAACATTGGCATCATTTTTTAAATTAATTTTTATTGGGGTATAGTTGCTTTACAATGTCGCGTTAGTTTCTGCTGCTGCTGCTGCTGTCACTTCAGTTGTGTCCAACTTCGTGTGACCCCATAGACAACAACCCCCATCCCTGGGATTCTCCAGGCAAGAATACTGGAGTGGGTTGCCGTTTCCTTCTCCAATGCATGAAAAGTGAAAAGTGAAAGTGAAGTCGCTCAGTCGTGTCCGACTCTTCATGACCCCATGGACTGCAGCCCACCAGGCTCCTCCTCCCATGGGATCTTCCAGGCAAGAGCACTGGAGTGGGGTACCAGTGCCTTCTCCAGTGTTAGTTTCTCCTGTGCAGCAAAATGAATCAGCCATACATATGCATATATACCCTCCCTTTTGGAGATCTTCCCATTATGGCTCAGCTGGTAAAGAATCTGCCTGCAATGTGGGAGACCTGGGTGCAATCCCTGGGTTGGGAAGATCCCCTGGAGAAGGAAAATGCTACCTAATCCAGTATTCTGGCCTGGAAAATTCCATGGAATTTTGCATGGAGTCCCTGGGGAATGGAATTCTGTGTCGTCCCTGGGGTGGCAAAGAGTCGGACATGACTCAGTGACTTTCAGTTTCCACTCAGGTCACCACACCTCATTAAGTAGAGTTCTCTGTGTTATACAGTATGTTCTCGTTAATTATCTATTTTATACATAGCATCTCTAGCATATATGTGTTAATTGCAATCTCCCAATTCTTCCCACCCCATCTGCCCCCGCTTTGTATAAGAAACACTGACATCATTAATGGTGACACCTACTTTGGCTATTAAGGAGAAATTTATAATAAAAAGTCAAAATGGAGTAGCTATGGTTCAGACATCCAAGGAAATAACTAGGTAACAATGTGGATGAGATTTTGGACAAATCCTTGTATTGCTAAGAACTTAAGCTTTCTGAGTTGTTTCAGATGCCAGGAACCACTCTCAAAACAATGCCTTCTGGCAGTTGGTGACTGCAACCTTACTTTTTAAAGGTCTTCTCTTGTAACTAATACATTTTTAGACAATGAAATTGCTATAGATCTTATGTTAATAAACAGAGAAAACACATTGTATAGTGACCAGTAACTCCTGTTATGTATGTATTCCTACCGCATCAAAAGCTAAAACCTACTTAGACAAAATTAGACAACTAGCTACCTGGCTACAAGTCTCCCCAGAGTGCCAGGTCTAGATTGGATTTTAAACAGACCTTTGCCCTTCATCCTTCCGATAACGATTTCTTGTGGGTTCACATCTTTCAGGGAGGAATTTGAGGCAGGAGATGGATGGGCCCCAGCTTGAGCAACTGGAGTTTGTTCCCTGTGGACAGAAATTCCTTAACAGCAGAAGCAAGAGACAGGGCTGGTCTCTGCCTAGATAAGAGATAAAAGACCACATATTCCTCATTCTGAAAGTCCAGAAGACTTTCCCAACTACACATGAGACACAAAGTCTCTTTGAAGGTCAAAGGGAGAGGGCACCACTTCATAGAAGGTGATGCCAACCTACCCATAGGCATCTTTGCTGGAATTCATCTTGGCTAAGAGATGCACGCACACAGGAGATGACCCTGAGATAAAACAAGCATGGACTCAGAAGAGGCAAGGGAAGATGACTGGCCGGAGACTTCCTTGGTGGTCCAGTGGTTAAGACACAGGTTTTCACTACCATGGACATGGGTTCAATCCCTAGTTGGGGAACTAAGAACCCACCTTCCCACCAAAAAAAAAGCTGGCCAAAGGAAACTTGGAAGACATGCCCTATAAAAAGGAAACCCAGAAGAACTGCTTCTTAAGAGTGATTCACACTACCAGGAGGTAATACACAGCTGATGGGCTGGGGCCTTGTCACTGGCCGCTAGTCCCCGGCAGTCTGGTGGTTAGGAGTCAACACTCTCATTGCTCCAGCCTGACTTCTGTCTCTGGCCAGGAACTGAAATCCTGCTTCAAGTCACTACAGGCTGAGGCCACTGGAGATCAGTTCATAGGATGGAGAAGTGGACAGGGGGAAACGTGCTAAGATTGAGGGGTCCTGAGGTCCCGTTTCCCAGGTGAAATCTCAGAAGTGAGAAGATATGTAGTTAAAGGGGAGCTGTAAGCTGAGAGGCCTAGGTTTCCCTCCTTACTGTTTAGGACCCTGGCAAGGACAACACCAAGCTGCATCACCCTAGGGCAACTTGGGGACATTCACAGCAGAGGGGCAACAAAGGGGTAGCCAAGTTGGACAAACAGGGGAGCTGAGATGGCTCCTTCAAGCTGCGCTGGGTTCCGAGGGGCGAGCTGACTTCCTGCACCCAGATTCTCAGCCCCACCCCTGGGGCCTCTCCCTGCAATTCCCTCCCCTGCACTGCGCTGCTCAGAAGTCATGAGGAAGGGGAAATTTAGCTGGCAAGGGGAAGGGAGCCCATCACATCCCCTCCCTGTAGCCTCTTCTAGTTTGCAGATGGAGGAAGCTCTGGTTTCAATACTTCCTCAAACACCCCCAAACCACCCCAAGCAGAATTTCATAGTCCAGAGAGCAATCAATCGATGGAGCCCCTTAGGGCCCCCAGCCAGTAATCCAGAATGATGGAAAAACCCAGACAAGTGATGTAAACCTGCGATGAAAACCAGGCACAACACACCCTCAGCTCTTTGTTATGTGGATTAAGCTGATACATCTCTGAGCCTGCATCCCTGAGAAATGGGAACCACAGCATCATCCAGTTCCTAGGGCTCAGGTGAAAATTCCAAAAGGTCACACCTGAATGTATGGAGCTCAAATCTGATGCTCTGTTGACAACCTAGAAGGGTGGAATGGGGTGGGAGGTGGAAGGGAGGTTCAAGAAGGAGAGGACATATGTATACCTATGGCTGATTCATGTTGATGTATGGCAGAGAACAACACAATATTTTAAAGTAATTATCCTCCAATTAAAATTAAATAATTTTTTAATTAATGCTTTAAATTTTAATTGGAGGATAATAGCTTTACAATATTGTGGTAGTTTTTGCCATACATCTGCATGAATCAGCCACATGTGCACATGCGTCCCCCCATCCTGAACCCCCTCCCTCCCTTCCTACCCTATCCCTCGGGGTTATCCCAGAGCACCAACTCTGGGTGCCCTTCTTCATGCATCAAACTTGCTCTGGTCATCTATTTTACATACGGCAATATACATGTTTCAGTGCTTTCCTCTCATATCATCCCACCCTTGCCTCTCCCACATAGTCCAAAAGTCTGTTCTTTACATCTGTGTCTCTTCTGCTGCCTTGCATATAGGGTCATTGTCTTTCTAAATTCCTTATATATGTGTTAATACACTGTATTGGTGTTTCTCTTTCTGACTTACTCCACTCTGTATAATAGGCTCCAGTCTCACCCACCTCATTAGAACTGATTCAAATGCGGTCTTTTTATAGCTGAGTAATATTCCATTGTGTGTATATACAACAACTTCCTTATCCACTGGTCTGCCAATGAACATCTAGGCTGCTTCCATGTCCTGGCTATTGTAAACAGTGCTGCAATGAACATTGGGGTACATGTGTCCCTTTCAATTCTGGTTTCCTCAGTGTGTATGCCCCAAATGCAATTCTATTTCCAGTTTTTTAAGGAATCGCCCCACTGTTCTCCATGGTGACTGTACCAGTTTGCATTCCCACCAACAGTGTAGGAGGGTTTGCTTTTCTCCACACCCTCTCCAGCATTTATCGTTTGTAGACTTGCTCATGGCAGCCATTTTCACCAGCGTGAGTTGATACCTCATTGTGGTTTTGATTTGCATTTCTCTAATAATGAGTGATACTGAGCATCTTTTCATGAGTCTATTAGTCATCTGTATGTCTTTTTCAGAGAAATGTCTGTGTAGTTCTTTGGTTCATTTTTTGATTGAGTTGTTAGTTTTTCTGGTATTGAGCTGCATGAGTGGCTTGTATATTTTGGAGATTCTTTGTCAGTTTTTTTTTGTTTGTTTGTTATTATTTTCTCCCATTCTGAAGACTGCCTTTTCACCTTGCTTATAGTTTCCTTCGTTGTGCAAAAGCTTTTAAGTTAAATTAGGTGCCATTTGTTTATTTTTGTTTTTATTTCCATTACTCTTGCATGAGGGCCATAGAAGATCTTGCTGTGATTTATGTCAGAGAGTGTTCTATGTTTTCTTCTACGAGTTTTATGGTTTCTGGTCTTCCATTTAGATCTTTAATCCATTTTGAGTTTATAAAAATAAAAAATTTTTTTTAATTTAAAACAAAAAGGTCATACCTGCCCAGTTCTTAGCATGGGAATAAGCCCTGGACGGGCTTCCCTGGTGGCTCAGATGGTAAAGAATCTACCTGCAATGTGGGAGACCTGGATTCAATCCCTGGGTTGGGAAAATCCCCTGGAGGAGAGCATGGCAACCCACTCCGGTATTCTTGCCTGGAGAATCCGCATGGACAGAGGAGCCTGACAGGCTACAGTCCATGGGGTCGCAAAGAGTCAGACACAACTGAGCAACTAAGCACAGCACAAGACCTGGATAATGAATGAATCTTTGGGTTGCTTTTTTTTTTTTAATTGGAAGATAATTAGTTACTGCCACACATCAACATGTATCAGCCATAGGCATACATATGTCCCCTTCCTCTTGAACCAAGAAATATAGTACTGATAAATCTATTTGCAAGGCAGCAGTGAAGACACAGACATAGAGAACAGACTTTTGGACACAGCAGGGGAGGTAGAGGGCGGGATAAACTGAGAGAGTAGCAGGGAAACATATACATTACCATATGTGAAATATGTCATTAGAATTTGCTGTGTGACACAGGGAGCTGCCCTAGTGCTCTGTGATAACCTGGGAGGGGGCGGATGGGGTGGGAGCACGGAGGGACTTTTAAAAGAATACAGTGGCCGTGCTGTCAAAAATCATCTTCGTTTTCCTGTGGTCATAGTTTCATAGCTAAAATTTAGACCAGATAGTGCCCAAACTGTCCCTGATTAGAGGGGCAGACTGGCTGATAAAATGTTATCCCAGCAGGGATTGTCCGTCTGGGGAGTTGGGGGTCTTAGTTTGATCAGAAGAATCCGAAGGAATATGGGAACTTTCAAGAGAGGGGGCAGCTTGCCTATCTGCTAAGAGTTGGGAGGAGTTAGAAGGAGATTGTTTAGAAGATCAGGAGAGTTTTTCTAATTCCTCAGGCTTTTGAATATAGAAAGCCTTAGACATAAGGGGAGCCCAATCCATTTCCCCATCCTGTGGCAGTAAAGATTCACTTGTAAGAAATCCATTTTCAGACTGAAATAAAGGCCAGTCAGTGTTACAAAAAACTTCCAGACGTACAAGCTGGGTTTCAAAGAGGCAGAGGAATCAAACATCAAATTGCCAACATTTGTTGGATCATGGAGGAAACATGGGAGTTCCAGAAAAGCATCGACTTCTGCTTCACTGACTACACTAAAGCCTTTGACTGTGTGGATCACAACAAACTATGGAAAATTCTTAAGGAGACAGGAATAACAGACCACCTTACTTGTCTTCTGAGAAACCTGTATGCGGATTAAGAAGCAGTAGTTAGAACTGGACATGGAACAACAGACTGGTTCAAAATTGGGAAAGGAGTAAGACAAGACTGTATATTGTCACCTTGCTTATTTAACTTATATGCAGAGTACATCATGAGAAATGCCAGGCTGTATGAATCACAAGCTAAGATCAAGATTTCTGGGAGAAATATCAACAACCTCAGATATGCAGATGATACTACTCTAATGGCAGAAACCATAAAGGATGAGCCTCTTGATGAAGGTGCAAGAGGAGAGTGAAGGAGCTGGCTTGAAATTCAACATTGAAAAAAAGTAAGGTTATGGCATCTGGTTCTATCTCTTCATGAGAAATAGAAGGGGAAAAAGTGGAAGCAGTGACAGATTTTCTTTTCTTGAGCTCCAAAATCACTGCAGATAGTGACTGAAGCCATAAAATTGAAAGATATTTGCTCCTTGGCAGGAAAGCTATGACAAACCTAGACAACATATTAAAAAGCAGAGACATCACTTTGCTGACAAAGATCCATATAGTCAGAGCTATGGTTTTTCCAGTAGTCATGTATGGATGTGAGAGGTGGTCCATAAAGAAGGCTACGTGCCAAAGAATTGATGCTTTTGAATTGTGCTGGAGAAGACGCCTGAGAGTCCCTTGGGCAGGAAGGAGATCAAACCAGTCATTCCTAAAGGAAACTAACCCTGAATATTCTTTGGAAGGGCTGTTACTGAAGCTGAAGCTCCAATCCTATGGCCACCTGATGTGAAGAGTCAACTCATCTGAAAAGACCCTGATGCTAAGAAAGATTGAAGGCAAAAGGAGGAGGGGACAACGGAGGATGAGATGGTTGGATAGCATCACTGACTTAATGGACATGAATCTGAGCAAACTCCGGGAGTCAGAGTAGCCTGGAGTGGTACAGTCCATGGAGCTGCAGGGAGCTGGACATGACTTGGCAACTGAAGAACAACAATGTTACAGCAGGACCTACATTCTCCCTTTCTCAGCCCATCTGGCTTAACGGTGCTCCCAGAAATGAAGTCCAGCATCCCAGAAACATCCCTAGGAGGCGCTTGAAGGAGACTCAGAGTGTCCTCTGAATTTCCTTTGAATTCTGTGTTTGATGGGATTCTGAGCATCCTATACTCCCCCATCGATCCCTGACAGACTTCCCTGATACTTTGCACATGGAGGTGAGGGGGGTTGGTCCTCGATAGAGGATGTTTGTGTTGCCAGGGGCATTCTTCTTCTTTTTAATGCGGTCTTTTATTTATTACTTTCTGTTTTTGTATCTGCACGGGGTCTTCCTTCTATGCACGAGCGATGAGCCTTGCGACGAGCGAGGGCTACTCTTTGTTGTGGTATGGGGTTTTCTTATTGCAGTGGCTTCTCTTGTTTCAGAGCACAGGCTCTATACACATGGGCTTCAGTCATTGTGGTTCCCAGATTCCAGGGCAGGGGCTCAAAAGCCACAGCGCATGGGCTTAGTTGCTTCCTGGCATGTGGGATCTTCCTGAATCAGGGATTGAACCCATGTCCCCCACACTGGCAGGTGGATTCTGAAGGGGAGCATCATGATCTGCTTGAAAGTGGCCAGTTCAGTAGGCTGTCCATTGCAGTGTAGGGACTGCTAAGGTCTGGAGTGAAGGGGAACTCCAGGAGGAACTGGAGTTGGCCACAGTGGAAAATGCCATATGGGGGTCAGGACATGAAGGCTTGAGGACTGGGGCTTGAAAAGAAAGTGAAGCAGAGAGCAAGAGAAAGAGGGCAAGAGCGAAGGCCAGAGGCCTCGAGCTGCAGCTGGGTGAAGTTTACGGTTCACTTAGAATCCCTGGGTTTTGGCACCAAATAAGATCTCAGGGGGCCTTCCCTGGTGGCTCAGATGATAAAGAATCTGTCTGCAGTGCAGGAGACCTGGATTTGATCCCTGGGTCGGGAAGATCCCCTGGAGAAGGAAAAGGCAATCCTATTCCAGTATTCTTGCCTAGAAAATCCCACGGACAGAGGAGCCTGGTGGGCTACAGCCCATGGGGTTGTAAAAGAGTCGGACACTACTGAGGAACTAAACACTTCACACCATCATCTCCAGGGCATTTGGCCTGCAGAGGCTTGAAGCTGGATTTCAGTTCCAGGCCAGAGACTGAAGTCAGGCCGGGGCAGTGAGAGCACTGAATCCTAGCCACCAGCCCACCAGGAACCAGAGGCCGGGGACAAGTTCTGGCTTGTCAGGTGTGCAGAAATGAATTTCCACATAGAACAGAAAGTAGTGAAACAAGTGAAGTGTTTATTAGGAGGAGAAAGGGTACATGTGCATAGATACACGGGTGGGCTCAGAGAGAGAGTCACGCCCTCGTGGCAGTTCAAATCACTTTTATGGAATATTTCTTCCAGGTTTCCATGGGCAATCTTTTTTGTTGCTTTTTTTTTTGTCCCCACTGCTTGGCTTGTGGTATCTTAGTTGCCTAACCAGGGATCGAACCTGGGCCCATAGCAGTGAAAACTCGTGTCTTAACCACTGGACAGCCAGGGAAATTCTTGGCCAATCATCTTGCTTTGCCTGGTTCTGAGCCCGTGTTGGGTGTATCTCAGGGTCCTCCCATGGGCATACGTGTCTCTTAGCTAAGATGGATTCTATCAAAGAGGCCTATGGGAAGGTTGACATCACTTACAGTGAGGTGACACCCACTCTCTTTTGACCTCCAAGGAGCCTTTCTGCACATGTATAGTTGGGAAGATCTCCTCGACTTTGAGACTGAGTGTGTGGTCTTTTATCTCTTATCTGAGCAGGGGTCAGCTCCTCTCTTGCTCCTGCTGTTATGGAGTTTCTGTTCACAGGGGATGAACTCCAGCTGCTCAGTCCAGGGCCCATCTGCCTCCTGCTTCAGAACCACTAGGGAGAGTTGAGACTGTACAACCCAGAACCTAAAACCTCAGATTCTGGGACTTCCCTGGTGATCCAGGATTAACTTCCAATGTAGGGGTAGGGGTGGGGGTTCAATCCCTGGTCAGGGAACTAAGATCCCACGTGCTGTCTGGTCAACCAGTTAAAGAAATAAATTTAAAAACTTTAGATTCTAAAGCCAGCCAGCCTCACAGAGTGAAATCAGTGAGGCAGGCACTCAGGGATAAAATTTAAGGGGGTACAGTAAAGAATCTGCCTGCAATGCAGGAGACCCAGGTTCGATTCTTCAGTTGGGAAGATCCCCTGGAGAAGGAAATGGCAATCCACTCCAGTATTCTTGTCTGGAGAATCCCATGGACAGAGGAGCCTAGCAGGCCACAGTCCACGGGATTGCAAGAGTCGGACATGACTTAGTGACTAAACCACCCCCAAATCCAATGATCAATATAAATCATATTGTAGTATAATATCTTTTAAAATAAAAAATTAGGGCAAAAAATATACAGGAACAATATGTTTAAATTTTTACATTTTTTTACTTGTGACGAGAACTTTTAAGATCTTACTCTCTTAGCAACTTTCAAATATATGATACAGTTTTCTTCCTTGATGGCTCAGATGGTAAAGAATCTGCCTGCAATGTAGGAGACCTGGATTTGATCCCTGGGTCAGGAAGATCCCCTGGAGGAGGAAATGGCAACTCACTCTAGTATTCTTGCCTGGGAAATCCCATGGACAGAGGGGCCAGGCAGGCTACAATCCATGCAGTTGCAAAGAATGGAACACAACTGAGCAACTAACTCTTTCACCTTCTTTCTTAACTACTATCACCGTGTTGTGTATTATATCCCCATGATCATTTTTATCATAAGAAGTTTGTACTTTTTGACTGCTTTCACTCCAAATAAAGATTGGGTCTGATCCTGTGCTAATGACTCATCTTTTTTTTCTTACCTTAGTTCTGAACCCAGAGCCTAAATTTGAGTTCTGACTTGATCACTTACCAGTTCTGTGGCCTTGAGCAAATTACTTAATCTCTCTGTGCTTCAGTTCCTTGAAGGTAATAATGTCATCTATCTCATAGACTTGTTATATAGATTAAAAGAGTTAATATTGGTATTTAGCACAAGGCTAGCTGTAGTAAGAGAGCAGTGGCAGCTATAATTACCCTGTCACTACTATTGTCCTTCTTACTGGCTGTGCCAAGCAACTTGCGGAAGTTTAGCTCCCCTACCAAGGATCAAACCCATACTCTGACAGTGTAAGTGCAGAGTCCTAACCACTGGACTGCCAGGGAAGTCCCTGTATGTCCCTGTGTGCAAGTTTCCATGTGAACACGAGTTTTCAATTCCTTTGGATAAATTCCAAGGAATGTGATTACCAGATTATGTGACATGACTGTGTCTAGTTTTGTAAGAAACTGACCAACTGTCTTTCCCAATTCTCCCAAACTTCTTTAACATGGTGCCTGGAACCCAAGAAGGCAAAAAGTGGAAGCTGCCATTTCTTCTAGGACCTAGAACTGGGATAGGCACTATGTCACTTCCATTGTGTTCTTTTGGTCAGAGCCAATCAACAAGATCAAACCAGATCCAAGGAGATGGGGTGTGGGCCCCACTTCTTCACGGGAGAAGTGGCATCTGTACGCAAAACGGGAAGAAATTGCTGAGGTCGTTTCTATAGGCAGAGTGCCAGAAAGCTGAAGCTGAGACCTGAGGAATAGCACTAACGTGATTTTTCAATTTCTGAAGACTTACTCCCAGCTTTGTTGAGGTGTGACTGACAAAAATTGTAGTCATTTAAAAAAATATATATGACCTCACATTTAGTGTTCTGAATGTGTGAAAAGCTAGTCGGTTTTCTGAAGAATCTGAACCCACTAGTATGCCATTTGTGTGACTGTGATGGGGGTAAGCAAGAGAGACGTGAATTTGAAGGATCACCCTCTTGGGCTTGATCTTCAAAGGCAAGGAAAGGGAAAGTTGACTAACGGTGGTTACTTTTTTGGAGAAAAGTGCAGTTGACCCTTGAACTGCATGGGTTTGAACTTCATGCATCCATTTATGCATGAGTGCAGACTTTTCCAATTGCAAATGCTACGTACAGTATGAGAGTGGAGACAGATGGGTTCCATGCTTGGCATTTACAACTAGCCTCCTGTTTGCATCTCCTGAGGAAGTGGGTAGGCAGGCTCTAGGCTAGGTATTTTTTAGCTAGCCTCTTGTTTTTACTTCAAGATGGAAATAGCGACTGGAGCAGGGTACAACAGTTGAATTTGCCAGCCTGTGGACATTTAAAAAGTCATGGCAGCCACAGACAGGGGCTAAGCCCTGTTCGAATAAAATATCAAGAGGTTGCATATTTCTGATCCTGGGGGCAAGGGAGACACTGCACATGCGCAGAAAGGCTCCAAAGGGGTCAAAAAGGGCACCCCATAATAGGTGATGCCAAGAACCCCCATAGGCTGGGCTGGAATTGATCTAGGAAAAAAGTTTCACATGCATGTTGGGGAGGGTCCTGGGACAGGTCAGTTATGGGAAACGAAACCAGATAATTGGCCAAAGGTAAACAAAGACCCATGAAATCAGAAGACAATTGACTCTTGGCAGGAAAGCTATGACAAACCTAGACAGTGTGTTAAAAATCAAAGACTTTGCTGACAAAGGTCTATATAGACAAGGCCATGGTTTTTCCAGTAGTCATGTATGGATGTGAGAGTTGGACCATAAAGAAGGCAGAGTGCTGAAGAATTGATGCTTTCAAACTGTGGTGCTGAAGAAGACTCTTGGGACTCCCTTGGACTGCAAGGAGATCATATCAGTCAAACTTAAAGGAAATCAACCTTAAACACTTATTGGAAGGACTGATGCTGAAGCTGAAGCTTCAATAATTTTGCCATCTGATGCGAACAGTCGACTCATTGGAAAAGCCCCTGATGCTGGTTAACATTGAGGGCAGGAGGAGAAGGGGGCCGCAGAGGATGAGATGGTTGGCTGGCATCACCAAAGCAATGGATAAGGACTTGGGCAAACTCTGGGAGTTGGTGGGGGACAGGGAGGCCTGGCATGCTGCAGTCCATGGGGTTGTGAAGAGTCAGACACGACTGGGCGACTAAACAACTATAAAACAAAGACCCAGAACTGTGTTATGCAAATGACTTAGCAGTCTCTTTACTGCACTCCTCCTCATTAGAGGGGAGCCCACATCCTTTCTCTCCAGTTGTGTATCTCTACCCTGTTTCTGTCTGAAATAACCTGTTTGTGTGCAAGCTTTCCCATTTGTGGTACTGTGTCTCTAATAAAAAAATTGCACCTATTTTTAACAGTTTTTGCCTCCTTGAAAAATTCTTACTTTGAAATAAAGAGTCAGGGAAATTTTTGCTTCTAGCCTCTACCCTTGCTGGTCTAGTGGCCAGGATTTCTGGTTTTCATCCAGGCTTCCCAGGTTCAATTCTTGGGAAGGGAACAAAGTTTTTGATTCAAGCCACTGCTCACTGCTGCCTCTCTGATATAAATACAACGGGATCAGAGAAAGGTTGGTTGAATCTGTGGATGTGGAACCAAGTGTACAGAGAACCACAGTTATACAGGAACCATCTGTACCAAAGGCTGACTATAAATTATATTCAGAGTTTTGACTGAGTGGAGGGTCAGTGCTCCTAACCTCCAGGTTGTTCAAAGGTCAACTGAGTAGTAATTTCATTAGAGAATAAGACCCTGCTGACAAGGTTTAACTGCTCAATGAACTCATCAGTGTTCTTTATTTTCATTTTTTTGCCACCATCAATGTGAAGGTTTATTTTTAATAGAGAGATAATTTACATACAATAAGAATTCATCCATTTTAAGTGTACAGTGTGATGAGTTTTATCAAATGTGGAAGGTCAGGGACTTTCCTGGTGGTCCATTGGCCAAGATGCCATGCTCCCAATGCAAGAGACCCCAGGCTCAATCCCTGGTCAGCCAAATAGAGCCCAAATACCTCAACTAAAGAACCCAAGTGCTGTAGTGAAGACCGAAGATCCTGTGTGCCACAGCTAAGACCTGGTGCAGCCAAATAAATACATACATATTTAAAAAATGTGTAGGATCGTACAACAGCACCACAATCAAACTCTGGAACATTTATGTAGCCCCCAAAAGTTATCTCTTGGCCCTTTTGTGGTTATTCTCTAGACTCCACTCCTAGGCAGCCACCAGTCTACCTTCTGCTCCTGTAGTTTTAACTCTCCAAGAATTTTGCATAAGCAGAATCGTGCAGTATGTAATTGTTCATGCTTGACACAGTTCTCTTAGCATCATGCTTTTGATGTGTCCACCATGTTACGTGTATCAATATTTTGTGCCTTTCTATTGCTGAATAGTGCTCCGAAGTGTTGATTCGCTTCCCTTTTTTGTGTGCATTCATCAGCTGATGGGTATTTGTGTTGTTTTCAGTTTGGGGCCATTAGATTGTTAAAAATTAAAACCAAAACTGTTTTATTTGCTTATTTATTTATGGCTGCATGACTTATGGGCTGTTAGTTCCCAGACCAGAAGTTGAACCTATATCCATTGGGAGCATGAAGTCTTTTTCCTCTTTTAATTTATTTTTAATTTTTGGCTGCACTGGGTCTTCATTGCTGTACACAGGCTTTCTCTAGTTATGATGAGCAGGGGCTACTCTTCTTTGTGGTACGTGGGCTTCTCACTGAGGTAGCGTCTCTTGTGGAATGCGGGCTCAGCAGTTGTGGCACATGGGCATGTGGGATCTTCTTGGATCAGGGATCGAACCAGTGTCCCCTGCAATGGCAGGTGGGTGCTTAACCACTGGACACCAGGGAAGCCCCAGGAGCTTAAAATCTTAACCACTGGACCTCCAGTGAGGTTATGGGGTTATTATGAATAACAACGGTATGAATACTGTGTATAAGTCTTTATCAGGTATGTGCTATCATTTCTCTGGGAAAATTCCGAGGAGTGGATTGTAGGTCATATGGTAGATGTATGTTTAACTCTGTATGAAACTTTCCCCAAGTGTCCATCCCATATTCCAATCTATCTCATCACCAGCAAACTAGAGTTCTGTTTCCTCCACATCCTCAATGATACTTGGTATGGTTTGTAAGGTTAGTTTTAGTCATTCTTGTGGTAATTTATTGTATTTTTCAAAAAATAATTTATTTGGCTGTGCCAGGTCTTAGCTGCAGCGCTTGGAATCTTTGCTCTTCTTTGCAGCATGTGAGATCTTTTTTAGTTGGAGCATGTGAGATCTTTTTTAGTTGGGGCATGTGAACTCTTTGTCAGGGCATGTAGGATTTAATTCCCTGTCCAGGGATCAAACTTGGGCCCCCTGCATTGGGAGGGTGGAGTCTTAGCCACTGGACCACCAGGGAAGTCCCAATTTATTGTATTTTAATTTGCACTTCCCTGAGGACTAGTGATATTAAGCACCTTTTCATGTAGGTATCTCATTTTGGGACAATTTGTATCCAATTTCTTGATAGTTTTTTTTTTTTCAACCGAGGTTTTGTCTTCTAATTACTGAGTTGTAAGAATTTGTAAAATATATTCTGGGTTCAAATCCATCTCTGGGACCTGCCATGACCATTCTATTTAAGAGTACTATACCCACCCCTCTGCAGTTCCAGTGCCTTTAACCCTGACTTCCTCCTTTTTCTATAGGATTTAACTTTCTCACATAGTACATCATTTACTTATTGATTATGTTTATTGTTCTGTCTCCCTTCACCAGAGTGTAAGCTCCATGAAAGCAGGAATCTTGGCATATTTTCCCACTATTATATCCCTAATAACTGAAAGAGTGCCTAACTCTCAAGGAAGATCTGTTGCGTGAATTAATTCATTCAATTAGTTGCATTTGGAAATTTGACCACTACCAATAATCAAATGTCATATTTAAAGTGAGTAGGATCAAAATTGAATCTTTACCCAGATATATTGGTTCTTCCAACAGAATCCATTAAGGAGGGAACACTACTAAAGCAATAATACATTTCAAGTCTCTGAAATTCTTCTTTGGTGTTGCCTTCAATAAAATAAAAAGGAGTTACTGTTTAATAATTAAAAGATGATCACAACAAGGATTTACCGCATAGCACATGGAACTATAGTCAATATCTTACAAAAATTTATTCAGTATAATAGAAAAGAATCTGAAGCTGCACACCTGGAACTAACACAATATATTGTAAGTCAATTATAGTTTAATAAATAAATTAATTTTAAAAATCCATCTCTAGATGCATGATATAAAATAAATTCTTTCTATGATTAAGTTTTTATTTTCTGAATTGTGTATTTAGAAGAGCAGACCTTTTTAATTTTTGTGAAGTTTGTTAGATCAATCTTTTATGGTTCATGTTTTTAGTGTCCTTATTCAGAAGTGGGTTTTTTTTTTTTTTTTTTCCGTACCATGTAGCTTGCAGGATCTTAGTTCCCTGACCAAGGACTGAACCTGGGACCTCAGCAGTGAAAATGTGAGGTCCTAACCACTGGCCTGCCAGGGAACTCCTGTGGTTAGGAAGTCTTTACTTAATCCCTTTTATCTCTTCTCAGTGATCATGGAAATAATCTGGACAGTGTTTTACCTGTTTAAGGCAAGTGGGTAAATCTGATCCCTGTTACTCTATTACAACCAAAAACAAAAGTGTTAACTTTTTGCCATCTAAACTAATCAAACTCAGAAAAACAGAGAGCAAAATGGGGGTTACCAGGGGTTGAAAGGTGGAGGAAATGAAAAGACGAGCTGAACATGAAAAGATGTTGGTCAAATGAAACAAACATCTGGTTATGAGTAAGTTGTGGGGGTCTAATGAACAGTGTGGTGATCGTCATTGTCAATACTATAATTATCTACTTAAAAGCTGCTAAGAGGGTAGATCAGAAATAGTCTCACCACACAAACAAAAATTGTAATTATGTGAGGTGATAGATGTATTAACTAACCTTATTGTAGTAATCATTCTGCAATGTATGTGTGTATCAATTCATCATCTTGTCCTTTATATGCAATCATATCTCAATAAAGTTGCAGAAAGTTTTTATCGAAGCATAACATACATACAGAAAAGTGCATATACCATAAGCACACAGGTTTGACTCATTTTCACAAACTGAAAACAGTTATATCCCCAGTACCCAGGGCAAGATGCCGAGGATCATTGGCACCCCCAAGAGACTCCTTGAAACTGCTTTCCATTAGCTCCCAAATCGTGGACAATGCAAACGGATGCACAAATGTAATTTCAAGTCCTCTCTGTACTGACCTGGGAATGAGAAGCCACAACTGTATCAAAATTGCCCCTAAATGTGTGGATCTGACTTTGCCTGAAGTCACAGATAATACTGAAGAGGCGGAACTCCTTGAACTGTGTAAACTGCCCTTTAGAAGGGAAAAGGGGATTACCCTGTGGCACTGAAGGGTAACAAAAGAAAAACAGAAACGCGAGACAAACAGCCTCAGCACTGCCCCGACGGTTTAGAACACCAACGGCCGAATCTGCTGGTGAGACGCATAGCCGTCTTTTTTTGATTGTGCCCCACAGCTGGTGGGATCTTAGTTGCCCCACTGGGATTGAACACGGGCCCTTGGCAGTGAAATCACGGAATTCCCCACAACTGTCTTTGTATTTCTGTTTCACCATTCCTCACCTTGTCGACCTCCTTCAAGAGTCTCTTAAATTGATGATGACTGTAAGAACCTGGGTTTGATCCCTGGGTTGGGAAGATCCCCTGGAGAAGGGAAAGGCTACCCACTCCGGTATTCTGGCCTGGAGAATTCCATGGACTGTATTGTCCATGGAGTTGCAAAGAGTCAGACATGACTAAGCGACTTTCACTTCACTTCATAATAGGTTAAATTGTGTCCCTAAAAAAAGATATGTTCTGGTCCTAACCTCTGGTCCTTGTGAATACTTTATTTGGAAACAGTGTTCTTGCTCTTATAATGAAAAATGTAAGATGCGGTCTTTAGAATAGGCTTTCAATCCAACCAGGATGGTATTCTTATAAGAAGAGAAACAGATTGTGATATTCGATTCATAATAGAAATATATATACTTTGGTTTTCATCCCGCTTTCCTGTACTGCTGCTGCTAAGTCGCTTCAGTCGTGTCCGACTCTGTGCGACCCCATAGACAGAAGCCCACCAGGCTCCTCTGTCCCTGGGATTCTCCAGGCAAGAACACTAGAGTGGGTTGCCATTGTAGCCTTCCAGGCTCCTCCGTCCACGGGATTTCCCAGGCAAGAGTACTGGAGTGGGGTGCCATTGCCTTCTCTGCCGTTCCTGTACACTACTCCTAAAATCCCTTGGAATTTCCTAAATGAGGAGTTTGACGTAGGTGTCTTTAGTTATTAATGAAATAATTTTTGGAAAGCCCCTAGTGAAGGTGACTGCTTGCCAGGGAAACCAACTACATAATTTGGAGTTTGGAACTTTGAATCCCACCCCCTGATCTTGGAGAGGGAGAGAGGGGCTGGAGGCTGAATCAGTCGCCAGTGGCCAACAAATGAAACAGTCATGTTTAGGTAATGCAGGCCCCATAAAACCCCAAAGGCTGGAGTTCAAAGAACTTCTGGGTTGATGAACACGTGGACATTGGGAAGAGTGGTGTGCTTGGAAGGAGCTCCATGCTCTCTCGCCACACCTTGCCCTGTGCATCCCTTCCTTCTGGCTCTTCCTGAGCTATAGCCCTTTATCATAAACCCATAATCTGAAGTAAAATATCTTCCTTATATGGCAAGTAAAATATCCTTCCACATTCTGCGAGCCACTCTAGCAAATTAATTGAAACCAAGGAAAGGGTTGTCAGAACCTCTGAGCTATAGCCCTTCAGTCAGGAGCACAAATGACAACCTGGACTTAGGGACTTCTGAGGGACTTCCCTGGGGTGGGCTAAGACTCTGCTCCCAATGCAGGGCGACCCGGGTTTGAACTAGATCCCACACGCCTGATCTAAAACATCCTGCCTGCCGAAACAAAGACCCAGTGTAGCCAAATAAATAAAATAAAATAAATAAAAATAAACGTTAAAAAACTGGCGTCTTGTGGCCTGAGTTCACTTAACCTGTGAGTTCTGACCTGGGTAGAAAGTGTCAGAATTGAGTTGAATTGTAAGACGGCCAGCTGGTGTCTGAGAATTGCGTGGTGTGGGGGGAAACCCACACTCCCGGCATCGGAAATGTCGTTGAAGGTGGTAGTAGTGTGAGGTTAAAGGAGAAACATAGGAGATGCAGCTACAAATGAAAGAATGCCACAGATGGCCATCAGTAGTTAGGAGAAACTTGGAAACAACCTCTTCTACAGTCTTCACGGTCCTGCCAACACGTCGATCTTTGACTTTTGGCCTCTAGAACCATCAGTGGACAAATCTCTGTTGTTTTAAGCCTTTGAGTTTGTGGTACTTTGTTAATAGCGGCCCCTGGGAAATGATACAGTAAGGAAAGGTTGCAAAGGCATATTTATAGCTCAATCAGTATGCAGCTATAAATGTATTAATTTCCATAACCACAAGGAGAGTACAATGACATAGTCTTTCCACAATCAATAGAATTTCATGTTACATATCTCAAACTTGAGTTTTAAGTAACAGATGAATAATGTTACTCTGTTGCTATAATTTCATCACCCATATTTTCATTTTCAGTGTTACATAGCCTTTGGTTGTTCCTTTTTTTTCGTTGTTGTTTGAAAAATGTCATCAGTTTTTTATTTAACTAAGCACTTGGCCTTCATTAGGAAGGAAATGATACAATTTCCAATTGAGCCTCCTTCTCAAGAAGTGGTATGAGAACATAAGATTGATTAAACATACGATCTTCAGCAAAAATAAAGTTTACACAATTCACTAGGACATAAAATGCATGTGGAATTTCTTTGGTTTTTTTGAATGAACACTGAGGCTTCCCCCTTTTCCCCCCCAAAAGGTACATTTCGATCTTTTTCAAATGTAATAGTCATTTAAAGTTGACTTGTGACTGTAAGACTCTTCCTTCCCTGTGGACCCCAAAACAAATCTGAGAAAGAATTTTTAGGGGAAATATTGAGCTTCTAGTTTGGGAGTCAAAATACTGAGGTGTGAGGTTCTCACATTTCTTCCTGCAGCTCTTTTTTTTTTTCTTTTCTTTTATTCTTAGATGATTTTTATTTTTTAAATTAATTATTCATTTTAATTGGAGGATAATTACTTTACAATATTGTGATGGTTTTTGTAATTTTTTTTTTAAATGGCACATTCTGTTTTCAAAGTTTGGAGCCTGTGGTCTCTCCTACTCCCCCTCCCCACCCTGCCCATCTGAGCAGCTAGAAAACCTAAATAACATATATGAAAAGAATCTGTTTGGATACATTGGGAGGACCAGCAAGACTGAGAAAAGTTGCAGAGCCAAGATGCAGCATGAGATTCAGAGGTTTGCACCTGCTTTTCACATGGGGGTTGATCAATACGTTATGTTAAGGGATGACCCACAGGTGGGGGAAGTGGAGCTTTCGACAGACTTCGGAAACTGGAGAGACAAAAAAAAAATGAGTTTAGGTCCACTGAGGAGAAGGGGCCCTGGGGAACCCCTGAGGCATTTAGTAGAGTGAGCAAAACTCAGTTCTCACAGGGATTAATGGCTCCAGGATCAGATTAACTCAATCCCTGGGTGAATTAAAGGGCTTCCCTGGTGACTCAGATGGTAAAGAGTCTGTCTGCAGTGCAGAAGACCCAGTTTCAATCCCTGGATTGGGAAGATTCCCTGGAGAAGGAAATGGCAACCCACTCCAGTAATCTTATCTGGAAAATCCCATGGACGGAGGAGCCTGGTCAGCTGCAGTCCATGGGGTCGCAAAGAGTTGGACACGACTGAGTGACTTCTCTTTCTTTCTCGGTGAATTAAAGAGATCTGGAAAAGCTAGGGGCTCCAGTTTAGCCGCTTTAAAAAAAAAAAAAGGAAAAAACAATCCTCTCTGGAGATGAGTGGTTATATCTTCCAGGGACTCATATTTTGCCTAATTTTTTATGTGTGATGTTTGGCATTCAACAAGGTTACAAGAAGGTGATTGAAAAGCACAAGTCCAATTCAACAGTTCAAATGAGCTGGAGAGAGCTGAGCTGCCAGGTGTTGTCCAAGTAACCCATTTGTTGTTGGTGGTGATGGTGTTTAGTCACTCAGTCATTTCCGAGTCTTTGCGACCCCGAGGCCTGCAGTACGCCAGGCTTCCCTGTCCTTCAGCATCTCCCAGAGTTTGCTCAAACTCCTGTCCGCTGAGTCAGTGATGCCATCCAACCATGTCATCCTCTGTTGCTGCCTTGTCTTCCAGCTTTCATTCTTTCCCAGCATCAGGGTGTTTTCCAATGAGTCGGCTGTTCACACCAGGTGGCCAAAGTTTTGGGGCTTCAACTTCAGCATCTGTCCTTCTAATGAATATTCAGGGTTGATTTCCTTTAGGACTGACTGGTTTGATCTTCCTGTAATCCAAGGGACTCTCAAGAGTATTCTCCAGCACCACAGTTTGAAAGCATCAATTCTTCAGCATCAGCCTTCTCTATGGTCCAACTCTTACATCCATACATGACTACTGGAAAAACCATAGATTTGACTATATGACCTTTGTCGGTAGAGTGATGTCTCTGCTTTTTAATATGCTGTCTAGGTTTGTCATAGTTTTTCTTCCAAGGAGCAAGAGTCTTTCTGTTTCATGGATCCAGTCACTGTCCACAGTGATTTTGGAGCTCAAGAAAATAAAGACCATCACTGTTTCCATTTTCCCCCCAAATGCAGATGACACTACCCTAATGGCAGAAAGCGAAGAGGAACTAAAGAGCCTCTTGATGAAGGTGAAAGAGGAGAGTGAAAAAACTGGTTTAAAACTCAGCATTCAAAAAACTAATATCATGGCATCCGGCCCCATCACTTCATGCCAAGGAGCCCATTAAGATGAGTTAAAATGAAAGTAACAGTTAAGGCTTGATCATTTATGTGGTGAGACAGAGCAGACAAGAAGCAGAAAGCACTGATCTTCTTCTGTTCTAGGTTCTCCAGGAATGGTGTGCCAGTGAAGAGTCAGCTGGAAAAGCACAAACCTGGGGGTCATCTCATGACTACCAGAACCCTAAACAAAAGGTTGGTGCCTTCTACAGACCGAAGATACGGAGGAGGGAAAGGTAAGGGACAGAGGGAAAGTATGATTATTGAGCCGGAGTAGAGAGAAGCTTTGAAGATTTCCCCTGCTCCCTGATGTATGGATGACTATGCTGATCAGGAGTCATTGTCAGACCTCTTTATAAGGAAGGTGCCTGGGCAACCAGTACAATGTGAAGAGGGCAACCTTGACCCCCAAACTTTTGCTCAGCCATGTTTTTTTGACATCTGTCCACACTGGAGTGGGTAGCTAGGATCGCTTCATTTGCCTGCTATGTAGGTGTAGCTTCTTTCCATGTTCTCAGTGCTTCAATTTCCTTCCAGATTTTGTGTAAACCAAGAGTAACCAAACTACCACAGCCTGACTAGAGATGCGTGTGACCTCCATCCCCTGAATAGCGAGTTTAATAAAGAATTTTTGAACGTGACCAGTCATTGGCTGCTTCTCACACCAGGGCCCCAACATAAGGAAGTGCCCAAAGATATGTGACTTATATGTTAGTAAAGTCATTAAAAGGAAAAGAAGAAATCATGGCCAAATCTAATGCCACAAATAATTTCCCCTTTGCTTCCTTCTAAGATTTTTATAGTCTTAATTAAGTTTAGGTATTTGATCCATTTTGAACTAGTTTTTGGATATGCTATAAGTTAACAGTCCAACTTAATTCTTTTGCATGTGGATATTCAGTTTGCCCAGTGCCATTTGATGAAAAGACTGTTCTTTCCCCCGTTCAATGGTCTTGGCATCCTTATCTAAAATCAGTTGACCATACATATGAGAGTTTATTTCTAGTTTTTCACTCTTCTATTTCTTTGGTCTATATGTCTATTCTTATGTCAGTATCCCCACTGGTTTACTTACAGTAGCTTTGTGGTACATTTTAAAATCAGAACATGTGAATCCTACAGCTCTTTTTCAAGATAGTTTTGGGCATTTGGAGTTCCTTGAGATTCCATATGAATTCCAGTTTTCTATGCCTGCACAAATTTTTGACAGGGATTGCACAGAATATACAGATCATTTTGGGTACTATTGCCACCTTAACAATTTAAAATTTTCCATCCATGAACATGAGATGTATTTCCATTTATTTAGGTCTTCCTTAATTTTCTTAAACAGTGTTTTATAGCTTCCAGTTTTCTTCCCCTTGGTTAGATTTATTCCTAAATATTTCATTCTTTTTGAAACTGTTGTAAGTGGAATTGATTTTTAAATTTCCTTTTTGGGTGGTAAATTGCTATTATATAGAAATACAACCAATGTACATGTTGATCTTATATCCTTCAATTTGCTGAATTCATTTTATTACCTCTAACTTTAAAAAATGTATTTAAAAGGTTTTTCTAAATATAAAATTACTTCACTTGTAAATGGAGATAATTTTACTTCTTTTTCAATTTGGATGGTTTTTATATCATTTTCTTACCTACCTGTTCTGCCTAGAACTTGCAGTACTATGTTGAATAGAATTGGTAAATTGTAATTGTCTTCTTCCTGATCTTACAGGAAAAGCTTTCAGTCATTCATCATTAAGTATGATATTAGCTGTGAGCTTTTCATATGTGGCCTTTATCATGTTAAGGATGTCCTCTTGTATTCCCTGTTTATTGAGTGTTTTTATCATGAAGTGTGTTGGATTTTGTCAAAAGCTTTTTTTGCATCAATGGGGGTGATAATGTGTCTTTTTCCCTTATTAAAAAAAAATGTGGTGTATTGCACTGATTGATTTTTATAGGCCACACCATTCTTCCACCCTGAAAATGAATCTCTCTTGGTCATATTGTGTAATCCTTTTAATATGCCTGCTGCTGTTATTCAGTTGCTAAGTTGTGTCTAACTCTTTGCAACCCCATGGACTGTAGCCCACCAGACTCCTCTGTCCTTGGGATTTCCCAAGCAAGAATACTGGAGTGGGTTGCCATGTCCTTCTCCAGGGGATCTTTGCCACCCAAGGATACAACCTGCATCCCTAGCACTGTAGGTGAATTCCTTACCACGGAGCCACCCGGGAAGCACCTTTCAATATGCTACCGATATTCTATATCGTTTGCTACTATTTTATATTTTTATTTAAAAATATTTAATTATTTTATTTTTCTTCATTTGGCTGCATCAGGCTTAGCTGTGGTTTTCAGGATCTTACAGCATTTGTTGTGGCATGCGGGATCTCTAGTTGCCACACGTGGGGTCTTGTTCCCTAACTAGGAACCAAACCCGGACTCCCTCAGAATGAGTTTGAAAGTGTTCCCTCCTTTTCAATATTTTTTTGGGAAAAGTTTGGGAGAGATTGGTGTTAATTTTTCATTAAATGTTGGATAAAATTCACCACTGAAATCATCCAATCTGGGCTTTTCTTTGTCCAGAGATTTTGGATTAGTGATTAAATCTCCTTCCTTATTATAGGTCTATTCAAGATTTCTATGAAATTTTCTATTTCATCTTGAGTCAGTTTTGGTAGGTTGTATATTTCTAAGCATCTGTCCATTTCATCTAGGTTATTAAGTTTGTTGGCATAGAGCTATTCGTGTGTGAGTGCTAAGTTACCTCAGTCATGTCCAACCCTTTTTGACCCTATGGACTATAGCCCACCAGGCTCCTCTGCCCATGGGATCCTCCAAGCAAGAATACTGGAGCAGGTTGCCATGCCCTCCTCCAGGTGATCTTCCTGACCCAGGGATCAAACCCATGTCTCCTATGTCTCCTGTGTTGGCAAAGGGGTTCTTTACCACTAGCACCACCTGGGAAGCCCAGAACTATCCATAGTATTCTCTTATAACCCTTTTTATTTTTGCAAAATCAATAATGTGTGTGTGTGTGTTTGTGTGTTTCTCAGTTGTGTCCAACTCTTTGAGGCCTCATGGACTGCAGCACATCAGGCTTCCCTGTCCATCACCAACTCCCAGAGCTTGCTCAAACTCATGTCCATCAAGTAGGTGATGCCATCCAACCATCTCATCCTCTGTTGTCCCCTTCTCCTCCTGCCTTCAATCTTCCCCAGCATCAGGGTCTTTTCCAATGAGTCAGTTCTTGCATCAGGTGGCCAAAGTATTGGAGTTTCAGCTTCAGCATCAGTCCTTCCAAAGAATATTCAGAACTGATTTCCTTTAGGATGGACTGGTTATATCTCCTTGTAGTCCAAGGGACTCTCAAGAGTCTTCTCCAACACCACAGTTCAAAAGAATCAGTTCTTCGGTGCTCAGCTTTCTTTATAGTCCACCTCTCACATCTATATGTGAAAAATCATAGCTTTGACTAGATGGACCTTTGTTGGCAAAGTAATATCTCTGCTTTTGTAATATGCTGTCTAGGTTGGACATAGCTTTTCTTCCAAGGATCAAACGTCTTTTAATTTCATGGCAGCAGTCACCATCGACAGTGATTTTGGAGCCCAAGAAAATAAAATCTATCACTGTTTCCATTGTTTCCCCATCTATTTGCCATGAAGTTATGGGACTGAATGCCATGACCTTCATTTTTTGAATGTTGAGTTTTAAGCCAGCTTTTTCACTCTCCTCTTTCACTTTCATCAAGAGGCTCTTTAGTTTTTCTTTGCTTTCTGCCATAAGGGTGGTGTCATCTGCATGTCTGAGATTATTGATATTTCTCCCAGCAATATTGATTCCAGCTTGTGCTTCATCCAGCCTGGAATTTTGCATGATGTACTCTGCATATAAGTTAAATAAGCAGGTGACCATATACAGCCTTGGTGTACTTTCCTAGTTTGGAAGCAGTCTGTTGTTCCATGTCTGGTTCTAACTGTTGCCTCTTGACATGCATACAGATTTCTCAGGAGGCAGGTCAGGTGGTCTGGTATTCCCATCTCTTGAAGAATTTTCCAGTTTGTAGTGACCCACACAGTCAAAGGCTTTGGCATAATCAATAAAGCAGAAGTAGATGTTTTATTTCTGGAACTCTCTTGCTTTTTCAATGATCCAGTGGATGTTGGCAATTTGATCTCTGGCTCCTCTGCCTTTTCTAAACCCAACTTGAACATCTAGAAGTTCACGGTACATATACTGTTAAAGCCTGGCTTGGAGAATTTTGAGCATTACTTTGCCAGCGTGTGAGATGAGTGCCATTGTGCTGTAGTTTGAACATTCTTTGGCATTGCCTTTCTTTGGGATTGAAATGGAAACTGACCTTTTCCAGTCCTGTGGCCACTGCTGAGTTTTCCAAATTTGTTGGCATACTGAATGCAGCACTTTCACAGCATCGTCTTCTAGGATTTGAAATAGCTCAACTGGAATTCCATCACCTCCACTATCTTTATTCATAGCGATGCTTTCTAAGGCCCACTTGACTTCACATTCCAAGATGTCTGGCTCTAGATGAGAGATCACACCATCGTGATTATCTGGGTCGTGAAGATCTTTTTTGTACCGTTCCTCTGTGTATTTTTGCCACCTCTTAATATCTTCTGCTTCTGTTAGGTCCATACCATTTCTCTCATTTACTGAGCCCATCTTTGCATGATATGTTCCCTTGGCATCTCTAATTATCTTGAAGGGATCTCCAGTCTTTCCTATTCTATTGGTTTCCTCTGTTTCTTTACATTGTTCACTGAGGAAGGCTTTCTTGTCTCTCCTTGCTATTCTTTGGAACTCTGCATTCAAATGGGTATATGTTTGCTTTTCTCCTTTGCCTTTAGCCTCTCTTCTTTTCTCAGCTATTTGTAAGGCCTCCTCAGACAACCATTTTGCCTTTTTGTATTTCTTTTTCTTAGGGATGTTCTTGATAACTGCCTCCTGTACAATGTCACAAACCTCTGTCCATAGTTCTTCAGGCACTCTGTCTATCAGATCTGATCCCTGAACCTATATGTCAGTTCCACTGTGTAATCATAAGGGATTTGATTCAGGTCATACTTGAATGGTCTAGTGGTTTTCCCTACTTTCTTCGATTTAAGTCTGAATTTTGCAATAAGGGGTTCATGATCTGAGCCACAGTCAGCTCCTGGTCTTGTTTCTGTTAGGTATGTATATGCTTATAATTGTCGTATCTTCTTACCACATTGAACCTTCACCAATATGTAACATTCTTTGTGCTTTGTGATTTTTTTAAACTTTAAAGTCTATTTTGTCTGACAATAATATAGCCTCTCCAGCTCTCCTTTGGTACGACTTAGATGAAACATCTTTTTCTATCTTTTTACACTCAACCTGTCTGTGTCTTTGTAGCTAAAGTAACTCTCGTGTGGACAGATGAACCATGTTTCTTTATTCAATATCCCAACCTCTGCCTTTTAAGAAAATTTAATCCGTTTACTTTTATTTTATTATTTATTTATTGGGCTGTGCCAGGTCTTAGTGGTGGCATACGGGATTTTTTTTTTTTTTAGTTGTAGCATGTGAACTGGTAGTTACAGCGTGTGGTTCCCTAGTTTCCTGACTAAGAATGATTTAGTTTTCTGACTAAGAATGGGACCTGGGCCCCCTGCGTTGGGAGTCTTAGCCACTAGACCAGGGAAGTCCCTAATCCATTTGCTTTTAAAACAATTATTCATATGTAAGAATTTCCTGCTACAATTTGCCTGTTTGTTTTCTGTGTATGTTTTGTTGCTCATTTTCTCCGTTACTGCCTGGTTTTGGTATTACTGACTTTTTGAAGTGTACCATTTTTGACTGCCCTTCTTTTTCGTCTTTCTTTTGTTTTCAAAAATTATTCTCTTAGTGGTTGTCTTGGGGGTTGCAATTAACACAGCAAGCTTAAAACAACTTAGTTTTAATAGTACTAACATTTTCAGTAGTATGAAAACATTTTGCTCTTATACATTCCTGTCACTACCCCTCTTTTTTGTTGATATGGAAATATATGTATTATTATTATTAAGTGAAAGCAATATACAAACAATTTGTGTATAAAAATATAGATACACCTGAATATATTTTAAAGACTGGATGCTAATACATTCAAACATTAACAGTGGATAGATATCTCTGTGATTTTCACTATTATTTTTTTCTTATACTAGATTTCCTTTTCTAAATATTCTACAATGAACATTTCTTTTGTGAAGAATTATAGTAATATATCTTACTAACTTTTAAAATTTTATGTATCCATTTATGGCTGTGCTGGGTCTTCATTACTGTCGGTGGGGTTTCTCTACTTGTAGGGAACTGTAGCTACTCTCTAGTTGACTTATCTTGGCTTGTCTTTGAGGAACCGTCTCTTGTTGTCAGGCATAGGCTCTGTGGCCTTCGGGATTCAGTAGCTGTGGCCAGGGGCTTAGGTGCCCTTCAGGCATTGGGATCTCTTTGGACCAGGGATTGAAACGGTGCTCCCTGCACTGAGTGCAGAGCCTTAGCCACTGGACCACCAGGGAAGTTTGATATATCTTATCAATTTTAAAATTATTTTATGTTGTTAAAGTATAATAAATAAAAATAGTAAAAAAAGAAAGGGCAATTTTATCGGCTGTCCCTGTCGCTCTTTCTAGCCTTACCTCTCTACTCAATTCTCCATCGTTCTCAATAAACAAGGGCTCAGCATCGCCACTATTCATTTTAGTATTTGCTAGTATTTCCCAGCCTCAGAGAAGCATACTAGGTAACGCGACCTAAAGATGAACACTTACATTCTCTAGGTGATTCGCATGCACACCAAAAATTGAGGTTCCTGGAAACAGGAAGTTTCTTTTGGCCATGTCCCACCTAGCTTGTGGGATCGTAGTTCCCTAACCAGAGATTGAACCTGTGGCCTTTGCAATGGAAGTTCAGGGTCCTAATGACGGGACTGCCGGGGAATTTCCAAGAGGGAGCTTTTTTAAAATCTCCCTTTGTCATTTATTTTTTCCCCTTTTATTTCATCCATTCATTCCCAGCTTGGGGGCATTTATTTGATTTACCTGGGTGCTCTCCTGGGGTACTATCCTTCCAGCCTAGTGGCCCTGCCTCCCGACGCCGACTATTGGTTGACTCCAATCAACACACCCCTGATTGGTGGCCGCAGACCGACCTCACTGTCCATCAAAGTTGGAGAGAAAGCTGCAGCGTGGCAGAATGGTGGCGGCTTTAGTCGGTGCCTGCGGACTCCATGAGACTGCGATGGTCGCTGATGCTTAAGGTGCTGGCAGAACAGCTGCGGCCTGGGTCTTGGCACGTGGGGGTTGTCGCTGGAGCCGGTGGTGCGGTGTGGATGCAGGTCACGTTGGCGGCTGTGAGGCATGGCCGCGCTGCCAGGTGGGGCCTTCATGGTGCACAGCCTGGAGAGCGGCCTCGTCTCAGGCGTGCCAGTCCGCTTTATATTGTTAGTATCACAGGCTGCATCTTCATACTTTGTGTTCCCTTTAAAATAGGTTTATGATGATTGTTTGGTGCATTTGCCTTTTAAATAATATATAAAAAAGGAGGAGTTATGAACCAAAATGCCCTTCCCTGTTTGCCGAGTGGTAAAGAATCAGCCGGCAATGCAGGAGCCATGGGTTCGATCCCTGGGTCAGGAAGATCCTCTGGAGAAGGAAATGACAACCCACTCCAGTATTCTTGGCTGGGAAATTCTGCAGACAGAGGAGCCTGGCGGGCTACAGTCCATGGTGTCCCGTGAAAAAAAGTCGGACATGACCTAGCTACTAAACAACAACAAATGAACCAAAATGATAACATTGGCTTCTACCTTTACCTAAGTAGTTACCTTTGCTGGTGTTTATCTCTTCTTATGGCTTCCAGTTACTATCTCATGTGCCTTCGTTCAGCTCCAAGAGCTTCCTTTAACATTTATGGCAGGGCTACTGGTAGTGAATTTTCTCAGCTGTTGTTTATCTGTGTTAGGGACCAAATGACAGGCTCTAGGACCTGAGTCATGTTTCCTTAACAGAACATTCCTTGACCAAATTAGGAAGACTTCCCGCACACACCAACCAGAAAGAGACAGGACATGCGCTCATCCTGCCTGGCTAATCATGTAACGCCAGCTACTCCTATAACTGAGACAAAGAACTGCCTGTATATAAGCCGCCATACTCCTTTGTTCGGGGCTCTTGTCGGATTCCACTGTGCTGGATGAGACTTGGGCCCTAGCGTGCTAGAAATAAACTCCCTTCTTGCCTTTGCATTACTGTGGTGGACTTGCTCTCTTGGTCGGTGTGGAGATACGGGCTCGGTGCATAACATTTGGGGGCTCATCCGGGATCTCTGTCCCACCGGGGAGGACAACTCTCCTGGTAGAAGGGAGTAACCTCGTTAGGAGATAAGAGCTCTGAGCACCGGTGCTAACGTTGCAGAAACCCAGATTAAGTCTGGGGCCCAGTATCGTATTGGGGAGGTATCTGGGTGTAGAGTGCAGAGGCAAGTCCAGCGTGAGGCCGAGTCCCCGGTAGCGTACCGGGAGGGCAGCTGGCACTGAGGACGTCCTGACGGTAAGACACTTGCAAGTAGAAAAGGGGTTTCTAGTGCTGTAAAGAGGACTGAAAGTAATATTGAGAGTTGGAATCTGTTTGTTGTGTCGTTTCTGTGTCTCTGTGTGCCGGCACTGTCCGTGTGAGTCTCGTTGTTGTTCGTGTTCTCTGTACCCATGGGGCAGACTACTTCTACTCCGCTATCTCTGATGACTGACCACTTCTCTGATTTCAAGTCTAGAGCTCAGAATCTTTCGCTACTGGTGAAGAAGAGCAAACTGGTGACTTTCTGTTCCACCGAGTGGCCCACCTTTGACGTCGGATGGCCACAAGAGGGAACCTTCAATCCCCAAATTATCCAGGCAGTTAGAGAGGGTGCTTACTCCTAGTCCTGCCGGGCACCCAGATCAGACTCCCTACATTCTGGTCTGGCAGGATCTAGTGAGAAACCCACCGGAATGGCTTAAACCATTTGTTCTCGCTCCTTCTAAACCTCCTAAACCTCCCCGTCCCTCTTCCCCAACTCCAACCTTGCCAAGCCCACAGGTGCTAGTCATGAAGGCTTCCAAAGAAAATGAAGGAAAAAAGGATGAGAATTGACTAAAGCCGGTCTTCCAGGAATCTTCTCTGTATCCTAATCTGATAGATCTGGAGACTGAATTGTTCCCATCCCCATATGCGGATCCACATCCGCCCTTGCTTCCACAGGTTCCACAGGTTTCATTGGGAGAAGCCAGGAGGAGAACCGAGCCTTCAGCTCCTCCCAGAGAAGGGGGCTCCGCCCAGGGAAGTCGGGGAAGAACAAGGGAAATGGCCAGCGTAGTGGAAGAAGAAGACCTAGAAGTCCCCTCCTCCACCATTCACGCGTTTCTGGTCCAGGCGGGGCCAGCCAGAGAGGGTGGAGAGCGGACATATCAGTATTGGCCCTTCTCCACTAGTGATTTGTACAATTGGAAAACCCAGACTCCCTCCTTCTCTGAAAAACCACAGGGTCTTATTGATCTTTTAGAGTCTATCCTTTTTACTCACAATCCCACTTGGGATGATTGTCAGCAACTGTTATAGGTGCTTTTCACTACAGAGGAGCGTGAGCGGATCCTGTCAGAAGCTCGGAAGAATGTGCCAGAGGTGGATGGGAGGCCCACAATACAGCCTAACCTCATTGAGGAGGGGTTCTCCCTGGTGCGACCCAACTGGGACTTCGAATGCGCTGAAGGTAGGGAGCATCTCCGAGTGTACCGCCAGACTCATGGCCGGCCTTAGAGTGGCCGCCAGGAAGCCAACTAATTTGGCCAAAATAAATTCAGTGAGGCAGGAGCCAAATGAGAGCCCAGCAGCCTTCCTTGAAAGGATAATGGAAGCTTTTAGACAGTATACCCCTATGGACCCACAGGCAGATGAGTCACGAGCGGCAGTTATGTTAGCATTTGTAAATCAAGCAGCCCCCGATATTAGAAGAAAGTTACAAAAGATAGAGAGGTTAAGTGAACAATCCTTGCAAGATCTAGTGAGGGCAGCCGAGAGAGGTTTTTTTTAAATTTTTTTTTAATTTTTCCGAGAGAGTTTTTAATCATAGAGAGACCCCAGAAGAGAGAGAGGACCACATTAGAAGAGAAGAAAGAATTTAGAGCTGAAGAAAACCGTAAAAATAAAAAAGAGCTGGCCCAGATATTTTTTGCTGGGGTTGAAAACAAAAACAGGTTCCAAAAAGGGGAAAAATTGGACTCAAAAACTGAAGGAAAAACGACAAGGCGTAAGCTTGAGGAAAACCAATGTGCGTTTTGTAAAGAGTTTGGACATTGGAAAGATAAATGCCCCAAGAAAAATCTAAAAGAGGGGCCCAAGAACCCCAAGAATGAGACTCCCTCTCCAGACAGTCATATCCTCTATGCGGGTGAGGATAGCGACTAGGGGGGTCAGGGCTCAAAGGCCCTCCCCGAGTCCTGGGTAACTATAAATGTGGAGAGGAAACTGGTTGGCTTCATGGTGGACACGGGAGCCCAATAGTCTTAAACCAAAAAGATGGGACCCATGTCTAAGAAAAGTAGCTGGGTGCAGAGAGCAACTGGGACTAAACGATATGGATGGACTACAAAACGGCATGTGAACTTGGGGGCCCACCAGGTAACCCATTCTTTTCTGGTGATACCTGAGTGTCCAGCGCCCTTGTTGGGAAGGGATTTACTGTCTAAAGTGAATGCCCAAATTCATTTCGACCACGGACAAGTGTCGGTTTTAGATGGGACCGGGCATCCTCTTCAGGTCCTGTCTCTGGCATTAAAAGATGAATACAGACTCTACTTGCCAGAGGCCTCAACGACAATAAGCCCCGAAGTACAACCATGGGTTCAAAGATACCCTCAGGCCTGGGCTGAAACAGCAGGAATGGGACTGGCCAAACAGAGGCCCCCTATCACTGTGGAACTGAAAGCCAGTGCTTCCCCGGTGAGGGTACGGCAGTATCCCATGAGTCAAGAGGCTCGATGAGGAATTACTCCTCATATACAACACCTCATAGACGCTGGGGTCCTGAAAAGGTGCCGGTCCCCATGGAACACTCCCCTGTTGCCTGTGAAAAAGTCTGGGGGAACTGATTTTAGACTGGTTCAAGATCTACGAGAAGTCAACAAATGGGTGAGTGATATTCATCCTACAGTTCCTAACCCTTATACATTGCTAAGCAACTTGCCTCCAAACTACATTGGGTATACTGTTTTAGATTTAAAAGATGCCTTTTTCAGTTTGCCTCTTGCCCCCGCAAGCCAAGAGATCTTTGCCTTCGAATGGCAGGAAGACGGTGGTCAGACCGCTGTGCAGCTGACATGGACTCGCTTACCACAGGGTTTCAAAAACTTGCCCATGTTATTTAATGAGGCCCTAGATGAAGACCTCCATGAGTATCGGGTTGAACACCCTACCATTGTTTTATTACAATATGTTGATGACCTTATGCTGGCAGCGGCTACAGAGAAAGAGTGCCAAGAGGCAACAGGTGACCTTCTCCAAACCTTGGGGACTTTAGGTTACAGGGCCAGTGCCAAAAAGGCCCAGATTGCCAAGCAAGAGGTTACATACCTCGGTTATAAGATAAAACAGGGCCAGAGGTGGCTAACACAGGCTATGAAAGAAACCATCCTCCAGATCCCTGAGCCGGCTAACCCTAGACAAGTGAGAGAATTTCTGGGAACTGTGGGATATTGCCGGTTATGGATCTTGGGGTTTGCAGAAAAGGCCAGGCCCCTGTATGAAGGGACCAAAGAAAACAAAGACTGGAAATGGACTGAGCCAATGAAAAAGGCCTTCCAAGAGCTCAGGCAAGCCTTGCTAGAAGCTCCGGCCCTTGCCCGCCCTGATCCATCTAAGCCTTTCCAATTATTTGTAGATGAAAAGCGGGGGATAAGAAAAGGGGTACTAACACAGAGATGGGGACCATGGAAGCGAACTGTAGCTTACCTTTCCAAGAGACTGGAGCCAGTGGCAGCCAGATGGCCACCTTGCCTCCGTATCATCGTGGCCACCGCGCTCTTAGTCCACGATGCTGATAAACTGACTTATGGACAGAGACTCTTGGTCTACACTCCTCATGCCATAGAGAGAGTTTTAAAGCAACCCCCAGGTAAATGGATTTCTAATGCCCGCTTGACGCACTACCAGGCCTTGCTACTTGACACCCCACGGATTCATTTCCAAATGCCCTGCACTCTAAATCCGGCCACTCTTTTGCCCAATCTGGAGGAAAATAGCCCCCTCCATGATTGTGATGAGATACTGGCTGGGGTAACAGCAATATGAAAGGACTTAACTGATACTCCACTGGATAACAGTGAGCTAAAATGGTTCACAGATGGCAGCAGTTATGTGAAAGATGGACAGAGACGGGCGGGAGCCGCAGTAGTAGATGACTCTGGACAGACGATATGGGCAGAGGCCCTTCCCCTAGATACCTCAGCACAAAAGGCAGAGTTAATTGCCCTGATTCAAGCATTAGAGAGAGCCAAAGGATAAAGAATAACTATTTTCACTGACAGTTGCTATGCTTTTGCCACGGTACACATCCAGGGCCCGATATATCGGGAATGGGGGTTTTTGACAGCTGAAGGAAAAGAAATTAAAAATTTGCCTGAAATCCGTAGACTTTTAGAGCCTGTACAGATGCCTTGGGCTGTGTCAGTAGTACACGTACCTGGACATCAGAAGGGTGACAGCCCCACGGCACGAGGGAATCGTGCTGCAGACCTGGCAGCTCGAAAAGTAGCTGATGATTTCATCACCCCTGTGTTGGCGATCGGACTTCCACCTCCAGGTATGGGAACTCTGCCCCCAACCCCTGAGTATTCATCCACAGACCTTGCTTGGATCCAAGAACACACCAACCTTCAAAAAGGTGAAGATGGATGGTACCGAGACTCAGACGGCTACTTGATACTCCCTGCTTAGTTGGGATGGCAACTATGTGAGCATTTACACTTGTCTACTCATCTGGGAGAAAAGAACACTCTGATGCTCTTTCAAACTGCGTGCCTGTGATTTCCCTGGCACCAGACAACTGTAAAGAACATAGCGCATGCTTGTAAGGCATGTCAACAGATGAGGCCAGGAAAAGGACAACATGCAGGACTGAGGTATCGGGGAGAAGGACCAGGGAAACACTGGGAAATAGATTTCACCGAGGTAAGGCCAGACAAGTATGGTTACCGGTACTTGTTATTGTTGGTGGATACCTTCTCAGGGTGGGTGGAGGCTTTTCCTACAAAGGGAGAAACTGTGATGATAGTGGTGAAAAAGATTTTAGAGGAAATAGTTCCCAGGTTTGGCCTGCCGGTGACCATCGGCTCTGATAATGGACCTGCTCTTGTGAGTCAAATAGTTCAGAGCCTTGCCCTATCCCTGGGGACTAAATGGAAGTTACATTGTGAATACAGTCCACAGAGCTCAGGGCAAGTAGAAAGAATGAATCGGACCCTAAAAGAAACTTTAACTAAATTGGCTATAGAGACTGGCGGGGACTGGGTGACCCTCCTTTCCTTTGCCCTCTTCCGTGCGCATAATACTCCTTATCAACTTAATCTGACCCCATTTGAAATTCTGTATGGGAGACCTCCACCTGTATGTCCAATATTTGAAGGGGAGAAACTACCACCTCCCACGTTGGGACAGTTCCAAGAGGCATTGATGGCCTTAAGCAAGGTGCACTCTCGTGTCTGAAAACTGCTCCGGGAAATACATGTGGGTCAAAATAAGGGAACTATTCCCTCACATGACATTGGCCCAGGAGATTGGGTATGGGTCAAAAGGCACCAAACCAAGGCACTAGAACCCAAATGGAAGGATCCTTATGTTGTTCTTCTTACCACCCCAACTGCCCTAAAGGTCGACGGTATCGGGCCTTGGGTGCATTGCAACCACGTATGCCCAGCTACTTCAGCAGAGCAGGAAGACGCTAAAAAAGAATGGGAAGCATCTCTGCACCCATCCACTCCCCTGAGGCTGAAGCTCCGGGGTCGTCGACAGGACGAAGACAACTCGTTTGGACCATCTTATGGATGACCATGTTACTCTGCTCCGAAGCTGCCAGCGTGAACCCGCACCAACCCGTCAGAATCACCTGGAAACTGCAAAATGGACTAACATGTGAGATGCTTAACTCCACCACCACAATACATCCACCAAATACTTGGCGGCCAGACTTATACTTTGACCTTAAGCCGGTGGTGAATGTACCCTGGAAGAGGGGCAAACTCCAGAATCATGCATTCTGGGCATGTCCAGGTGCGCCCAGGCATAACTGGAAGATCTGTGAGGGGATACAGGACTCTTATTGTAAATCTTGGGACTTCGTAACTTCCAATGATGGGTCGGAGACTCCAGGGTATAGACGGTGGGATGTAGGAAATTGGGACTTGCTTAACTTCTCATTTATAGGACCCGTATCTCCATACTCCGATTGGGAAAAAGAACGCATAAATACAGTACAGCTGTTTGTGCTTCAGCAACAATATCAAACTGTGTCTCAGGACCGAGAGAAAGATTCCTCTATATGATCTAAGGACAGGGGGGGATGTTAGGGACCAAACGACAGGCTCTAGGACCTGAGTCATGTTTCCTTAACAGAACATTCCTTGACCAAATTAGGAAGACTTCCCGCACACACCAACCAGAAAGAGACAGGACATGCGCTCATTCTGCCTGGCTAATCATGTAACGCCAGCTACTCCTGTAACTGAGACAAAGAACTGCCTGTATATAAGCCGCCATACTCCTTTGTTCGGGGCTCTTGTCGGATTCCACTGTGCTGGATGAGACTTGGGCCCTAGCGCGCTAGAAATAAACTCCCTTCTTGCCTTTGCATTACTGTGGTGGACTTGCTCTCTCGGTCAGTGTGGAGATATGGGCTCTGTGCATAACAATCTGGAAATATCTTAATTTCTCTTTTCTTTCTGAAGGATGTTAGGTAAAGACCAGGACACCGAAAAGAGTGTCTAACAGGCTTTAATGGGAAGCACTCCCGGGCGGGGTTCGCGCCCGGACCGTGTTGGGGGTGGTTTTTATACATTTGTTGTGAGGGATGGTCAGGCTAGATGGACAGGGGTTCGGATAGGTCGCCAGGCCGAGGCGTCGCAGGCTGACAGGTCCTTCTACGTGGCTGGGGTGGGGCGGCTTTAACCGGTGAAGTGTGCTGTCATTGGTCCCCGGGATCTGGGAGGACCCTTTTGTTAGGAGGGTTGGGAGAGAAGAAGGGCGGCTCATCATGGCCCCGGGGTCCGGCCTTACATTTTGACCCTTTTGATAGGATAAGGGGTGCCGTTATCGCTTTGCGAGAGTCATTTCCTAGGCAGGTTGATAAGAAGTCTAGGGGTCCCCAAGGAGAGAGGGGTCTGGAATTCTCAAGGAGGAAGAAAGGACAAACTTTTTTTTCCTTCTCTACCTAGGATTATATAACAACAATGTATTATGCCTGAGGACAGTCTCTGGATTAAACCTTCTGGCTAATTCTGTAAATTATGGGAGTAGACCTGCTCTTTACAAGGATTATATAACAACAATGTATTATGTGTTCTGCCTGAGGACAGTTTCTGGATTAAACCTTCTGGCTAATTCCGTTATCTTAAAATGTAAATTATGGGAGTAGGTCTGATGAGGTCTTTACAACCTCCAGATATTCTTTTGATTTGCTGGAGAGTATATAACTCCATTGCTAACACTAGCAAGTGGGTACTCTTTCTACCCCCTTCTGATGCCTATGTCAGAAGCTTTCTCTATCTCCTTTATACTTTAATAAAACTTTATTACACAAAAGCTCTGAGCGATCAAGCCTCGTCTCTGGCCCCAGATTGAATTCTTCTCCAGAGGCCAAGAAGCCCAGTGTAGTGATTCAACAACAACCTTTCAGCTTCTGACTACTTCCTTCTGAACTGGGGCATCTTTGGGGCTGAGGGTCGTGGCCGGATCCCAGTGACCGTTAGGGGGGCTCAGGGTCTCTGGATGGGAGTTTGGAGTATGCGGCCACCATCAACATCTGTCCAGTAGCCGTCTGGGTCAGCTCCCTGACCCTCCAGAGGATGATCTGAAAAATACAAGGTCCTATCGACAGGATGAAGAGCAAGGCTGCTAGGGGCCCAAGAAGCGGGAGAAGCCATTTTGCTCAAGACGACTTCCACCATCCCAAGAAATTGAAACCATCTGACTCGGCCTGTCCAAGTCTGGTGTTCTCTCTCAGCTCTCGAACCTTGTTCTGGACCATCCCTGAGGCATTAAAGAAAAAAAACAACAATCTTCCCTTAGGAATTGACAGGTTCCCCCTTTTTCAGCAGTTAGCAGGTCTAGGGCCCTTCGATTTTGGAGAGTCACTGCTGCCGGAGAGGTTACCTGGGTTTGTAATGTCATTAGGGAATCTGCCACCTTGTCCAGGTCTCGATTGAGGTCTGCAGACAGCTTATAGTAGAAGTGCGTGGCTGATCCCAATCTTCTTGCCCCCAGTCCTAAGGCCATGAATAAACCTCCCCTGAGGAGCAGGGGAGTTGCAGCCAATGGCTTCCAGTGGCGGCGGGTTGGCTGGATCTGGTCCTTTATTGCCTGTGGTGTCAGAATGGTCAGGTAGGGAGTAAGGAAGACTGGGGTGTAAGGCTGAGTCCAGTTGGGCAGGAAACATTGTAATAAGGTGGTTTGATTTCAGAGAAAGAATATCCCAGGTTTTCCGCATACTGGAGGGTTTGGGGATAGGGGGTCTCGTCTCGAGTTGTCACAGGCCACTGTGGTTAATGAGGTGTCGTTGGCCAGAACACAAGAGGCATTGGCTGGGAGGTACAGTATCTCAGTGGTCAAGGGCCCCATTGGCAAGATTACTTTAGTGGCATTTCAAGTGAGATTTTGGGCCTCTACCCGTTTGCTGGGAATCGGTTGGGCAAAGAATGGTCGGGGTCTCAAGGGAAGACAGAGCCCACATGAGAGGTCTGGTGAGGTTTCAGTCAGGGTCTGATAGGTGTCACTGAGGCTGGTGAAAACTTGGGATGAAAAATCTAGGGGTTTGAGTGCCTGATGAACCTGGTCTAGGAGTTTGTTGGGCTCATGCTGTGGATCAGAGGCTTCAGTTGCCAACTTTATGAGGTCCTGTTGGACCTTATGTTGGATTTGTTTTTGCCTCTGATCTTGGGCCCCCTTCCCATCTGTCATTCCTTAGTAAGTTTGCATGGTAAAACAGAGATCTTTGTTTTTAGCTTTATACCAGTTAGAGGCTGAGCTTGATTTGGCAGTTTCAAGGCTCTTGGCCATCTAATACCATTTACCCCATGGGAGCACAGCTGGGCAGGTGAGGCATAACAGTCTCGGTGGACATAAGTGTAGGCTGTGAACCCAGTTCCCTAGCAGTCTCGTTCGGTGCAGCCCCAGGGGCAGGGCGTAGGTTGTCCTGCCTGTGTTATCATGGCCAGGAGGAATAGTGGCAAGAGCATGTTAAGCTATGATATTAGGAGGAGAGTGATAAAAGAGAAGAAGTCAATTTGAGATTTTGTAAAAAGGAGGATGCGATCACTAATCTAGAGCCAGACATCTTGGAAAGTGAAGTCAAGTGGGCCTTAGAAAGCATCACTACGAACAAAGCTAGTGGAGGTGATGGAATTCCAGTTGAGCTGTTTCAAATCCTGAAAGATGATGCTGTGAAAGTGCTGCACTCAATATGCCAGCAAGTTTGGAAAACTCAGCAGTGGCCACAGGACTGGAAAAGGTCAGTTTTCATTCCAATCCCAAAGAAAGGCAACGCCAAAGAATGCTCAAACTACCGCACAATTGCACTCATCTCACATGCTAGTAAAGTAATGCTCAAAATTCTCCAAGCCAGGCTTCAGCAATACGTGAAATGTGAACTCCCTGATGTTCAAGCTGGATTTAGAAAAGACAGAGGAACCAGAGATCAAATTGCCAACATCTGCTGGATCATGGAAAAGCAAGAGAGTTCCAGAAAAACATCAATTTCTGCTTTATTGACTATGCCAAAGCCTTTGACTGTGTGGATCACAATAAACTGTGGAACATTCTGAAAGAGATGGGAATACAGACCACCTCACCTGCCTCTTGAGAAATCTGTATGCAGGTGAGGAAGCAAAAGTTAGAACTGGACATGGAACAACAGACTGGTTCCAAATAGGAAAAGGAGTACATCAAGGCTGTATACTGTCACCCTGCTTATTTAACTTCTATGCAGAGTCCATCATGAGAAACGCTGGACTGGAAGAAACACAAGCTGGAATCAAGATTGCTGGAAGAAATATCAATAACCTCAGATATGCAAATGACACCACCCTTATGGCAGAAAGTGAAGAGGAGCTAAAAAGCCTCTTGATGAAAGTGAAAGAGGAGAGTGAAAAAGTTGGCTTAAAGCTCAACATTCAGAAAATGAAGATCATGGCATCCGGTCCCATCACTTCATGGGAAATAGATGGGGAAACAGTGGAAACAGTGTCAGACTTTAATTTTTTTGGGCTCCAAAAATCACTGCAGATGGTGACTGCAGCCATGAAATTAAAAGACCCTTACTCCTTGGAAGAAAAGTTATGACCAACCTAGATAGTATATTAAAAAGCAGAGACATTACTTTGCCGACTAAGGTCCATCTAGTCAAGGCTATGGTTTTTCCAGTGGTCATGAATGGATGTGAGAGTTGGACTGTGAAGAAGGCTGAGCGCCGAAGAATTGATGCTTTTGAACTGTGGTGTTGGAGAAGACTCTTGAGAGTCCCTTGGACTGCAAGGAGATCCAACCAGTCCATTCTGAAGGAGATCAGCCCTGGGATTTCTTTGGAAGGAATGATGCTGAAGCTGAAACTCCAGTACTTTGGGCACCTCATGTGAAGAGTTGACTCATTGGAAAAGACTCTGATGCTGGGGGGGATTGGGAGCAAGAGGAGAAGGGGACGACCGAGGATGAGATGGCTGGATGGCATCACGGACTCGATGGACGTGAGTCTGAGTGAACTCTGGGAGATGGTGATGAACAGGGAGGCCTGGCCTGCTGTGATTCATGGGGTCGCAAAGAGTCGGACATGACCAAGCGACTGAACTGAACTGAACTGAAAAAGGAGGAAGGTCCCCTGTAAGTGCAGTTCAGAAATTGTCTGAATGAAGGAGTCACAGTCAATAATCGGGGTAGCCAGCCAAAGGTCCTGTAGTAGGGTCAAGATAAAGTCTTCAAGGCAGGCTAGGGTGAGAGACATATGGCCAGGTCAGGCCACCCCAGGAGTAGCGAACAGATAATAAGGTAAGCAAGGGCCAGTTAAAGTCGAAGTGTGAGTGGCCAGTCCTGGGGGGCTGTGACAGCCAGTCTAATGGCAAAGAGTATAGCCAGAGTTGTGATTGGCAATAGCCACAGCGGATGAGGCCAGACAAGCATTGGATGGGGCATGTCACTCACCAGCAGGAGGCAGGGGTGTCTTAGTAATGATGATCTTGGTAGGTCCTGAGATTTTAGAGGTGTAAGTCTCTAGGGGTTTGGGAGAGGGCAGGCCGTGTAGTGGAGCCTGCTTGAGCCGTGTGATGTGGTACCGCGGCTCATGTCCGTAGGGGTGGTGAGGACCACCGTGAAAGGCCCAGTCCACTAGGACTGAAGGGGTTGAGGCATCAGCTTCTTTAAGAGGACCTGATCTCCTGGTGCCGAAGTGGGGGACGGGATCTCCTGGGTGTGGTCTCTGACAGGTTGAATGAGGACACAGTCAGCGTGTTCTCTGAGTAGGGACCTCAGGAGGGTGAAATAGGGCAAGTAAGTCCCCAGAGGTGGGGTTGGGGGATCCGGAAGGTTGGTCAGTAGATATGGCCTACCGTACAGCAGTTCAAAAGGTGTCAAACCCATCTTGGCATGAGGAGTTGTCCGTATGTGGGTCAGGGCTGCTGGCAGGATATTGACCCAGGAGAGGCGAAGTTCTGCCATTAACCTGGTCAGATGAGCCTTGAGGATGCTGTTAGCCCGTTCTGCCTTGCCTGATGAGTGAGGCCAGCATATACCGGAAGGTCTGATGTCTAGGTATGTGAGTAAAGTCTATCTGCCAATCCTGTCCCAGCAGGTGTCCCCTCAGCTGGTGAGGTTTTATTTATTTATTTTTTTTGTGGTGGCTTGAGTCCTCCTTGAGGAGAGGTCTTGGCACAAATTAGGCAGTGATGATGGACTGCCTGAATGGTAGGTTGGAGGTGTAACAGGGAAAAGAGAGGGCTAGGGAAGGTCAAAAGTATGTGGGGCCCAATGTGTAAAGAGTCATGGATCTGGGTGATAGTGGACATTGCCTGTTTTTCGGGTAGGACTAGTTTGTTGTGGAGTGTGATCCATCCCAAGGGGTGTTTGGAAGTGCCCTCCTGTGAGAGGAGGACCTCCATTTTGGCCTTTGAGTAGTTAGGTGTAAGGGAGGTCTTAAGAAATAGTATTGGCAGAGGCCCCCTGATGTAAGGCTATCTGTCTGGCCATCTGGTTAGCCTTATTGTTGCCTAGGGAAACCCTGTCGTGAGTCGTCTGATGTCCTTTGCAGTGTAGGATGGCTACCTGAGTGGGCTGTGAGATGGCCTCCAGGAGCTTGGCGATAAGGGGGGCATTAGAGATGGGTGATCCCTTGGTGGTGAGGAATCCCCTTTCTCTCCAAATAGCTGAATGTGAATGTGCAATCAAAAAGGCATATTTGGAGTCAGTTTAGATGTTAACCCTTTTTCCCGTTGCCAGGTGTAAGGCTCTAGTGAGTGCTATTAGTTCTGCCTTTTGGGAGGTGGTTCCCTCCGGTAGCGGGCGAGCCTCATTAGTGGTCACAACTGCATATGCAGCGGCCTGGGGACCAGTAGGGTCTTGTTTTGTACTGCCATTTACAAATAGCGTGAGGTCTGGGTTTTGTAGTGGAGTAGCAAAATGGTTTGGGGGCAGTGGGTGAGAGTGTCTACGACCTCTATGCATGAGTGAGGTCCTGTGTCTTTGCCTGAAGGATAGGTTGGAAGCAAGGGGAGAGAAGATAGGGGGTTTAGCTGGGAGCTGCGGCACAAAGTAACCTGGGGATTATCCAGAAAGACCAGGTGGAATTGTTGGAGCCGAGAGTCATTAAGGTCTGACAGGAATTTGGAAGCCAGGAGGTTGGACAGGCGGTGTGGTGAGAATATAGTTAGGTGTTGATCTAGAAATAGTTTTTTTTTTTTTTTTTTGTTTTTTTTTTGCATTTGCGTATAGAGAAGCTGCTGCTGCCAGGGCACGCAGGCAGGGGAACCATCCCTGGGCGGTGGGGTCTAACTGTTTGGAGATAAATGCCACTGGCAGCATTTCAGGGCCCACAGGCTGTGTGAGGGCTCCAAAGGCTATGCCCCCTTTTTCATCAGTATACAGGTGATAGGAGAGATTGGGATTGAACAGAAAGAGTGGGGAAGAGGACAGCAAAGCTGAGTGGAGGTTGCAGAAAGCCTTTTGGACCTCACGTTTCTGAAGAGAGCGGTCCAGTAGGGGTGTCTTTTGCGGCTGTGTAGAGGGGTTTAGCCAGTGAAGCATAGTTGGGGACTCAGTGCCAGAAGAATCCTGTTAGCTCCAAAAAGGACAGGATTTTTTCCCCAGTGGAAGGGGGGCAGAGGTCTCAGAGAAGGCTGAGTCTGTCAGTAGTTAGAGCTTTAGTTGTTGGGGTAATCTTTAGACCTAGGTAAGTCACAGAGGTCTGGGCCGGTTGGGCTTTTTGTTGAGATGCTTGGTATCCTTTAGAGCTAAGGAAGTTAAGAAGAGTAGTGGTATGTGTCTGAGAGAGAGCTTGTGAGGGGCTGCAGAGCAGAAGGTCACCCACATACTGTAAGAGGACACTAGAGGCCAGAAAGCATGTGGCCAGATCCCAGGCCAGAGCCTGGCCAGAAAAATGGGGGCTGTCTCTAAACCCTTGGGGGAGGACTGTCCATGTTAGCTGGGAGGACTGTCGGGTTTCTGGGTCGGTCCATGTGAAAGCCAGGAGGAATTGGCAGTCTGGGGGTAAGGGAATAGTGAAAAAGGTATCTTTGAGGTCTATGACAGTAAAGTGAGTCGTACTGCTACGGATGTCAGAAAGCAAGGTATAAGGATTGGGGACAATCAGATGGGCAGGGATTACGGCCTCATTTATCAGTCGAAGGTCCTGGACCAATCGGTAGCCGCCAGAAGTTTTCTGCACCGGGAGAATGGGGGTATTGCAGGGCGAGGTCGTGGGGACTAGGAGGCCCTGGCCTAAGAGATGGGCTATGATTGGTTTAAGACCACGTAGGTGAGTCTGAGAGATGGGGAACTGAGGGCGGCTTGGGAATCGGGAAGGATCATGTAGCTTAATCAGGATAGGGGTGTGATGGGTTGCTACCAGACGGATTTCAGTGTCTCAGATGTTAGGGTTGACAACTGGAGCCTCCGGGGAGCAGAGGAGGAGTAGGGGCAAGGTGAGAGACTGGGAAAGTGAGAGCGGTAGGTGAATGGTGGCCCTAAGCTTAGCTAAAATGTCCTGCCCCGGCAGGGGAGTGGGGCATGAAGGGATTATCAGAAAAGAGTGTGCGAACAGGAAGTGGTCAAGCTGACAGGGCTGTGGCCCAGTCTGCAAGGGTCGTGAAGATGTGCCATCTATACCCACCAGCGAGACCCAGGAAGGATGCAAGGTGTCCCTGAAGGAGGGAAGGACCGAGTAAGCAGCCCCCGTATCCATCAAGAAATTGATAGACTCATTCGCCACTTGAAGCATTACCTGGGCGTTGTGACTCATTCGCCACTTGAAGCATTGTCTGGGTGTCGTCAATCCTTATCAAAGGAGAGAAGTTCTAAGGCGGGGTGCAGGGAGGAAATGTCCTTTTGGGAGCCCAGACCTCGGCCCGGTAAGGCCGGGGCCTGAGTCGCCTGGGGACAATCACTCGCCCAGTGTCCTGGCTGTTTGCAGCGAGGATACGGCTTTGCCGGGAGCCAGGGGTTTGGGCATTGGCGGGCCCAGTGGCCCTCATGATCGCATTTGAAGCAGGCTCCTGGTGGTGGCTTCTGGGGACACACCTTTGTCCCGTGGCCGGCCGCAGGGCTGCTACCAGTGCTTGGGTGTGTCTCTCAAGGAGGTTAGCCTGGAGTTTGGCTCTTTGTTTAAGCCTTGCCTTGTGGCTGGCTTCGGTCACTTCCTCTCAGGCATTATAAACCTTAAAGGCCATTTTTACCAGGGCTCGGAGGGGGGTCTGAGGCCCATCCTCAGCCTTGGAGAGTTTTTTTCTGATGTCTGAAGCTGATTGGGATATAAAATGGTTGGCTAGGGTGGTGACCCCCGCCGGAGAATCTGGGGGCAATCTGGGTATAGGTCGTGACAGCCTCTGTCAGTCTGTTAAGAAAGGCTGCTGGGTTCTCATCGGGGCCCTGGGTCACTTCATCTAGTTTAAGTAGTGTAGGGAACAAGGTATAAGGAAGGTTGAGAAGTGCTTGCAAACGAGACTCTCAACCTTCCTTATACCTTGTTCCCTACATCGATCCTAGCAATGGAATGAAACACCAACACTGCAGAGTGGCTTGAATCCTTTTACTTTTACTACTTGCTTCTTACAGCTGTTTTACTTTATATTTTTTGCACAACGATCTACAGGGCAAGTTGCCAAACACCATAATTCAGCGACTATACAGAGTGCAGGCTCAGGCTGAGATAACCTTTACCTTATTTACTGCAGCTAAGACTTTGTTTTGGGGAACTTCCTTATCAACTTAGAATCCGTTTTGTCCCTGGGTCTGATCCTTTTGAGGAATCAGAGAAACATCCTTGCGTGCAAGAAATGTTCTTTTCCCATGGGAACAAACAGAGGATTCTTAGCTGAACATCTCGTTTGCAAGAATGTTCAGCCCTGGTTGAGAGTCTCGTTTGCAAGCACTTCTCAACCTTCCTTATACCTTGTTCCCTACATCTCCCCCTTTCTTTTCTTGTAGGTGCTGAATAAGCGCTTAAATATGCAAAGCTTCTTCTTTCAATTGTTTCCCTTTTCGCCAGCACCGGTAGACTACAAAAGCAATAAAACATAAAGCAACAATTAACAAAGTATTCACAAAGGATGTTGTTAACAATGTAGATACATGCCCTAAAGGATTAAGGTTATCTAATCCTTCTTGAAGACTCTTCAGTATATCAGAACCAAGAATATCAGGCAGCATCTTACTAAAAGTTGACAATATAGTTTGTTCCAATTCCATAATTTCAGCAGTTAAATTCTGGTGTCCCACTAAAGACCTTTTCACCTTTTCCCAACCCTCACTCATATTAAAGGGAACAGGTGTTACACATAGGTGAGATGTGTTCCAATCACATTTTAACACACTCTTTGTAGCTAACACAGTCACTTGATCTCCTAACCAGGAAACAGTGTGTTGTAAATGTAATACATCAGTAGCCAATTGAGCGTCCAAATCATGCTGTTGTTGCCACAATAAATGAGCATCCTTATGTCACTCCCTGACAAAATCAGCAGTCTGTATGCCCTGATGCAAAGCAAGACCTGCTACAGCTGCTGTTGCTGTTACTGAAGCCATGGCGAGAATTGATGTGATGACAATGCCAAGCATTCTTCGAGATCGATGGAGAAGAGTTTGTACAGCATTCACAAGATGAGTGACAGCAAAAGAATCCAACCAAGGTCGAGTAAGATTAACAGGCAACCAGAGTTCAGTCCGTGCTTTCACAATGACCAAAGAGTAATTACTGGAATGGACCATCTTGTTTTCAACATTTTTCCACCAGGAACGGTTTATACATTGAGTCAAATTACAATCAGAACATGATATAACTCCCAAAATTTTATTTCAAATCCATTGCCCATACAGTAAAGAATAAGGAAATTTTACACATGCTATAGCAGAATAAGATTTATTAATATGCAAATGAACTTGAAATGGCCCTTTAGGATCATTAATATTTAAAGTAAAATTTCCCCTCCATATAGTAAGGTTACCTGACACAAGACGGCCTCACTATCACCAGCCATTAATTTTAAAGCCTGCGTTATAGCGCTACATAGAGTCCACAGCCTTAAAGGAATCACATTTCCTTTTTGATGCTGCCTTCTGAACTCTTTCTGCACCACTTTCCATTCCTTCAAATTCATCTGTACTTCTGTTTGATATTGAAACCAATAGCAATGCTGCTCCATAAGACAGAACAACTCACTCTAGCGGCGAGTAGACGTTTTAATTCCTATAGAATGCAGGAGCCCCTTAACCAGCTCCATATATTGTGACTTTAAAGACGGGGAATTCCCCATGGTCTTTCCTTTTTCTTTTCTCTCTTTTCTGTTCTTTTTCTCTTATTTTTCTTTTTCTCAAAAGTCCCCCTTTCAGCGTCTCGCTCCGGGGTGCTCACCCTTTCGGTTTTTTTTTTTTTCTTTTCTCTTTTTTCTCTTTTTCCCGAAAGTCCCCCTTTCAGCGTTTTGCCCCAGGGTGCTTACCCTTTTGGTTCTTTTCTTTCCTCTTTTTTTTTTTCTATTTCCCGAAAGTCCCCCTTTCAGTGTTTTGCCCTGGGGTGCTTACCCTTTAGGTTCCGTCGTGCCCTGCGCTGGGCGCCAGATGCTGGCAACGGAATGAAACACCAACACGGCAGAGTGGTTTGAATCTTTTTACTTTTACTACTTGCTTCTTACAGCTATTTTACTTTATATCTTTTGTACAACAATCTACAGGGCAAGTTGCCAAACACCATAATTGAGCGACTATACAGTGCGCAGGCGCAGGGCGAGATAACCTTTACCTTAACTTATCTACTGCAGCTAAGACTTTGTTTTGGGGAACTTCCTTATCAACTTAGAATTCGTTTTGTCCCTGGGTTTGTTCCTTTTGAGGAATCAGAGAAACATCCTTGTGTGCAAGAAATGTTCTTTTCCCATGGGAACAAACAGAGGATTCTTAGCTGAACATCTCATTTGCAAGAATGTTCAGCCCTGGTTGAGAGTCTCGTTTGCAAGCACTTCTCAACCTTCCGTATACCTTGTTCCCTACAAAGTAGGTTTACTACTTTTAGGGAGGTGGTCTCCATTCCCTCCAATAGGCATTCTACCATGTACCGAATGTTGGCTCTCCCTCTTTGTCCCTCTTGATAGTCCCAATCTGGGTCTACATCTGGAATAGCAGCCGCTCCAGGTGGCTGGGTAGGGTCTGCTGGGTTGGCTAGGTATCTCTGGCCTGGTACCACTCTTGCTGTGGCCCAAATGGCCTTTCTTTTCTCTGGGGTAGTAGTGGACCCCAGGATGACAAATATGTCTTGCCAGGTGAGGGTGTAAGACCGAGACAGCTGGGTAAAGTTTTTGGTGTAGTTGGAGGGGTTGGCAGAGTAGGAGCCTAGCCGCTGTTCGATATGGGCAAGGTCTTGGAGTGAAAAGGGTATGTGGACATGGGTGAGACCCTCTGGGCCTGCCACCTGGCGGAGAGGAAGCAGGGGAGCTGGCGGCGGATTGGGAGCGGTCTGGGACCGTGTGTGTGTGTGAGCTGACTGGTGAGCCAGAAAGGGGTGGGCATGGAGGAAGGGGTGGATATTGAGGCGGAGCCAAGGGAGCAGCGAGAGGCATAGTCACAGGAGCGCTGGGCTGTGAGGACGATGGGGGAGGAGTGGATATGGAGGGAGTTGGTGAGGGCGATAGAGGGGGAGTTGGTGTAGGGGTAGGAAGGGCCATGGTTAGGAGAATTTCAGAAGGGGAACAGCAGGTACATAGGGTGGGATGGGAGCGCAACAGCCAGAAAGCCTGTACGTAGGGTACCTCAGACCATCTTCCCGTCTTCCAGCAGTAATTATCTAAGTCAGGGAGGATGTTAAAATCAAAAGTTCCGGTTGGCGGCCATTGTGAGCCGTTATCTAAAGAACATCGGGGCTATGCCTCAGAACAAAGGAAGGTTAAGTGTTTGGAGCGAATTTTTCCAGAGATATGTAGAGTTCTGAGGTTGGCGAGTAAACATTTTAGCTGTGTAGATCAGGGTTGGTCGGCCCTGGAGGCAGCCGCCCCCCATGGCGAATATGAAACGAAGGTCCTGGACCAATCGTTAGTGCGGCTGGGAGTGGTCTGGTCAGGTGTCCCTGAACGGGCCGTCAACCCAGGGAGGAGAGGGCCACTCAGCCAAGAAGGACATCTTTGAGTTGACTGGCGCCGAGGAAGAGCAGGCCTGGCCTGCGGAGGAGGGTTCCGGCCGCGGCCACGATTTAAAAGGACCAAGACATCCTAGGCATAATCGCAATGGGAGCAACGCCCCCAGAGCCTGACCAATGGAACTTACCTTGTATCCTGCCAGACGGTTGGATGGTCCTGGAGGGGGGACGGGGTGACCTGGCCTGGCACAGGCCAGGCCCAAGGGGGGCCGCAAATCCCGCTCATCGTGGAATGGGCCCTCGCCTCAGGCCCCACGTTGAGCGCCAAATGTTAGGTAAAAGACGACCAGGACACCGAAAATAGTGTCTAACAGGCTTTAATGGGAAGCACTCCTGGGCGGGGTTCCCTGACCCGAACGAGGCAGGTCGAGGAAGTCCGAGCCCGGACCGTGTTGGGGGTGGTTTTTATACATTCGTTGTGAGGGATGGTCAGGCTAGATGGACGGGGGTTCAGATAGGTCGCCAGGCCGAGGCGTTGCGGGCTGACAGGTCCTTCTACGTGGCTGGGGTGGGGCGGCTTTAGCCGGTGAAGTGTGCTGTCATTGGTCCCCGGGATCTGGGAGGACCCTTCCATTAGGGACCTTCTTGCCATTGGGAGAGAGGAGGGGCGGCTCATCATGGCCCGGGGGTCCAGCCTTACAGAGGATAGTCTGCTGGGTAAAGTAGTCTTAGTTGAAAGGTTTTCCTTTTAGCTGTTTATCTTAAAAAAAAAAAAAACAACAAATTATTTATTTGGCTGCCTGAGATCTTTCTTGCTAGGAACACATTTCTCTCTAGTTGTGGACTCCATAGTTCTGGTATGGGGGCTTAGTTGCCTTGGCATGTGGGACCTTAGTTCTCTGACTGGGGATTGAACCTGTGTCTCCTGCATTGAAAGGCAGATTCTTAATCATTGGACCACCAGGGAAGTCTTAGCAACTTTTATGAGGATGCTTGGTACATGATAATTGCTTCTTTTTTGCTGTTTTCAGAAGTTTATCTTTCTGCAACTTGACTATAATATGTCTTTCAGGAATTTGACTATAACATGCTGTCTTTGAATTTATCCTGCTTAGAGTTTTTTGAACTTCTTGAATCTGTGTATTCATGTACCTCATCCGATTTAGGAAATTTTTTGGCCATTATTTCTTTCAGTCTTTTGGGGGTAACTTTCTCTTTTCTTATGGGACTATGTTTATGATGTGTATGTTGCTATACCTGATGCTTGGACTTGCTAATTTCAGCTACCTTATCTTCAAGTTTGCTGAGTCTTTCTCCTACCTGTTCAAATCTGTTGTTGAGCCCCTCTGTTGAAATGTTCATTTCAGTTATTGTGTTTTACAGCTGCAGAATTTTTGCTTGGTTCACTTTCATAATTTCTATCTTTTTATTGATATTTTCCTTTTGTTTGTATACATCTTCCTGATTTACTTTAGTTTTTTGTTTTCCTAAGCATATCGAAGACAGTTAATTTCTTGTCTTTGACTAGTAATTCCAATGTGTAGAATTCCTCAGGGAAGTTTTTATTGAGATCTTTTTTCTTGTGAATGAACCATAGTTTCTTTGTTTAATTTTATTACTTATACATTTTGAAATTAAGAAATACATTGCTTAACAACCCAAAGAATAAATAAATAAATCACAGTGGAAATCCTGCATTATTTTGAACTGAATGATACTGAAATTGTAACATGGAAAAATTTGGATGTGTTTAAAGCTTTGCTTATGGGGAAATTTATAGCCTTAAATGTATGCATTAGAAAAAAGAAAGACTGAAAATTAACTATAACTTAAAGCACCTAAAGAAGTTTTAAAAAAGACCAAATTAAGTCCAAAGAAAATATAAAGGAGAAAATAGTAAAGATAAGAACAAACATTAATGAAATAGGAAAAAAACTGCAGTAGAAATAATCAATAAAATCGACAAAACCAGTTGTTGGGTAAGATAAAACAAATGGATAATCTTCTGGCAACATTGAGTAAAGAGGGAGAGAAAGCACAATAACCAATACTAGGAACGATAAAGGGCTGCCTTACATACATACATAATATCTTATAGTCATTAAAATATGAGGACTTTTTAAAAACATCATTTTAATAACTTTGAAAATTCTTGCCTGGAGAATCCAGATGGGGGAGCCTGGTGGGCTGCCATCTATGGGGTTGCGTAGAGTCAGACACGACTGACGCAACTTAGCAGCAGCAGCAGCAGCAGCAGCAGCAGAGACCTTTCTAGAGAAATACAACTTACTAAAATGGGCACGAAGAGAAATAGAGGGACTTCCCTGGTGGTCCAGTGGCTAAGATTCCATGCTTTCAATGCAGGAGGCCTGAGTTTGATGCCTGGTCAGGGAACTATCTCCCACAAGCTGCAACTAAGAGTTTGCATGCCATAACTAAAAACAAACAAAAGAAATAGAAAATGTAAATAATCTTACACATATTTTAAAAAGTGTCTCTGTAATTAAGAACTGGCCCTCAAAAAACTACAAGCCCAGATGACTTCACTGTGATTTCTGCTAAGAGTGAAGACATAGCACCAATATCACACACACTATCCCCGTGTTTGAAGAAGAAAGAACTTTTCTTAATTCATCTTGTGACACCAGCATAACCTTGATTTAAAGCCCCAGTAAAGATGTATGAGACAGGAAAATTAGAGATCAATCTCACTCTTGAACTCACATGCAAAAGTTCTTATGAATTTGAGCAAGTGTTTGTAACACGTAAAAAGGGTAGTAAATCGTGACCAAATTGGTTTCTTCCAAGAATGCAAGGTTGGTTTAACCTATTCAAAAATCAATTATTGTAATGAATAATATGAACATAATAGAGGAAAAATAAAATTATCTCAAATGATGCAGAGGAAGCGTTTGATAAATTTAACAATTTTTAATGACAAAAACTTGCAGCAAACTAGAAATATATTATTGTTGTTCAGTTTGCTCAGTCTTGTCTGATTCTTTGAACCTCATGTACTGCAGCATGCCAGGCTCTCCTGTCCTCCACTATCTCCTGGAGTTTGCTCAGATTCATGTCCATTGAGTTGGTGATGATATCTAACCATCTCATCCTCTGCCATTCCCTTCTCCTTTTGTCTTCAATCTTTCCTAGCGTCAGGGTCTTTTCCAGTGAGTCAGCTCTTGGCATCAGGTGGCCAAAGTATTGGAGCTTCAGCTTCACCAGCAGTCCTTCCAATGAATATTCAGGATTGATTTCTTTAGGATTGACTGGTTTGATCTCCTTGCTGTCCAAGGGGCTCTCAAGGGTCTTCTCCAGCACCACAGTCTGAAAGCATAGAGCACCCTTATTCTGCTAAAGAATATCAACAAAATATCTGAAGCAAAAACATATTTAAGGGTGGGGTAGTGAAACTGGAATTACTGTCACCATTTCTGGCTTCCCAGGTGGCACTAGTGGTAAAGAATCTGCCTGCCAGATCAAGAGATGTAAGAGATGCAGGTTTGATCCCTGGATCAGGAAGATCCCCTGGAGTAGAAGTGGCAGCCCACTCCAGTATTCTTGCCTGGAGAATCCCATGAACAGAGGATCCTGGTGGGCCACAGTTTATAGGGTTGCAAAGAGTCAGCCATGACTGAAGTGACTTAGCATGCACACACATATCACCACTTCTTACTAGCACTGCACTGGAGGTCCTAGTCAGTACAATAGGACAAAATAATATAGCAAAAGAATCATAAAGAAAGAAATAAAAGTCACCATCTGCAGATCACATTATTGTATATGTAAAAAACTGAAAAAATCTGTGCACAGATTTAATATATAATTTATATAGCAAAGTCACTGGATATAAAATCAAAACACAAAAATCAATTGTGTTTCCTGGTACCAACAACTCTAGAAGAAGACATTTGAAAATGATGCCATTTGCAATCATATAAAAAAACATTAAATACCTATGATTGAGTCTAGTGAGAGCACTGCAAGAATCCTACACAGAATAAACACAAATGCAAATAAAAAGGCATTACTGAGAAAATTAAAATCTAAACAAATAGAAAAATATACTGTGATCATGGATTGGAAGACAATATTGTTAAAACATTTTCTTTTTTTAGCCATGCTGCATGGCACATGGGATCTTAGTTTCCTGACTGGATATTGAACCTGTGCCCCCTGCATTGGCAGCATGAAATCTTAACCACTGGACTGCCAGGGAAGTCCCCATGAAAACATTAATTCTACATCAACATCTATTGATCTATAGGTTCAGTGAAATCCCAATCAATAGCTTGGTAGGGAGTGTGTGTGTGTGTGTGTGTGTGTGTGTGTGTGTGTGTGTGTGTGTTGGTGGGAATACAGAATGGTGCAGCCCAAATGGAAGACAGTATGGAGGCGCCTCATAAAACTAAAAATAGAACTACCTTACCATCCAGCAGTCCTGCTTCTGAATATAAACTCAAAATAATTGGAGTCAGGATCTCCAAGAGATACTTGTACTTTTACATTCATTGATGAGTTATTTACAATAGCAAAGCTATAGAAACAACCTATGTGATCATCAGTGAATAAATGGATAAAGGAAATATTACACATATATGTATACACACACACACACACACTCACACAGTAGAGTCTTTTTCGGCCTTAAGAAAGAAGGAAGTTCTGCCCTTTGCTACAACATGGATGAGTTTGGAGGTTATAAATGTTACTTGAAATAAGCCAGACACAGAAAGACATATACTGTATAATTCCACTTATGTGAGGGATTTGTAGTCAAACTTATAGACAGGATATAGAATTGTGGGTGCCAGGGAGGGAGAATGGGGAGTTACTGTTTACCTGGTGTAGCCTTTCAGTTATGGAAGATGAATAAGTCCCGGGATCTACTATAGAGCATTATGAGGGCTTCCCCGGTGGCACTGCAGGGGACATAAGAGACACAGGTTGACTACCTGGGTCAGGAAGGTTCCCTGGAGGAAGGTATGGCAACTCACTCCAGTGTTATTGCTTGGGAAGTCCCGTGGACAGAGGAGCCTGGCTGACCCCAGTCCATAGGGTCACAGAGTTGGGCACGAGTCGGTCCCAGAGTTATGCACAGCATAATGCATAGAGTTAAAAATACTGTACTGTATACTTAAACATTTTTCTACGTGAGTATATCTTATGTTAGATTATCAAAAAATACAGAAAAGAAGCATTTAGAGGTGATGGTTAAGTTTATAGCACTGTTTATGGTGATGGTTTTAAGGGTATTTATCTTCAAATTCATAGAAATATACACATTAAACATGTACAGCTGTTTTGTATGTTAGTCCTACCTTAGTTAAAATATAAATGCAATGGCTTATTTTTTAACTTTTTCTTTTATATTGGAATTTAGCTGATTAACAGTGTGTTAATTTCAGGTGTACAGCAAAGCAGTTCAGTTATACAAGTATCTATTCTTTTTCAAATTCTTTTCCCAGTTTGGTTGTAGAATATTGAGCAGATTTCTCTGTGCTCTACAGTAGATGCTTGCTGGTTATCCATTTTAATTACAGCAGTGTGTTCATGTCAATCCCTAACTCCCTAACTATCCCTCCCCCTAAAGCTCCACCTGCACCCAGCCCTGTAACCATCGGTTTGCTCTCTCAGTCTGTGAGTCTGTTTCTGTTTTGTAAATAAGTTCATTTGTGTATCTCTTCTTTTAGATGCCACGTATAATGCGATATTTCTCTTTCTCTGTCTGACTTAATTCACTCAGTATTTTAATCTCTAGGTCCACCCATTGTTGCTGCAAATGGCATTATTTTATTCTTTTTAATGGCTGAGTAATATTCCATCGTATATATGTACCACATCTTCTTTATCCACTCTTCTGTTGATGGACATTCGTTTAAATGTTTAACAACTTTTTAAAGAGTTTAAACAATGTTTTTAAAAAGTGAATTTACAATTTGGTTACTCTTTGCTTCTCTGTGATACTTGAGTTGACTTTTGTTCCCTTTGATTAGTAATTTTCATTTCAGAAATAGTTTTTAAAAAGACTTTTTTAATCCCAAAATGTTTTCAGTTAAACAGATGTCTTTACATGATTTTGTACATTTTACATATTAACAAAAAAAAGTTTACCAAAAATCTCACGTTAGCTGCTCTATGGAGAATGGCCTGTAGGGGGCGAGAGTGGACATGGGCAGAGCATTTTGGAGGCTTTTGGAGAGGAAGACTGAATAAGGATAGATTGCCTTTCTAAATGAAAGTGTCTACAGAAGCTAATGCAACAATGTAAATCAACTACACTTCAGTAAAAAAGTAATTAAAAGATAAAGTGTCTCAGAAAATGTCCAAAAGAACAGAAATAGGATGTCTAACTTCTAAACTAAGTGTAAGAGAAAAATGGAATGACCAATATTCCAAACAAGGCAAGGAAGGTGAGAAAAAGAAATATAGCAACTGAGGGGCCACCAGAAAGTACCTAATAAATCCAAACACATTAGGAACTGCAATCAATGTAGATAGTCTAAATCTACAGGAGTCCATACAGTGCACAAGCCGTATGTCACAACTGAGCATTTGAAATGGGCATGGTCTGAACTGAGGCGTGCTGTTAGTGTGAAATGCACCCCAAAATTTGGAGACCTGGGATTTTTGAAAAAGTAAAATATTACTTATATTGATTCTTTTTTGCAGTGATAACATTTTGGATATGTTGTTAAATAAAACGTTATTAAAATGAATCTCACCATTTTGTTCATCTTTTGATTGTGGCTGCTAGAAAATTTAAATTAGAGAGATGGCACACTTTACATTGCTATTGGACAGCATCAGTACAGTGTGAGGCAGAGTGTGTGCTGTCATGCCCAGCTCTTTGCAACTCTCTGGACTATAGCCCACCAGGCTCCTCTGTCCATGGGATTTCCCAGACAAGAACACTGGAGTGGGTCACCATTCCCTCCTCCAGGGGATCGGTACAATACTTGAATTAAAAGACAAATATTTTCTGGCTGGCTAAGAAAAATTAAAATCCAGAAACATATTGCTTGCATTTAAACTTACACAATGTAACAAGTTGCCATTAAAGGATGTCAACAGCCAGAAAGAAAGTTTGTTTAAGTCTATTATTATTGGATGGCATAGACTTTCTTTTTTTTTGGCTGGGCAATGTAGTATGTGGAATCTTAGTTCCTCAACCAGGCATGGAACCTGCCCCCCTGCAGAGAAAGCATGGAGTTGTAACCCCTGGACCACCAAGGAAATCCTGAACTGCATAGACTTTAATGTAGGAAGCCTTACTAGGTATAACTAAGTCTTTGTCATGAAAATATGACAGTTCTAAATGTGTATGGGCTTAATAACAATATCACACTAAGTGAGGTAAGTCAGAGAAAGACAAATACCACATGTATCACTTACCTGTGTGTTTTATTGATTTGGCTGTGCTAGCTCTCAGTGGTGGCTCATGGGATCATGGATCTTTAGTTGCAGTGTGCAAACGCTTATTTGTAGCATGTGGAATCTAGTTCCCTGATCAGGGACTGACGCCAACCTCCTGCATTGGCAGCTCCAAGTCTTAGCCACTGGACCAGCAGGGAAGTTCCATGGAATTTTAAAAAAATGATACAAATGAACTTATTTACAGAACAGAAATAGACTCACATAGAAAGCAAATTTATGCTTACCAAAGGGGGAAAGGGAGGGAGGGATAAATCGGAAATCAGGGATTAACAGATATGCACTACTATATATAAAATAGATGATCAACATGGACCTATTTATAGCACAGAAAACTGTATTCAGTATCTTGTAATTACCTGCAATGGAAAAGAATCTGAAAAAGAATCTCTCTCTATATATGTGTGTAACTGAATCACTTTGCTGTATACTGGAAACATTGTAAATCAGTTCTACTTCAATTTAAAAATAGTAATGATCTGGATTTGAACCACACAGTAAACAAGTTTGATCATGAAACATGCACAGACCCTCTGAAAAATACACAGCAAATATTTGAGGAGCCAGTTGGAATGTAAAATGGTGTAGCCACAATGCAAACACAGTGCGGCGATTCCTCAAAAAATTTAAATGGCCAATATTTAGTGTTTTGAAAAGAAGAAACATGATCAACTTCAAATTAGAAATATTATCAAGGAGAAAGAGGACCTAATTACAGAGACTGCAGATGCTGAGGAAACGTTAAGAAAACATAGAAGCTTCCTTGGTAGCTCAATGGTAAAGGGTCCTCCTGCGAGTGCAGGAAACACAGGTTCCATCCCTGGTCCTGGAAGATCTCCACAAGCCCCGGAGCAACTGAGCCCAAGTGCTGCAACTCCTGAGCCTGCACTCTGGAGTCCAAGAGCTGCAACTACGGAAGCCGGCATAGAGAGGCCACTCCAGTGAGAACCCTGTGCGCCACAACTGCAGAGTGACCTCTGCTCTTTTCGGCTGGAGAAAAGTCTGCGCACAGTAACAAAGACCCAGCACAGCCAAAAATAAATTTAAAAAAAATTAAAAAGTATTATCAGTGAGAAAGGGGACATAAATTATTGAGGCTGCAGAGGTTGAAGAAGCATTAAGACACAGAGAATGATGAACATTTTATTCACCAATATAACATCTATTCACCCATCACTGAGAAAATGTAGATAAAATATCCACATTTCTAGAAAAATGTAGCTTAACCCAGATCACTAAAAAACACATCTAAAGAATTGAAATAAAGCAGAGGCATCACTTTGCCAACAAAGGTCCATAAAGTCAAAGCTGTGGTTTTCCCAGTAGCCAAGTACAGATGTGAGAGTTGGACCATAAAGAAGGCTGAGTGCCGAAGAATTGATGCTTTCAAACTGTGGTGTTGGAGAAGACTCTTGAGAGACCTTTGGACTGCAAAGAGATCAAACCAGTCAATCCTAAAGGAAATCAACCCTGAATAGTCATTGGAAGGACTGATGCTGAAGCTGAAGCTCCAATACTTTGGCCATTTAATGCGAAGAGCTGACTCACTGGAAAATACCCTGATGCTGGGAAAGATTGAGGGCAGGAAGAGAAGGGAGTGACAGAGGATGAGATGGTTGGAAGGTATCACCAGCTCACTGGACATGAGTTTGAGCAAACTATGGGAGAGAGTGAAGGACAGAGAAGCCTGATGTGCTGTAGTTCATGGGGTCACAAAGAATCAGACATGACTCAGCGACTGAACAACAACAAAGAATTGAAAGCTCATTAAAGACATTGAATAAAAACTTTTAAACCTTCCCATATCCAAACCCAGACACCCACACCTTCCTCACAAATAAGGCACCAGATCCAGATGTTTTCACAAAGGAGCCCAACTATTAATAATTATCTGTATAACTAATAATGCTAACCATATACAAACTAGTTCAGAATACAGGGGGGAAAAAAAACCCCACACACCCAGTTTCTATCATGAGTCCAGGACCGCCTTAATACCAAACCCTGACAAGGATAATATGAGTCAGAAAACCCACAGACTATCTCCCTTTTAAACTTAGAGATGCAAAAATCCTCTATACAATATCAATTGATTCCGTAATGTATTAAACATATATCATGATCAAGTTGGATTTGTTCCAGGAATAAAAGGTTGGATTAACATGAGAACACTGAGGAACAGAATTCACAACATTGTCAGTCTAAAGGGGAAAAATCATGTGATACTTTGAGAGAGGCAGAGAAAACATTTAATAAAATTCAACATTTACTTCTGTTTTAAAAAGCTCTCTTAGGAACAGAAGGGGATCTTTCTTAATCTAATTAGGGCCACCTAAAAAACCCTACAGTAGATTCATCACTAATGATAAAACCATTAAAAAGCATTCACTCAAAGATCGGAAATAAGACAAGGATGCCCATTTCAGGGACTTTTTCTTCAATGTCGTTGTGATGATTACAAATATCTATTGCATGATATATACCAGCAACAGATGTTAGAAGATATCATTTAAAAAAGAGATGAGATTTATTATAGCACAAACATATAAAGCACTTAGAAATAAAATGGTGCATGATATTTATGGAGAATGTTATTAATTATTATTCAGAAACATTCAAGAGGACCTAAATAAAAAGAGAGTTATACCATGTTCATTGATTGAATGATTCAGTCATTCAAAGTTATCTGTCACAAAGGTATCTGTACTCTCCAATTTGATCTCCAGATTCAATGCAGTCCTTTTCTTAAATTAATTTTTTTTTAAATTGGAGGATAATCGCTTTACCACTTTGTGCTGGGTTCTGCCATACCACAACACAAGCCAGTCCTACCTATATATGTCTCAGTGCAGTTCTAGTAAAAATCCCAACTTTGTTTTTCATGCAATTTGACAAGCAGAGTAAAGTACTGTACATAACCAAGAGAATCCTGAAGATGCAGAATAAGAAGAGCTCTGTCTTCCCAGATAGCAGGGCTTATTGTACTCATCATATTAGTGAAGGCAGTGTGGTACTAGTATTGGTATAGACACATCAGCCCTTGGAATAGTTTACCATCTGCCTGGCTTCCTCCTGAGACATGAAAGATGCTCTCAGAGGACTTTCCAGCCATCAGGATGATAGATCTGTGACAACTTATTGCATCCTCTAAACTAGATAAAATCTGGCATATATATTGCGTGCGTGTGTGCCCAGTCATGTCCACCTGTTTGTGATCTCATGGAGCATACCTATTAGCCCTGGGTATTTTGAAGGGGCTTCCTACTTATACAGATTTTTGATCTAAGATTGGAGTACATCTACAGTGGATGCCTGCACGATATGAATTAGTGCTTGCCAAAATAGGCTCTTACTGAGGTTAGAGTTTGATTTAGATAATGTTTGTGTACATTTATTCATCATCCACTCAGTCACTCTTTTATCTGTACATCCAGCCGTACATACATTCAGTCTGCCCACACATCTATCTACTGCCCATCCACACATCCATCCATCCATTCATTTATCCATCCAATGAACCATCCATCCATCCCTCAACACATCCATCCACTCAACTATCCATCCATCTATCCACCCACCCATCCACTTTCACTCATTTACCCATTCATTCATCATTTATCAACCCATTGAAACATCCACCTATTTATCCATCTATGCTTCTCTGTCTGCCTACCTATCTGCATGGTTATAGAAAAGGGCTTGCACAGTCTACTAGTTACCTACTGATGCAGAACGTCACCCCAAAATTAGTGGTGTAAAACAAGTGTTTTATTTGCTCATAACCCTGCAAATCGACCCAACAGGGCTTGACAGGGATGGTTAGTTCCAGCTCTGTGGATCTGGGCAGTTCATCTGGGGCTGGTGTTAACTATAAGGACTTACTCTCACATCGTTCGTCCTCCAGGGCTCTCCGGCCACCCATCGTCTCTCACCAGACAACTGAACTTCTTCACGCGGCCACTCAGGTCTCCGAGTAGGCAAACGTTGCAAGCCACTTGGCCTCCTTTTTTAAAAAAATTTTTTCCCTAATTCATTTATTTTTTATTGACATATAGTTTACTATGCTGTTAATTTGTTATACAGCAAAGTGATTCAGTTGTACGTGTATATGTACATTCTTTTAAAAATATTTTTTCCGTTATGGTTTATCATTGGATATATTTTAAAATTGGAGGATAGTTGCTTTACAAGATTGTGTTCATTTTTGCTGTAAAACAGCATGAATCAGCTATAAGTATACATTTATCCCCTCCCTCTTGAGCCTCCCTCCCACCCCTTTAGGTTTCTACAGAGCACCGAGCTGAGTTCCCTGAGTTATACAGTACCTTCCTGCTAGCTATCTATTATAATCTACACATGGTAATGTATATATATCAGTGCTACTCTCTCAATTCATCCTGGCCTCCTGCAGACTAGATTCTAGAATTCCTAGAATGTCACTTCTGTAGCATTTTGTCGAAGTAAGTCAGAGTCAATTTACTCAGCCGTGATGGTTTGAGAACCTGTCATGTCCCGGTAAAGAGAGGAACAGGACGGACACATACCTTGCCCCCACAGAGCTCACCTTCTGGTTCCTGTGCTTTCTAGAGAGACTCCAGCTGCACCAGCAGGTGCAGCAGGTCTGAGGTCTCCATCCCCTGCAGATGACTTTTCTCCCCTCCCACAATAGGTCGAATTTTTTCTAGACCCCCTTCATCAGAATGGACTACTTTTCCAGCCTTCAGTTTCCGGGCAGGGGTCCCAATTCCCTTTCCTCAGCCTCTGAGCCACATCAGAGCCACATTGCTGTCCAAGGGACTCTTGGGAGTCTTTTCCAGTACTGCAGATAGAAAACATCAATTTGGGGTTTCTGTAAAACAGACCTGCAAGGGAGATTTGCATGCTGGAGGTTAATTAATTGTAGAATGCTGTCAGGCTCAGCTTGTGGGAGGGCACTGGGACTCTGCAGAGGGAAGAGCTGGGCTCCGATGACAGAGACTTCAGTGGGTCTCATGGGAAGCTCGAAGCTGGGGTGGCTCTTCAAAATCATCCTCACACCCGCCCCCGACCCCCGGCAAGTTCTGGCCAAACCTCAAACCTCTTCATCACTTTGTGCTTTTTGGAGATCAATGCCAGGAGGAGACTAGTAGGTAATTCCTGCTTTCCAGAAATGAAGATGCAAAGTCAGCTACTACCTGAATGGGAAAGGGACAGGAGAAATAAATAATAGCATCAGCAACGATATATGTGCTCAGTTGTGTCTGACTTGTCGTGACTCCATGGACTGAAGCACGCCAGGCTCCCCTGACTGTGAAATTTTCAGGCAGGAATATTGGAGTGGGTTGCCACATCCTCCTCCAGGGAATCTTTCCAACCCAGGGACTGAACTCTCATCTCCTGTGTGTCTCCTGCATTGCAGGCTGATTCTTTTACTGCTGGGCCTTTGGGGAAGCCCAGCAATGATGGCCAGTGTTTACGGAGCACCTAGTTGTGCCAGGAGCCACTCAACTCAGCATTTGGTATATCTTTAAAAATTTTTTTAAATTTATTTTTGACTATGCTTTGTTGCTTCAGGGGCTTTTCTCTAGTTGTGGCGAGTGGGGGCCACTTTCCTGTTGCAGTGCACGAGCTGCTCATTGCAGTGGCCTCTCTTGTTGCACAGCATGGACTTCAGGACCCATGGGCTTTCAGTATTCATGGCTCCTGGGCTCTAGAGCACAAGCTCAGTAGTTGTGGCACACAGGCTTAGTTGCTCCAGGGCATGTGGAATCTTCCTGGACCAGGGAATGAACCTATGTCTCTTGCATTGGCAGGCAGATTCTTATCCACTGGGCCCCCGAGGAAGCCCAGCAGTTGGCACGTCTTAACTCTTCCCAGGTAATGGGGTTGTGGGGAGGGTTAGGATGATATATTAGTTCATGGGGCTGCCATAACAAAGGACCACAGCTGGAGTGACCTAAACAACAGAAATGTATCTTCTCACGGTCCTGCAGGCTGGAAATCCAAGATCACGGTGTCAGCAGTGTTGTTGCCTTCCGAAGCCTTGCTCCTAGGTTTGCAGAGACCACTTTGTGTCTTCATGTGGTCTTACCTCTGTGTGTGTCTGGGTCCTAATCTTTTCTTTTTCTTAAATTATTTTTCAATTGACGTATAGTCGCTTTACAATGTTGCCTTAGTTTCAGGTGTGCAGCAGAATGAATCAGTTATACATACACATATCTCCACTCTTTTTCAGATTTTTTTTTCCATTTAGGTCAACACAGAGCATTGAGTATTGTTTCCTGTGCGGTACAGTAGGTTCTCGCTAGTTGTCTGTTTTATACATCGTAGTGAATATATGTCAACCCCAGTGTCACAGTTGATCTCACCCCACCTTCCCTCCTTGCCATCCATACGTTTGTTCTCTACGTGTGTGTGTATCTATTTCTGCCTTGCTAATAGGTTCATATGTACCATTTTTCTAGATCCTACATATATGTGTTAATATATGTTTGTTTTTGTCTTTCAGGCTTACTTCACTTGGTACAACAGTCCCTAGGCTCATTCACGTCTCTGCAAATGGCACGGTTTGGCTCCTTTCCGTGGCTGTGTAATACTCCATTGTATACGAGTGCCACATCTTCTTTAGCCATTTTGCTGTTGATGGATGGCCTTCTCTGGTGGCTCAGTGGTAAATAATCCACCTGCCAATGCAGGAGACATGGGTCCAATCCCTGATCCAGAAAGATCCCTTGCAGAAGGAAATAGCAACTCACTGCCATTCTTGCCTGGGAAACCCCATAGACAGAGGAGCCTGGTAGGCTACAGTCCACGGGGTCACAAAGTATTGGACATGACTTAGTGACTGAACACCACCACCAATAATTAGTGATGTTGAATATCTTTTCTTGTGCCTCTTGGCCATCTGTTTTCTTGGGACGAGTGTCTATTTATATTTTCTGCCAATTTCTTTGAAAGAGTTGTTTGTCTGCTTGATATTGAGTTGCATGAGCTGTTTGTATATTTTGGAGATTAATCCCTTGTCAGTTGCTTCATTTGCAAATATTTTCTCCTATTCTGAGGGTTGTCTTTCCATCTTGATTGTGGTTTCCTTTGCTGTGCAAAAGCTCATAAGTTTAATTAAGTCCCACTTGTTTATTTTTGTTTTTATTTTCCTTACTTCAAGAGGTGGATCAAAAAAGATCTTCTTATAAGGACACCAGTCACATTGGATGAAGGCCCACTCGAATCACCTTAATTTTCTCCCATAAGGTGCCATCTCCAAATATAATTACATTGGCAGATACTGGGGTTTGAACTTCAACAAGTGAATTCTGGGGGGAACACAATTCAGCATCCATTACAGAGTAGGCAGTTTCTGTGCTCTGCTTTTTGGAGAAAACAACCCTGGAAAGGGGAAAGTCACCCTCCCCTGAGAAATTCTGGAGGAAGGGGATGGAAAACTAGAAGAGGCTGGAGTCCTGTTCCCCGTTGCAGAGAGACTGCAGGTCCCTGAAGAGGAAATGACTCAATGGTGTCTCTGGGCAGCTGAAGCCACAGAGCGCCTCAAAGAGTTTCCTGTACCTAAACCCAGCCTGAATACCAGCCTCCTGAGCAAGGCTCAGGAGTAGCAGAGAATGCACCACTTTAGAGAGACTATAGGGACACAAATGGGGTGGGTGGATCAGAAGAAGCTGGGCACCATGTGCGTGTGTGGCTTAAGAATCAGACGGTGGGAGGGACATAGGTAAATCTATGGCTGATTCATGTTGACGTTTGGTAGAAACCAACACAATAAAGCAATTATCCTTCCATTAAAAATAAAGAATCAGACAAGATCCCTCCTTCATTCTTTTTTTTTTTTAATGTTTCTAATTCCTTTTTTTCTTTGAGCTTTTAATTTTGTATTGGGGTGTAGCCGATTAACAATGTTGTGGTAGTTTCAAGTCAACAGCGAAGGGACTCAGCCTTGATTTTGTCCCTTAAGACTCATTTCTGACTTCTGAGTTCTGAAACTGTAAGATAACCAATTTTTTTTTTTAGTTTTTAATTTTTTTAATTTTAAAATCTTTAATTCTTACATGTGTTCCCAAACATGAACCCCCCTCCCACCTCCCTCCCCATAACATCTCTGTGGGTCACCAATTTAGTACGGCCTTAAGCAGCAACAGGAACTAATACAACTAGGATGCATGAGTCCTCCTAGTTGCATTAGTCAACTAGGTCAATACAACTTTGACCACCACCCCCCGCAATAGGGTCATTGTGAGAATTCAGTGAGTTACTGTGAATTAAGACTGAATGCCAAATTACTGACGCTTTCGAGTTGTGGTGAACTGACTCGATCGGGAAGACTCTGATTCTGGGAAGGACTGAAGGCAAAAGGAGAAGGGGTCAACAGAGGATTAGATGGTTGTATAGCATCATCGACTCAATGGACATAGTGAAGCACAGGGAAGCCTGGCGCACTGCAACATATGGGGTCACAAAGAGTCAGACATGAATGACTTCGCGAGTGAAGAACAGCAGTGCACTTAGCACAGTGCCTGGCATGCGGTGCGTGCATTAGTATGACCTATAATTAAGGATCATTATTGTTTTAAGAAAACCAGCTGTGCAGACGTGATGATGAAAGGCAGCTGACACTCAGTTTTCAAGTGGAAGACCATGGAGAGGAGTGGAGGCTGGTGAGCTGGTGAGCTGACGTCCTCTCCACAGAGGGCAGCTGCTACCCAACCTGGGTTGCTGTCACAGCCCCCAAGTTGCCAAGAAATCTCGATTTGTCCTGCGCAAAGTTTCGTAACCTTTAAACACTGGGTACTAAGTGCTGTTTGAGAAACACGCTCGGTGATTAGACGTGATCTTACATCTACAGACGTAAGATCACCTTATGTAATAACTGAAAAGAATCGGAAAAATTTTTTTTGACGTTTTGATACTTTATTTTTGTTTGTTTGGGCCACATGGCATGCAGGTTCTTCCCCAGTCATGCAGGTTCTGTTTCTTGGAGACGATGCATCTCAGTGTTTGTATGCCATAGTAACGCAGCAGGGAGGGGCATAGGGTCATCAAAGGAAAGTAGGAAGCAATTTAGTTGCTATGATTTTTCCTTCTATTACCTCTGGATCCTGGCAAGTGATGGGGAGAAGGAGAAGAGTTTTCTGTTCCAGGGCTGGGGGTCGGGGGTTGTATTGAGTGAAGACAGGAGACTTTGGGTATTGAGAAAGCATTGGGGCGAGGAGAGGGTGAAATCGGAAAAGATATCGGTGGTGTTAGCGGAAGTCAAGTAGATAGGCTTCTAAGAAGTTGTAAATAGGTCACTGGCCTGGGCTGGGGGCTTCCTGCTCCCGCACTTTATCTGAAATCAAAGCCCCTCCCAAAGGTGATCTTAGGAGGCTCAACTCTGTAGAGGTTCCATCCCCAGGCAGATGTTGGTGGCTGCTGGTGACTTTGATGAGTCCCCCTCATACACACACGCACACACCCCAGCCTTCTCATCAAAGCCACGGAAACAGAAAGACCACGAAGAGAGTAAAGGAAACTCCAGCATGGGTGGAGGCTGGGCCCCTGGGGCTGTTTCTCCTCCCACCAGCCCAGCCAGGGAGGCATGAAGCTGGGTGCCCTTGGTGTGGGCAGAGTGGGGTGGGGGAGGCATCTGAGCCTTGGTCGCTGCATCTGGAAAGTGGGGGCAACAGCAACTCCTGCCCAGAGGTGCAGATGAAGATGTGACTTGCCACCTATGGCTGATTCACGTTGATGTTTGACAGAAAACAACAAAATTCTATAAAGAAATTATCCTTCATTTAAAAAATAAATTTAAAAGATGTGACTTGCACAAGATGTCTGGGGCAGGGGACATGCCTGACAGATGCTCTCCTTAATATCTCTAAATGACACTCATGTACTTATGGATCTCTTCCTGCATACCAGGCACCATACCAAGTGGCTTTTTTCCTCATCTAATTTTAAAATTCACTGTTTCTTTCTTTTTTTAAAAAAATTTATTTATTTGGCTGCACTGGGTCTTAGTTGTGGCACGAGGGATATTTAGTTTCAGCACTCAAACTCTCAGTTGCAGTATGTGGGATCTAGTTCCCTGACCAGGGCTTGAATCGGGGCCCCCTGCATTGGGAGTTGCAGAGTCTTAGCCATTGGACCAGGAAAGTCCCTCCTCATCTGATTTCATCTTTACAATAAGCCCAGGAGGTGAGAATCCTTGTTACCTAGTATTTCACAGATGAGGAAACTGGGCATGGAGAGGTGATGGGGTTTGCTCCTGTGTCACATGGCCAGGAAATGACAGAGTAGACTTGGAACCCAAGACCATCAGATGGCAAAGCCGGTTCCCTTCCCCCCTTTACCAGGCAACTGTGTCAACAATAACAAGAGTGAGTCATTCTCTGGGGTCTGAGCTGTGATCCTAGGGTCCAGGGAAACCTTGCTTCCTGGGTCCATGCTCATTTGCATGAAACATCAGGTCTGTAAGCATATCATTACCTGTCCCTCCCCACACTCTTGGATGCCCTGTTACCCCAAGCTCCCAGCTGGCTGGGTAGAGTGCCAGTCTGTGCTGAATGTCGGCAAGAAGGGTACTGAAGTGTGTAGCCTCTGCTTTCTTAGGAACTGTGGATTTGAGGCGAGAGCACACCTGGGCACCAGGTCTCTGGCTTCCCTGCTAAACCTCCTGCATGGAGTTGGGTCAGCTGGGTTCAGAGTTCTCAGCTGTAAAAGTGAGCTCTGTGGGTCATTCCATCTGTCCCTGGGCCTCCATGAGCCACCTGCCCCTTAAGAACTAGACAGACCAGCTGCGACGTTCAGCATTTATTTCCAAGGCCAGCGGTCCAAGGGCTACAGACTAAGTCTGGTCCTCACCCCAGGATGTGAGGTGGCTGGCTGTGGCTGGCTATGTGTGTTTGTCATTGTGAGGCTGTGAGTGTGTGTGATGGGTGTGACTGTGATGCAGCATGTGGAAGTCTGACATGGAAGCATCGCATCCCATGTGTCATACGTGGTGTGACTGTACGGCCCAGTGGGGGTGACGGGCTGTGATGATGACTTGTGTGTGACTGTGTGGTACATGGTTGTAATGCAGTGTCTGTGACTGAGGGTTTGCTCTGCCGTCTAGGACTTCCAGGTTGTGTGGGAATCTGATGTTTGGTGTGTATGCGTCTAAGGTTGTCAAGGAGTGGCTGAGCTTGTGATTCTCTGGGATGCTGTAGCTGCGATGACAGTGGATTTCTCTCACTTTTGCTACCTTTTCTTTCTCTTTCCTTTCACTCTTCATTTCCACCTTTTCTTTCTTTATCAGTCCATCTTTCTTTCCTTTCACCCTTCCTTTCTTTCACCTTTTCTTCCTTCCTATCCACCTTTATTTCTTTTCTGTCTTTATCTAACCATCTTTCTCTTCTTTCACCTTTTCTTTCTTTCCACCTGTCTTTCATTTTTCCTCCCTTCTCCCCCTTGCTTCTCTCACTCTCTTTCTCTTTTTTTCTTTTTCTCCCTTGAAACATCTTCTAAGTGCCTGTGCAGCAGCCTCTGGCTTGGGTGCTGAAACAGCAGTGCTGGGTGTCAGCCAACCTGTGGATGATATACACCGGGAGCCAGAAACGAACCACAGAGGGAAAATTTACACCATGGAAATGGGTGTCCCCTCCTGGGACAGCTGTTTGTTGAACACCTCCCAGCATGTCCCTACGCCTGTTTCTCTGAGGGTAGCTTCGTGGCCAGGCTGTGGTGTGGCCGCAAGCCCTGTGGGTGGAACTTGGGTCATGACTATGACCATGGGTAGGGCTGGGCTGGGCTGGGCTCTCCAAGGTGGGTGAGTCTTGATGATAAATCCTCTCCACCTCCCCACCAGAGTCCGCCCACACTTGTGAAAGGGTAGAGAGTGTTAAGAAATTTTCTGTTCTCAGGCAACTCCCTGGACCCCCATGTCCCACTTTAATCTGAATCAAAAGTATAAATACAATTTCCTGTCTTAGCCAACCACCACCACCATCACCATGTCCCTTAGATCTGAATCGGGAGTATAAATAGCCACCCCTCACCCCTTCCTGAATATCAAGATCAGCTTTAGCCCCTGCCTGGGGGCTAACAGACCCCCCAGTGTTGTCCAGGCAGGGCCTGCAGTCTCCTTTGATCCTTCAGAGGTGCCTGCTGGTTCTTGGGGCAGCTGCATTCTCGCTAGTCCTCACTGAACTCACCACCTGTCAACTTTGGGTGTCCCCCAGGCCCGCTCTAAAAACCTCCACTCATGTTCTTCTGTGTCCAGAGGCATCCTCTGAGGTCTCTTACTTGTCGGAGACGCAGGTTGGATTAGCCCCGACCACGTCCTTCACACCATGAAGGCCCCGAAGTAGGAGCGTGTGCCGTCGTGGACTTGGATCACGCGCTCGCCCGGCATGCGTACCACCACCTCGTCCCCCACGTCCAGGTGGACCACTCCGCCCAGGAAGCTGCTGTCCCACCACACCTGGGAGCCGTCTGCTCGCCCGCACCGCGACCGCCGGTTGACCAGCAGCTCCACCTCCTCGGGGTAGCTGGCGGTGCGCTTGTAGAGCCCGTGGGTGATGGGCAGGCAGCCGGTCAATCCCTGGGAGCAGCCCGTACCACCCAGCTGCACCTTGGAGTAGATGTAGTAGTAGCCGGCCTGGGCGACCACCAGGGCCCCATCCCGGTAGCTAAGGCCCCTCAAGAAGGCCAGGCCCAGTTTCGTCTCCCACCGCAGCGGGCCTTCCTTGCCAGTCCGGCTGAAGTCGGCCCCTGTGGAGGGAGACAGAGCAGGGCTGGTGAGCGCACGTTTCCTGCTCGCAGTGGGACCCCGGGCCAGGCGCCAGCCCTCTCTGAGCGCCACCTTGCTCTGTGCTGGGCTTTAAATGTGTGCACTCACTTCATCCGCACTTTACAGGCAGGGGAACTGGAGCACAGTAAGTGGCAAAATAACTTGCTTATCCTCCATCTTAATGCTTTCACCCCCTTCTTGCAGGCGGGGAAACCGAGGCACAGAGCAATGGATTCGCCCAAACCGTCAGAAATTGTTAAGTGGCAGAACTAAGGATTTAAGCAAAACACATCATGGCCCAGCAGGTTATAACCTCTGTATGCCCCAGTCTCCCTCTCTGGAAAATGGAGCAATGAATAGTCCTGGCTAAGGACTGAATGAATGAAGAGGTGGAAAGCCCATCACAGTGTGAGCCAGAAAGTAAGCACCCTACAAGGGTTTATTCAATAAATGAAATTAGAAATTCGTGGACTCAGGCAGTGTCTGTGCTCTGGGCAGCTTTGAAGAACTAATGAATAAAGGAGTACTCAGCCACCACTGGGGGGTCTGTCTGGTCGCCCCAAGACCCACTGAACCCTCTTACCCCTGCCAGGACTTGAGTGCCCCTCACCTGTGAGGTGTGCTGCTGGTTTGTCTTGCTTGGGCTTCTGCTCTGGAGAGAGAGAATCAGAGGTCAGAGGTGAAGGTCGTGGTGGGGGGTAAAGGGCCAGCCTCCAGAGGGGTCACCTAGTCCACCTCCTGGTGTCAACCTCACCCTTTCCGGAATGACCCAAACTTCTGCTTCTCCGGCCTGGGGGAGGGGCTTCCGTGGGGCTTGGGCCAGTTGTGCAAATTGCATTGGGCAATGGACTGAGGGGGTGGGGGCAGCATGGGAACCATACCGTCCCCTCCTGGGCGCGGGTTGTGGGGGGCGGGCAGAGGAAGCAGGACCCTGACTCACCTTGCAGCAGCTGCTCCCAGTGTTTTGCACTTTTGTCCTGAAAGTACAGAGCAGCCCCATGGTGAGGATCTGTGGGGCCCACGCCCTGGTATCACTCAGACTCGTGGCCAAGAGGCACACACAGACCAAGGGCATAGACGTCGCCCTCTGTCGACTCCAAGACCACGTGCAGGCCCCACCCCTACTCCCTGCACCCAGCAGGCTCTTAACCAGCCAGGACCTCAGTTTTCCCCTCTTGTAAATGGACACATGGAAAATGCCTGGTTTGAATTCCCATGTGAAAAGTGTAATACAATGCCTGGCGCAGAGCAAGTGCTATAGAAATGTTTATTACATAAGTGCTAGGGAGCTCAGTCCCTGGATCAGGAAATGGCAACCCACTGGAGAAGGCAATGGCAATCCCTGGAGAAGAAAATGGCAACCCACTCCAGTATTTTTGCCTGGAGAATTCCAGGGCCTGGCAGGCTACAGTCTATGGGGTCACAGAGTCAGACAGGACTGAAGTGACTTAGCACACACACACACAGAAGATACACAGTCACCTGAATGGCTGGACACTTGTAGATAAATGCAAACACGTGAATACAGACACATGGACACAGACCTGGACTCACTGACAAGACACACATGGAGGCAGATACATGGTTGCAGGGTTTACGGATTCACTTGGGTCTGCACATACAGAGACCCAGTAACAGAGACACACAACATCAATACACAGGCTTGGACGAGTGAGGAAGTGGCTGTGTTGGTACACGTGTGTGGGATAGCAGCACAGGTCCAAGTGGGCCTGTGGCCATCAGGTCCAGCCATGAGCAGAAAAAGGACCCGGAAACAAAAAAGGCCGAGACTGCATGGGCAGGGCATGGGACACAGAGACCTACAGGTGTGGCCGAGACATCCGCGGTCATAGGAAACGGATGCAGAGAGGCATGCTCACAGACTGAGACAAGTGGCTTAGTGACAGCCCCGATAGTGGTGATCAGGGTACTGCTGGTAATGACTAGCTAGGTCAGGGGCTTCCACGGTGGTCCAGTGGTTAAGACTCTGAACTTCCAATTTAAGGGCGAAGGTCTGACCCCACTGCTGTGCAACATGGCCAAAAAAATTTTTTTTAATTAAAATATTTTTAAAAATGGTCAAACTGAGGAATCAGATAAATATTTTAAACAAACAACTAGCCATGTCAGGATGGCGGTTCTGGGGGATACAGACAACACAACTGTTTTATAAAACATTAAGCTTCCTAGAGGTATGTGTGTTAAGTTTCTTCAGTTGTGTCTGACTCTTTGCAACCCCATGGACTGCAGCCCACCAGGCTCCTCTGTCCATGGAATTCTCCAGGCGAGAATACTGGAGTGGGTTGCCATTGCCTCCTCCAGGGGATCCTCCCAACGCAGGGATCAAAACTGAATGTCCTGTGTCTCTTGCGCTGGCAGGTGGATTCTTTATCACTGAGCCGGCTCAGAAGTCTGCTCCTAAACACCTAGGTTTCGTTAGTTCCCATCACTAGAAGAAATTATAATTATGTGATGCCATTGCAGTATTTATATACAAATCAATATGTTGTACACCTTAAACTTACACAATATGCTATGTCAATTATATCTCAATTTAAAAAAAAAGTCAGTTCCCATTTATTGATTGGCTTCCCTGGTGGCTCAGACGGTAAAGCGTCTGCCTACAATGCGGGAGACCCGGGTTCAATCCCTGGGTCAGGAAGATCTCCTGGAGAAGGAAATGGCAACCCACTCCAGTATTCTTGCCTGGAAAGTCCCATGGATGAGGAAGCTGGTAGGCTACAGTTCGTGGGGTCGCAGAGAGTCGGACACGACAGAGCGACTTCACTTCACTTTGCCTGTGACACACACACAATATTCTGTTTTATTCCCTATGGAGACTCTTATTATCATGCCCATTTCATGGATGAGGAAACTGAGGTTCCAGAGGTGAATTAGCTTGCCTGGGACTGCTCTTAGTCTGTCCTCCATCTTTGCACACACACGTACAGATGCTCAGTGACATTGGCTTGGAGATCCCCACCCCACCCCAGTGGTGCTTACCTGCAGGGGGCTGCTAACCGCCTCTAGGCGCCAGTGCAGCTGCAGCAGGAACCAGCCCTGGACAGCCAGTCCGGCCACCAACAACAGCAGCACGAGGCCCAGTCCCAGCTGGGCAGCACTGCAGGGCTGTCTCCTGCGGCTGTGCCCCAGCCTCCTGAATGGGATGTCTGTCTGTCCATCCACCGCGAACACTGAGGGCCTTGCAACTGTCTCTTCCATGCCTGAGTGGATGAGGCCCCAAGATGCTTTGGGTCTGGCTGGCCTGGGTGAATCCTTCAGGCCAGGAGGGAGGAAACCACGATTGCCCAACACGCCTGGGCTTCTCACACTGCCAGCAGGCACTCGTGGGTCCTGGGGCTGCGTTTAGAGCTGGGGCTCGGCCCCTCCCCTTCCCCCACATGCCCTCCTCTCCTTCCTGTCTTCTCCCCACCCCCAGGCTGGCCCCATCTCACTCACACTCAGAGCCTCTCACACTTTCCAGAGGCATCTGGAGACGTGACTCAGGTGGGGATGGGAGACAAAAAGCCCCAGCTTTCCCTTCTGATGGCATCAACCACAGGGTTGCCAAGTGTTTGCTGAGCACCTCCTGTGTCCCAAGTACTGTTCTAGGTTTGGGGGCACAGCTGTGAGCAAGAGAGACAGATGTCCGTGGTCTTAAAGCACTCCTATTCTAGCGGAGTGAGAAAGACCAGCATAGCAAGAAAATACTATAGAGTGCTTGAAATGGTAATACAGCGATGGGAAATGCCCACAAAGAGTGGTTTGTGTGTGTCCCTGTGTGTGGGTGTGATTATGTGTGTGCACGAGTGTGTGGATGCGTGTGTGTAGCTGCAAGTGTGCACCTATGTGTGTAGTGGATGCATGCAGATGTGTGCGGGTGCACGTGCATGCCCGTGCTTGAGTGCTTGTGTGTCTGTACACACTCCTGTGTGCACGCATGCAAGTTTGTGTGTGTGTGTGTGGTTTGTTTTTAAGTATTTATTTATTTATTTGGCTGTGCTGGGTCTTAGTTGAAGCATGTGGGCTCTTTGATCTTCGTTGCGGCATTCGGGATCTTTAGTTGTGGCATGCGACCTCTTAGTTGCAGCATGTGGGATCTAGTTCCCTGTCCAGGGATCAAACCCAGGCCCCCTGCATTCAGAGTGGAGTCTTAGCCAGTGGACCACCAGTGAAGTCCCACTGAAACTCACAGTCAGAGGGTGGAGCTACTGTCCACTCAGCTGACTAAAGCCAAGTCCTGGGAGTCCTCCTGGACCTCTCCTCCATCCTGTCATGACGTTCCACCCTCAGCAAGCCCTATGGATTCAACCTCTGAACCAGATCCCAAATCCAGCCACCCATTTCCATCCCCACTGCTACCACCCTAAGTGCTATAGACTGTTCCCCAGCCCCTACACTGATATGTGAATACCTCCAACGTGATAGTACTTAGAGGTGGAGCCTTGGGGAAAGGCTAGGGCACAAAGTTGGAGCCCTCCTGAACGGGATTAGTGCCTTTATAAGGGGAGTTGTAAGAGATATGCTCTGTCTCCCTCTCTGCTGTGTGGGGACAGAGAGGGATGGAGGGCAGGCCAGGAAGAGGGCTTTCTTTGGAACTCAGCCATGCAGGCACCCTGGTCTCAGACTTCCAGCCTCTAGAACTGTGAGAAATAGATGTCTGTTGTTTAAGCCACTCAGTCTAGGGTAGCTTCTTATAGCAGCCCCAGCAGACTAAAACACTAAGGGACCCATCAGTTTTTGCTTGGACTGGTACAGTAGCTTCCCAGCCGGATACACTGCTGTACCTCGTGCCATCTTATGATTCATTCTCAACCTTCAAGCTTGTATGGCCTTGCTTATTTGTTTCTTTTTTATTTCATTGTTGTAAATTCACACAACATAAAATGAACTGTTTATTTATATTAAATTTTTTTTTTGACCTTGCTGGGTGCTCCCTGTGGCTTCTCTAGCTGCGGCTCTTGGGCTCAGTAATTGTGCACAGGCCTCTCTAGTTGCTGCTTGAGGGCTTAGCTGCCCTGAGGCCTTAGTTTCCTGACCAGGGATTGAACCTGTGTCCCCTGCAATGGAAGGCAGATTCTCAACCACTGGACCACCAGGGAAGTCCCAAAATGAATCATTTTAAAGCAAGCAACTCAAGTGCTATTTAGTACATTTACAGTGTTGTACAACACTAGCTAGTTCAAAAGCATTTCAGTGTCTCAAAGGTAAACCTTATAACCATCAAGAAGTCATTCCCAAACTCCCCCATCCCCAGACCCTGGCAACTATGAGTCCACTTTCCTGCTCTATGGATTGACCTGTGTTGGACATTTCAAAAAAAAAAAAAGAAAAGAAAAGAAAGAAACACACACTACGTGGTCTTCTGTGTTTGGCTTCCTTCACTGAGGATAATGTTTCTAAAATTCATTCACACTGTAGTGTGTGTTCAGTGCTTCACTCCTTGTTAAGGCTGAGTAATATTCCAGTGTGTAGATGAACTATATTTTGCTTACCCATTCACCCATTAATGGATATTTACATTATTTCCACCTTTTTGTTATTTTGAAAAATGCTGCTACGAGCATGTGTCTGCATGTGTTTGGGTTCCAGGTCACAATTCTTTTGGGTATATACCTAGGACAGGAACTGCTGGCACCAGCCTTAAAAAGAATTATAGTTTAATTTTTTGGTCACACTATGGGGCATGTGGGATCCTAGCACCCCAACCAGGGATTGAACCCATGCCCCTTGCAGTGCAAACGTGAAGTCTGAACCACTGGACCTCCAGGGAAATCCCCTGGCACCAGCTTTTAAACACTTAAGTCAGCTCTCATCTCTTCCATGTTTGTGTTGTCGTTCAGCCACTAAGTTGCGTCTGATTCTTTGTGACCCCATGGTCCAGTTTCTCAGTCATGTCTGACTCTTTGCCACCCCATGAACCGCAGGACACCAGGCCTCCCTGTCTATCACCAACTCCCAGAGTTTACCCAAACTCATGTCTGTTGAGCCAGTGATGCCATCCAACCATCTCATCCTCTGTTACCCCCTTCTCCTCTTGCCCTCCATCTTTCCCAGCATCAGGGCATTTCCAAAGATTCGACCCTTCATATCAGGTGGCCAAAGTATTGGAGCTTCAAATCATCATCAGTCCTTCCAATGAACACCCAGGACTGATTTCCTTTAGGATGGAATGTTTGGATCTCCTTGCAGTCCAAGGGACTCTCAAAAGTCTTCTCCAACACCACAGTTCAAAAGCACCAATTCTTCTGTGCTCAGCTTTCTTTATAATCCAACTCTTACATCGATACATGACTACTGGAAAAACCATAGCCTTCACTAGATGGACCTTTGTTGACAAAGCAATGTCTCTGCTTTTTAATATGCTGTCTAGGTTGGTCATAACTTTTCTTCCAAGGAGTAAGCGTCTTTTAATTTCATGGCTACAATCACCATCTGCAGTGACTTTGGAGTCCCCAGAAATAAAGTCAACCGCTCTTTCCCCATCTATTTGCCATAAGTGATGGGATCAGATGCCATGATGTTAGTTTTCTGAATGTTGAGCTTTAAGCCAATTTTTTCACTGTCTTCTTTCACTTTCATCAAGAGGCTCTTTAGTTCTTCTACTTCCTGCCATAAGGGTGGTGTCATCTGCATATCTGAGGTTATTGATATTTTTTCTGGCAATCTTGATTCCAGCTTGTGCTTCCTCCAGCCCAGCGTTTCCCATGATGTACTCTGCATAGAAGTTAAATAAGCAGGGTGACAATATACAGACCTGATGTACTCCTTTTCCTATTTGGAACCAGTCTGTTTTTCCATGTCCAGCTCTAACTGTTGCTTCCTGACCTGCATATAGGTTTCTCAAGAGGCAGGTCAGGTGGTCTGTATTCCCATCTCTTTCAGAATTTCCACAGTTTATTGTGATCCACACAGTCAAAGGCTTTGGCATAGTCAATAAAGCAGAAATAGATGTTTTTCTGGAACTCTCTTGCTTTCTCAATGGTCCAGCAGATGTTGGCAATTTGATCTCGGTTCCTCTGCCTTTTCTAAAACCAGCTTGAACATCTGGAAGTTCTTTGGAACTCTGCATTCAAATGGGTATATCTTTCCTTTTCTCCTTTGTTTTTCACTTCTCTTCTTTTCACAGCTATTTTTAAGGCCTCCTCAGATAGCCATTTTGCTTTATTGCATTTCTTGGGGATGGTCTTGATCCCTGTCTCCTGTACAATGTCACAAACCTCCATTCATAGTTCATCAGGTACTCTATCAGATCTGGTCCCTTAAATCTATTTCTCATTTCTACTGTTTGATCATAAGGGATTTGATTTAGGTCATACCTGAATGGTCTGGTGGTTTTCCCACTTTCTTCAATTTAAGTCTGAATCTTGCAATAAGGAGTTCATGATCTGAGCCACAGTCAGCTTCTGGTCTTGTTTCTGCTGACTGTACAGAGCTTCTCCATCTTTAGCTCCAAAGAATATAATCAATCTGATTTCAGTGTTGACCATCTGGTGATGTCCATGTGTAGAGTCTTCTCTTGTGTTGTTGGAAGAGGGTGTTTGCTATGACCAGCATGTTCTCTTGGCAAAACTCTATTAGCTTTTGCCCTGATTCATTCTGTACTTCAAGGCCAAATTTGCCTGTTACTCCAGGTGTTTCTTGACTTCCTACTTTTACATTCCAGTCCCCTATACTGAAATGGACATGTTTTTTGGGTGTTAGTTCTAAAAGGTCTTTAAGTCTTCATAGAACCATTCAACTTCAGCTTCTTCAGCATTACTGGTAGGGCCATAGACTTGGATTTACTATGATATTGAATGGTTTGCCTTGGAAACGAACAGAGATCATTCTTTTTTGAGATTGCATCCAAGTACTGCATTTCAGACCCTTGTTGACTATGATGGCTACTCCATTTCTTCTAAGGGATTCCTGCCCACAGTAGTAGATATAATGGTCATCTGAGTTAAATTCACCCATTCCAGTCCATCTTAGTTCGCTGATTCCTAGAATGTCGACGTTCATCTCCTGTTTGACCACTTCCAATTTGCTTTGATGCAAGGACCTAACATTCCAGGTTCCTATGCAATATTGTTCTTTATAGCATTGGACCTTGCTTCTATCACCAGTCCCATCCACAACTAGGTGGTGTTTTTGCTTTAGCTCCTTCCCTTCATTCTTTCTGGAGTTATTTCTCCACTGATCTCCAGTAGCATACCGGGCACCTACCGACCTGGGGAGTTCATTTTTCAGTGTCCTACCTTTTTTTTTTTTTTTTTTTTTGCCTTTTCATACTGTTCATGGGGTTCTCAAGGCAAGGCTACTGAAGTGGTTTGCCATTCCCTTCTCCAATGGATCACATTATGTCAGACCTCTCCACCATGACCCATCCATCTTGGGTGGCCCCACATGGCATGGCTTAGTTTCACTGAATTAGACAAGGCTGTGGTCCATGTGATCAGATTGGCTAGTTGTGTGTGGTTTTAGTCTGTCTGTCTTCTGATGCCCTCTCTCAGGGCCTACCATCTTACTTGGGTTTCTCTTACCTTGGACATATATCCTTTCAGGGCTGCTCCAGCAAAGTGCAACCGCTGCTCCTGACCTTGGACATGGGGTATCTCCTCATGGCTGCCACTCCTGACCTTGGACATGGGTAGCTCCTCTCAGCCTCCACTCCTGACCTTGGATGTAGGGTAGCTCCTCTCTGCCACACTTGGGTTTCTCTTATCTTGGACGTATATCCCTCAGGGCTGCTCCAGCAAAGCACAGCTGCTGCTCCTTACCTTGAACATGGGGTAGCTCCTCTCGGCCGCTGCTCCTGACCTTGGACGTGGGGTAGCTCCTCTTGGCTGCTGCTACTGACCTTGGACGTGAGGTAGCTCCTCTCAGCCTCCGCTCTTGACCTTGGACGTGGGGTAGCTCCTCTTGGCCACCCCTGCGCCATGCAGCCGCCGCTGTCCAGTTCTCACATCAGTACAAATCTTCCAATGACCTCATATTGAGCTTATGAGGGTTGACAGATTATGGCCCGTGGGCAGAGTCAGCCCAGGCTTATATTTCTGTGAAGCCACAGGAGTTGCTCTCAAGGGCTCATACTTTAGTGTCCCGGAGTCACAGATGGGGCTCCTTCCTCTTGTCCCTGTTCCCTCCTTTGCTTCCAGCTGGCTTCCTAAATGGCAGCCGACACTCACCACTACCCAGGCTTCATAGCTGGTTGTGTTGTAGGAAAGAACTGATTCTGCCTCAGTTGTCTCATCTGGGTGAGCTGGCAGGAACTGTGACTTGCTTTTGTTCTTATAATCATACATTATGGACTGACTGCCTCAGAGGACCCTGCCCCTCTGCCTGACTTGAACTAAAGTGCCTTTGTTTAGCTCACAGAGAGATAATCTGACCCTACCCACCTGTGAATGGCTGCAAGAAAAGAAGAAATTAACACACCTGCTCCTACTTTGCAAGATAAATGGTCTTTTTACTTCCTCACCTCCTCTCCCTCTCTATTTAGATAAAAGAACCTGGCATCCAGACCCCAACAAGATGGTTACCTTGAGACATTAGTCTGCCATCTTCGGGGTGAGCCAGTTTTCCGAATAAAGTCGTGGTCTTTGCCTCAACACCTCTTTTTGTTCGTTGGCCTGTCATGTGGTGAGCAGAGCAAGCTTGGGCTGCGTAATCATCACATGGGCTGCCACCTACATGTTGGTGTGTCTTCTGTTGGCAGTTACTAGGCATTGGCTGGGTGCATCTGATTCTGGGGGTTGGTGACTCAGCATGTTGCTTCAACTCTGGCCAGCTCACCCAGATGAGACAGCCTGGCCTTGGGAAAGAGAGGTTGGCTGGAAACTGGGCATCACTGGAGAGAGAGAAACTGGCCTTGGTGGTCATCCCACACCCTCTCCACTCACCTGGATCTTGTCTACTAAAAAGGATGCACAACATGAGAGTTGTAAGTTTCATTTGAGATAAAATGAGGACTGAAACATAGGGGACAGCACCTTGGATAGCTCTGAGAGACTGCTTCAAAGAGCAGTCATCCAAGAAGGTCAATATATAAGATTTTGGTGAAGGGGGAGTTCAGTGCAGTCAAGCATTCATTTCACATGAGGTTTTCTGCTAGTCATGAGGAGCTGATGTCATCATGAAGGGATTTAGTGCTTTTCTAGATATAAGTCAAGAATCCACCTGCAGTGCAGGAGACCCGTGTTTGATCGCTGGGTCGGGAATATCCCCTGGAAGAGGAAATGGCAACCCACTCCAGTATACTTGCTGGGGAAATTCCACGGACGGAGGAGCCTGGAGGGCTACAGTTCATGGGATCACAAAAAGGTGGACACAACTGAGCAACTAACACTCACTCACTAGATGTGAGGAGATACAAGGACTGGGATCATGAAATCAGTTTCTGAAAACATCTGACTATCTAAAGACATGTCCCACCAGTTTCTCTGGAGCACAGAGTGCCTCTCTCTCCACCCAGAACTGCCTTCAAGGTATGTGGAGAGTCAGAAACTGCAGCAGCACAGGATTCCATCTCTGCAGAGGCAGGTGGCAAATGCCCTTGGCAAGTGCCAATCTGTAGTTGACAATCTCCAAGCCTCAGGCCCGTCACTCTTTATCCAGAGAATGTCTCCAGCAGCTGGACAGGAATCCTGTCTTCCAACCCTGGATGGCCCATCCCAAGTAAATGGGGCATAAAGCAGGCTGGAAGTATCCTTCATTTTATGAATACCTTCTTAATAGCCTTAATTTTATCTCTCGGTCCTCAAAGACTAAAATATTTACTGTATAGCCCTTTGTAGAAGGGCTGTCCCCTGAAGTAAGAATAGACATTAAGGGGACTTCTGATGGTGCAGTTGTTAGGACTCCACGCTTTCACTGCTGAGGGCACGGGTTCAATCCCTGGTCAGAGAACTAAGATCCCCCATGGAGCCACGATGTATCATATCATCACCCTCATCGGCGAGAACCTCGAGAAGTTCAAGGCCCTTGAGGGTGACCCTGCTGATAGGCATCAAGGCTCCAGGGCAAGCTGCTGAAGGCACACCATTACATAACATCAAGCTGATCTGGGGGAGCAGCGCTCATCCCCCACATTCTTTGGTCTTAGTTGCCGCATGTGGGATCTAATTCCCTGACCAGGGATCGGTTCCAGGCCACCTGCCTAGGGAGCTTGGAGCCTTAACCACTGGACCCCCAGGAAAGTTCCTCAGCATCATATTTTATGACCCTTACTTGCAGGGCAGGACTGAGCAGTCCCTGGGCCTGCAGTTGGTCTATGCCCCTCAGGACTTACTGTTATCAGAGCAGTCTCCTTGCACTATAATCTCAACAGACATAACCACCACCTCATCAATGACTTTACTATAAAGCAGGTGGTCCTATATTACTGACACTAATGAATGCATGGTGGAAGTAGACTAAAAGGCATCCTTTTCTTCAAGCAGGTTGGTGTTTGCACAAGTTTGCTTAAACCGCTTTCCATGTATATCAGCTCTTTAGGTTTTCTGTTGCGTTAAGGGCTCTGCATTTTCTTCTCTTTTAAAAAGAAAAAGAAAGAACAAAATAAAAATAAATAAAAAGAAAAAGAATATATCTACTTACTTATTTATTTTTTGGCTGCACTAGGTCTTTGTTGCTGCACTCGGGCTTTCTCCAGTTGCAGCGAGTGGGGGCTACTTTTCATTGCGTGGCGAGGGCTTCTCATTGTGGTGGCTTCTCTGGTTGCAGAGCACAGACTCTGTGCACATGGGCTTCAGTGGTTGGAGCTCGTGGGCTCCAGAGTGCAGGCTCTGTAGTTGTGGTGCACAGGTTCAAATGTTCCATGGCATGTGGAATCCTCCCAGGCCAGGGACTGAACCAGTGTCCCTTGCATTGCAAGGAGGATACTTAACCACTGGACCACCAGGGAAGCCCTCTGCACTCCCTTCTTGCTGTCAAAATAACTTTATCCTGATAGTGTTCCACTGGTCGACCTCAGCACCAGTAGGAGACAGCAGACAGCCTCACTGGTCGTCTGTCTGCTTGGGTTTCATACGCTGGTTTAGCACAGTGTTTGGCAGAACATCACTGACCGGAAAACAGGGATGTCACATCCCTAGAAACAAAAACCATGGTAGTTCTGTTCCCAGTGTGTACCTTAATTTTTCTTTTCTGTTTGTGTTTTAATTTTTGAAGTAAAAATAATACTGACTTTCAGTAAAAAAAAAAAAAATACTGATTTTTCACTTGGCTGTTCTGGTTTTAGAGGATGAGCTTAGGCTGTGTTAAAGGATGAGCTATAGGCTGTGTGTTTTTCTCTACCAACACAGTGCTTATGAAATACTTCTGTACCATAAGTAAAATTTGAGGTGTTCTGAAAAAAAAAAAAAGCGCAGATGAGGTATGGAGCATCCCTAGTGAATGAGACACTTGAAGGACTGGTGGATGAGAAATCCTTAGGTCTAAACCTCAAGGAAGGCAGGATAGAGGGGAGGCCCTTGGTTGTGCACTCATCGGAGCCCTACAGCTTTGCTCAGGGTCCTTGAAAGATCTCTCATTTGTACACCTCCCACGTCATGGTAGAGCAAGCAGAGACCTACCTGGCAATCACAAGTTGCATCCCAGAAGGTTTAAGAAATTGTGTGAATAAGGAGTTCTTGGTCACAACAGCAGCCTGGTCCATATAGAGCAGCAAGAAATTCATCCAGAGTGCTGTGCTGCCACTGTAGATGCCCGCCAGGCATCATGGGCAGGGCTCCAGGATGATTTCCTGCAGCCATGGGAGGGACCAACTCTTGGAGGCCTCCTGGAACCCACAACCTCTCCACCGTGGCACAGCCTCCCCAAGCTCCCTCTCCCAACAAACCCGCAAAACACAGGGATGATCCAGAACACCCCCTACAAGCGATAGCAGAGAGTGACAAAAGGTAATCCTTCAGATACACCTGGGACCAGGTGAAAAATAGATGAACTTTTCCAAAGAAGACGCACAGATAGCCCAAAAAGCACATGAAAAGATGCTCAGCATCACTGATTATCAGAGAAATGCAAGTGAAAACTACCATGCGGTATCCACTGGTTAGAATGTCCATCATCAAAAAATCCATGAAGAATAAATGCTGGAGAGAGTATGGAGAAAAGGAAACTCTCCTACACTCTTTGGTGGGAATGTAAATTGGTACAGCCACTGTGGAGAACAGTATGGAGATTCTTTAAAAAACTAACAATATAGCTACCATAAAATCCTGCAATTCCACTCCTGGGCATAGATTTGGAGAAAGCTATAATTTGAAAAGATACATGCACCCAATGTTCATTGCAATGCTATTTACAATAGCCAGGTTGTAGAAGCAATCTAAGTGTCCATTGACAGATGAATGGATAAAAAGATGTGGTACATATATACAATGGAATATTACTTAGCCATAAAAATAATAAAATAATGCCATTTGCAGCAACATGGATGGACCTAGAGATTGTCAGACTGAATGCAGCAAGTGAGACAAAGACAAATATCATATGATATCACTTATTTGTGGAATCTAAAACAGATGGTACAAATGAACTTATTTACAAAGCAAAAATAGAGTCACAGATGTAGAAAACAAACATATAGTTACCAGGGAGGAAAAAGAAGGGAAGGATAAATTGGGAGTTTGGGATCAACATACACACTAGTATGTAAAACAGATAACTAGTAAGGACCTACGGTATAGCACAAGGAACTCTTCTCAATACTCTGTAATGAATGACCTATATGGGAATAGAATCTAAAAAAGAGCGACTATATGTATACATATAACTGATTCACTTTGTTGTATACCTGAAACTAACATTACATTGTAGATCAACTCTACTCCAATAAAAAATTTTTAAAAAATTGATCATGTCGGGGTCAACTGCTTGCTCTGGGGCTTCCTTGGTAGCTCAGCTGGTAAAGAATCCACCTGCAATGCAGGAGACCCTGGTTTAATTCTGGGAGCAGGAAGATCCACTGGAGAAGGGATAGGCTACCCACTCCAGTATTCTTGGGCTTCCTGGGTGGCTCAGCTGGTAAAGAATCCTCCTGCAATGTGGAAGACCTGGGTTCGATCTCTGGGTTGGAAAGACCCCTGGAGAAGGGAACAGCTACCCATTCCAGTATTCTGGCCTGGAGAATTCCATGAGCTGTATAGTCTATGGGGCAGCAAAGAGTCAGACGCAACTGAGTGACTTTCACTTTCAAGAGGAAAGGAATTTGACAGTCTTTTTAGCTGATTCTGTACATAGACACCATGGATGTTGCAGAGTTAAAACTACGAAAGAGCTGGAGGCGTGGGCAAACTGAAGAAGATGTTATCTGCTTGTGGAAGCACAGAAACAGTCTAGGATGTGGTTTAGTAACAACCAACTTCTGTTATTGTATGTGAAGTCTTTCATCTGTGCATCAGTCACCAAGAAGTCCTTTATCTGTTCCTTTTGCACAGCAGGTCCTGAACACCTTGCTCTAGACTTGACATCGGGGAGACACAGAAGATGGCAGAGGAATAGGACAGGGAGACCACTTTCTCCCCCACAAATTCATCGAAAGAACATTTGCACGCCGAGCAAATTCCACAAAACAACTTCTGAATGCTGGCAGAGGACATTAGGCACCCAGAAAAGCAGCCCATTGTCTTTGAAAGGATGTAGGACAAAATATAAAAGATAAAGAGAGAGACAAAAGAGGTAGAGACAGAGATCCATTTGGGAAAGGAGTCTTAAAAAAGAGAGAAGTTCTGAAACACCAGGAAACACTCTCTCCAGTGGGTCTGTGGTGAGCCTTGGAATCTCAAGGGCAACATAAACGGGAGGAAAAATAAATAAATAATTAAAACCCACAGATTACCTGCCTAACAGAAACTCCCAGAAGAGCAACAGTCCAGACGCTGGCATCCCCCACTAGCAGGGGGCGGGGGGTGGGTGGGTGCTGGACAGGGAGGTGCGAGATGCATTGCTTAGAGTAAGGACCGGGCCTGAATGCCCCGAGGGCAATCTAAGGGAACTAGCTTGAGACAGCAACCCAGACTGTGGGATAGCTATCCTGTGAAAAGCTCTAACCTAAGACACTGCCAAGCCCACTCTCAGAACAAAGGAGTGAGCAGAGCTAGCCGGAGACAGGCAGGTGAGGGGACCAAGAGCTGGAAGGGGGCAATTGCGGCCCCAGAGAGGCATCCTATACCAAGCTGTAAGCAAACTTCATTGCTAACCAAGACTTCTTGGGATTCTGGACGGTCGACATCCGCTGGGAGGGTCGCAGGCAGAGATCAGCTCCCCAGAAGAGACACATGGCACACCTGAGAAGGTGCGCCCATTGTACGCCCAGAAACCCGAGCAGCTGGGACAGGGGAGGTGCTAAGATGCAACTGCACTTGACAAGCACCTGGTTACCTGAGCTGTTTGGACCTGGGAAGGGCACAAAACGCAGGCCCAACCAAGTCTGCGCCTTTGCGGAGTACCCAAGAACCTGAACCTGAGCGGCTTAGACCTGGGAAATGCACGCGACCTAGGGCCCACATCAGACAGTTCCCAGCAGAGCAACCTAGAGCCTGAGCAGTGTAGACTGGGAAAGCACACAGACCGCGAGCAGGGGCAAACCCAGTGTGGCTGAGACACTGCCAGCACTCTCCACAGACGCCAGTGATATTTGTTTGCAGTGTTCCTCCCTCCCCACAGCACGACTTAACAAGTGAGCCTAAAAAAAGTGACCACCACCGCCCCCCTTGTGTCAGGGCAGAAATTAGACACTGAAGACACCAGCAAACAGAAGAGGCTAAAATAAACAGAGGGAGCCACTTTGGAAATGACAGGTGCAATAGATTAAAACCGTGTAGTTAGCACTGACTACATAGGAAGGGGCCTATAGATCTTGAGAAGCATAAGCCGCACTATCAATGAACTATCTGAAAATGAACTGACCTGACACTGTCTGTAACAGCTCCAGAGCAAGTCCTAGATATATTTTTACTATTATTGTTTTTAAATTTAAAAAAATTTCTTTTTCATTTTTAAGTCCTCTATTCCTCCTTTATTCTTTTTATTTTTATTTTTTTTAGTGGCAACTCATTGTTTACTGAGTGATTTCAAGAGAAGGGAAGCATCAAGGCATTATTTATTAGTGTACTTAGTGGCTAGCTTCTTCTTCTTTTTTTTTTTTAGTTTTTTATTTTTTAAATTTTAAAATCTTTAATTCTTACATGCGTTCCCAAACATGAACCCCCCTCCCACCTCCCTCCTTAATTTTCATAACCTACTATTACTTTGCAAAAAAAAAACCCTATTTCTTAAAGCAAAATTCATATATATATATTTTATAATTTTTGTGACCTTGTTTTTTCCTTTAATATTGTACTTTTGAGAATCCAACCTCCACTCTAGATATTTAATCTTTGCTTTTTGGTATTTGTTATCAATTTTGTACCTTTAAGAACCCAATCTTCAGTACCCATTTTTACTTGGAAGCGAGATTACTGGCTTGACTGCTCTCTCCCCCTTTGGACTCTCCTTTTCTCCACCAGGTCGCCTCTGTCTCCTTCCTCCCCCTTGTCTACCCAACTCTGTGAATCTCTTTGTGTGTTCCGGACTGTGGAGAACACTTAGGGAACTGATTACTGGCTGGATCTGTCTCTCTCCGTTTGATTCCCCCCTTTATCCTCCTGGCCACCTCTGTCTCCTTCCTCCCTCTTCTCTTCTCTGTATAACTCCGTGAACATCTCTGAGCCATCCAGACTGTGGAGAGCACATAAGGAAGTGATTACTGGCTAGCTTGTTCTCTCCTCTTTTGATCCCCTCATTTTTCCTCCTGGCCACCTCTATCTCCCTCCTCCCTCTTCTCTTCTCCATGTAACTCTGTGAACCTCTCTGGGTGTCCCTCACTGTGGAGAAACTTTTCATCTTTAACCTAGATGTTTTATCATCAGTGCTGTATAGATGAAGAAATCTTGAGGCTACTGTAAGAATAAGACTGAAAATGAGAGGCAGGAGGCTTAAGTCCAAATCCTGAGAACACTAGAGAACTCCTGACTCCAGAGAACTCCTGACTCCAGGGAACATTAATTGATAGGACTTCACCAAATGCCTCCATGAGGTCAGTTCAGTTCAGTCGCTCAGTCATGTCCAAGTCTTTGCGACCCCATGAATCGCAGCATGCCAGGCCTCCCTGTCCATCACCAACTCCCAGAGTTCACCCAAACTCACATGCATTGAGTCAGTGATGCCATCCAGCCATCTCATCCTTTGTCATCCCCTTCTCTTCCTGCCCCCAATCCCTCCCAGCATCAGGGTCTTTTCCAATGAGTCAACTCTTCACATGAGGTGGCCAAAGTATTGGAGTTTCAGCCTCAGCATCAGACCTTCCAATGAACACCCAGGACTGATCTCCTTTAGGATGGACTGGTTGGATCTCCTTGCAGTCCAAGGGACTCGTAAGAGTCTTCTCCAGCACCACAGTTGAAAAGCATCAATTCTTCAGTACTCAGCTTTCTTCACAGTCCAATTCTCACATCCATACATGACCACTGGAAAACCGTAGCCTTGACTAGATGGACCTTTATTGGCAAAGTAATGTCTCTGCTTTTCAATATGCTATCTAAGTTGGTCATAACTTTCCTTCCAAAGAGTAAGTGTCTTTTCATTTCATGGCTACAGTCACCATCTGCAGTGATTTTGGAGCCCAAAAAAGTAAAGTCTGACACTGTTTCCACTATTTCCCCATCTATTCCCCATGAAGTGATGGACCAGATGCCATGATCTTAGTTTTCTGAGTGTTGAGCTTTAAGCCAACTTTTTCACTCTCCTCTTTCACTTTCATGAAGAGGCTTTTAGTTCCTCTTCACTTTCTGCCATATGTGTGGTGTCATTTGCATATCTGAGGCTATTGATATTTCTCCCGGCAATCTTGATTCTAGCTTGTGCTTCTTTCAGCCCAGCGTTTTTCATGATGCACTCTGCTGCTGCTGCTAAGTCGCTTCAGTCATGTCCGACTCTGTGTGACCCCATAGATGGCAGCCCACCAGCCTCCCCGTTCCTGAGATTCTGCAGGCAAGAACACTGGAGTGGGTTGCCGTTTCCTTCTCCAATGCATGAAAATGAAAAGTGAAAGTGAAGTCACTCAGTCGTGCCCAACTCTTAGCGACCCCATGGACTGCAGCCTACCAGGCTCCTCCGTCCATGGGATTTTCCAGGCAAGAGTACTGGAGTGGGGTGCCATTGCCTTCTCCATGATGTACTTTGCATATAAGTTAAATAAGCAGAGTGACAATGTACAGCCTTGACGTACTCCTTTTCCTATTTGGAACCAGTCTGTTGTTCCATATCCAGTTTTATGCAGGTCAGTTGCTTCCTGACCTGCATATAGGTTTCTCAAGAGGTGGGTCAGGTGGTCTGGTATTCCCATCTCTTTCAGAATTTTCCACAGTTTATTGTGATCCACACAGTTAAAGGCTTTGGCATAGTCAATAAAGCAGGAATAAATGTTTTACCACATGCCCAAGGTAAGAGAAACCCAAGTGAGATGGTAGGTGTTGCGAGAGGGCATCAGAAGGCAGACACACTGAAACCATAATCATAGAAAACTAGCCAATCTGGTCATGTGAAGCACAGCCTTGTCTAACTAAATGAAACTAAACCATGCTGTGTGGGGCCACCCAAGACGATGCGTCATGGTGGAGAGGTTTGACAGAATGTGGTCCACTGGAGAAGGAATGGCAAACCACTTCAGTATTCTTGTCTTGAGAACCCCATGAACAGTATGAAAAGGCAAAATTATAGGATACTGAAAGAGGAACTTCCCAGGTCAGTAGGTGCCCAATATGCTACAGGAGATCAGTGGAGAAATAACTCCAGAAAGAATGAAGGGAAGGAGTGAAAGCAAAAACAATACCCAGCTGTGGATGTGACTGGTGATAGAAGCAAGGTTCAATGCTGTAAAGAACAATAACAAGGCAAATTGGAAGTGGTCAAACAGGAGATGGCAAGAGTGAACGTCGACATTCTAGGAATCAGCGAACTAAAATGGACTGGAATGGGTGAATTTAACTCAGATGACCATTATATCTACTACTGTGGGCAGGAATCCCTCAGAAGAAATGCAGTAGCCATCATGGTCAACAAAAGAGTCCAAAATGCAGTACTTGCATGCAATCTCAAAAACGACAAAGTGATCTGTTCATTTCCAAGGCAAACCATTCAATATCATGGTGATCCAAGCCTATGCCCCAACCAGTAATGCTGAAGAAGCTGAAGTAGAATGGTTCTATGAAGACCTACAAGACCTTTTAAAACTAACGCCCAAAAAACATGTCCATTTCAGTATAGGGGACTGGAATGCAAAAATAGGAAGTCAAGAAACACCTGGAGTAACAGGCAAATTTGGCCTTGGAATATGGAATGAAGCAGGGCAAAGGCTAATAGAGTTTTGCCAAGAGAACGTACTGGTCATAGCAAACACCCTCTTCCAACAACACAAGAGAAGACTCTACACATGGACATCACCAGATGGTCAATACTGAAATCAGGTTGATTATGTTCTTTCCAGCCAAGAATGGAGAAGCTCTATACAGTCAGCAAAAACAAGACCGGGAGATGACTGTGGCTCAGATCATGAACTCCTTATTCAGGAATTTAAGCCCAATTCAGACTTAAATTGAAGAAAGTAGAGAAAACCACCCGACCATTCAGGTATGGCCTAAATCAAATCCCTTATGATTATACACTGGAAGTGAGAAATAGATTTAAGGGACTAGATCTGATAGACAGAGTACCTGAAGAACTATGGACAGAGGTTCGTGACATTGTATGGGAGACAGGGATCAAGACCATCTCCATGGAAAAGAAATGCAGAAAAGCAAAATGGCTGTCTGAGGAGGCCTTCAAAATAGCTGTGAAAAGAAGAGACGTGAAAAGCAAAGGAGAAAAGGAAAGATATTCCCGTTTCAATGCAGAGTCCCAAAGAATAGCAAGGAGAGATAAGAAAGCCTTCCTCAGCAATCAATGCAAAGAAATAGAGGAAAACAACAGAATGGGAAAGACTAGAGATCTCTTCAAGAAAATTAGAGCTACAAAGGGAACATTTCATGCAAAGATGGGCTCAAAAAAGGACAGAAATGGTATGGACCTAACAGAAGCAGAAGATATTAAGAAGAGATGGCAAGAATACAGGGAAGAACTGTACAAAAAAGATCTTCATGACCCAAAGAATCACGATGGTGTGATCACTCACCTAGAGCCAGACATCCTGGAATGCAAAGTCAAGTGGGCCTTAGGAAGCATCACTACGAACAAAGCTAGTGGACGTGATGGAATTCCAGTAGAGCTATTTCAAGTCCTGAAAGATGATGCTGTGAAAGTGCTGCACTCAATATGCCAGCAAATTTGGAAAACTCAGCAGTGGCCACAGGACTGGAAAAGGTCAGTTTTCATTTCAATCCCAAAGAAAAGCAATGCCAAAGAATGTTCAAACTACTGCACAATTGCACTCATCTCACAGGCTAGTCGGAGAAGGCAATGGCACCCTACTCCAGTACTATTGCCTGGAAAATCCCATGGATGGGACTGGTAGGCTGCAGTCCATGGGGTCGCGAAGTCGGACACGACTGAGTGACTTCACTTTCACTTTCATGCACTGGAGAAGGAAATGGCAACCCACTCCAGTGTTCTTGCCTGGAGAATCCCAGGGACGGAGGAGCCTGGTGGGTTGCCATCTATGGGATCGCACAGAGTTGGACATGACTGAAGCAACTTAGCAGCAATAGCAGCAGCACCACACGCTAGTAAAGTAATGCTCAAAATTCTCCAAGCCAGGCTTCAGCAATACGTGAATCATGAAGTTCCAGATGTTCAAGCTGGTTTTAGGAAAGGCAGAGGAACTGGAGATCAAGTTTCCAACATCTGCTGGATCATCAAAATGCCTCCACACGTACACTGAAACCAAGCACCACCCAAGGGCCAACAAGTTCCAGAGCAAGACATACCACGCAAATTCTCTAGCAACATAGGAACATAGCCCTGAGCTTCAATATACAGGCTGCCCCAAATCACACCAAACCCATTGACATCTCATAAATCATTACTGGACACTTCACTGCACTCCAGAGAGAAGAAATCCAGCTCCAGCCACCAGAACACTGACACAAACTTCCCTAACTAGGAAACCTTGACAAGCTTACCCGTCCAACCCCACCCACAGTAAGGAAACTCCACAATAAAGAGAACTCCACAAACTGCCAAAACATGAAAAGGCCACCCCAAACACAGCAACATAAATGAGATGAAAAGGCAGAGAAATACCCAGCAGGTAAAGGAACAGGATAAATGCCCACCAAACCAAACAAAAGAGGAAGAGATAGGGAATCTACCTGATAAAGAATTCCGAATAATGATAGTGAAAATGATCCAAAATCTTGAAAACAAAATGGAGTTACAGATAAACAGCCTGGAGACAAAGATCGAGAAGATGCAAGAAAGGTTTAACAAGGACCTAGAAGAAATAAAAAAGAGTCAACATATAATGAATAATGCAATACATGAGATTGAAAACACTCTGGAGGGACCCAACAGTAGAATAACGGAGGCAGAAGATAGGATAAGTGAGGTAGAAGATAGAATGGTAGAAATAAATGAAACAGAGAGGAAAAAAGAGAAACGAATTAAAAGAAATGAGGACAACCTCAGAGACTTCTGGGACAATGTTAAATGCCCCGACATTTGAATCATAGGAGTCCCAGAAGACAAAAAGAAAGACCATGAGAAAATACTTGAGGAGATAATAGTTGAAAACTTCCCTAAAATGGGGAAGGAAATAATCACCCAAGTCCAAGCAACCCAGAGAGTCCCAAATAGGATAAACCCAAGACGAAACACCCCAAGAGACATATTAATCAAATTAACAAAGATCAAACACAAAGAACAAATATTAAAAGCAGCAAGGGAAAAACAACAAGTAACACACAAAAGGATTCCCATAAGGATAACAGCTGATCTGTCAATAGAAACTCTTCAGGTCAGGAGGGAACGGCACAGGACATACTTAAAGTGATGAAAGAAAATAACCTACAGCCCAGATTACTGTACCGAGCAAGGATCTCATTCAGATATGAAGGAGAAATCAAAAGCTTTACAAAGAAACAAAGGCTGAGAGAATTCAGCACCACCAAACCAGCTCTCCAGCAAATGCTAAAGGATCTTCTCTAGACAGGAAACACAGAAAGGGTATTAAAGTTGAACCCCAAACAATAAAGTAAAGGGCAACAGGATCATACTTATCAATAATTACCTTAAATGTAAATGGGTTGAATGCCCCAACCAAAAGACAAAGACTGGGTGAATGGATAAAAAAATAAAAACAACAAAAAACAAGACCTCTATATATGTTGTCTACAAGAGAACCACCTCGAAACAATGGACACATACAGACTGAAAGTGAAGGGCTGGAAAAGATATTCCACACAAATAGAGACCAAAAGAAAGCAGGAGTAGCAATACTCATATCAGATTAAATAGATGTTAAAACAAAGGCCTTGAAAAGAGACAAAGAAGGACACTACATAATGATCAAAGGATCAATCCAAGAAGATATGACAATTATAAATATATATGCACCCAACATAGGAGCACTGCAATATGTAAAGCAAATACTAACAAGTATGAAAGGGTAAATTAACAATAACACAATAATAGTGGGAGACTTTAATACCCCACTCACTTATGGATACATCAACTAAACAGAAAATTGACAAGAAACACAAATTTTAAATGCTACAATAAACCAGTTAGACCTAATTGATAGCTATAGGACATGTCACCCCAAAACAGTGAATTTCACCTTTTTCTCATGCGCACACTGAACGTTCTCCAGGATAGATCACATTCTGGGCCATAAATCTAGGCTTGGTAAATTCAAAAGAATTGAAATCATTGCAAGCATCTTTTCTGACCACAGTGCAGTAAGATTAGATCTCAATTACAGAAGAAAAACTATTAAAATTTTCAGCATATGGAGGCTGAACAACACGCTGCTGAATAACCAACAAATCACAGAAGAAATCAAAAAGAAATCAAAATATGCATAGAAATGAATGAAAATGAAAACACAACAACCCAAAACCTGTGGGACACTGTAAGAGCACTGCTAAGGGGAAGGTTCATAGCAATACAGGCATACCTCAAGAAACAAGTAAAAGGTCAAATAAATAACCTAACTCTATACCTAAAGCAACTAGTAAAGGAAGAAATGAGGAACCCCAGGGTTAGTAGAAGGAAAGAAATCTTAAAAATTAGGGCAGAAATAAATGCAAAAGAAACAACAGAGACCATAGCAAAAATCAACCAGGCCAAAAGCTGGTTCTTTGAGAAGATAAATAAAATTAACAAACCATTAGCCAGATTCATCAAGAAACAAAGGGAGAAAAATCAAATGAACAAAATCAGAAATGAAAATGGAGAGATCACAAAAGATGACACAGAAATACAAAGGATCATAAGAGACTGCTATCAGCAACTATATGTCAATAAAATGGACAACTTGGCAGAAATGGACAAATTCTTAGAAAGTACAACTTTCCAAAACTGAACCAGGAAGAAATAGAAAATCTTAACAGACCCATCACTAGCACGGAAATTGAAACTGTAATCAGAAATCTTCCAGCAAACAAAAGCCCAGGTCCAGACGGCTTCCCAGCTGAATTCTACCAAACATTTAGAGAAGAGCTAACACCTATTCTACTCAAAGTCTTCCAGAAAATTGCAGAGGAAGGTAAACTTCCAAACTCATTCTGTGAGGCCACCATCACCCTAATACCAAAACCAGACAAAGATGCCACACAAAAAAGAAAACTACAGGCCAATATCACTGATGAACATAGATGCAAAAATCCTTAACAAAATTCTAGCAAACAGAATCCAACAACACATTAAAAAGATTATACATCATGACCAAGTGGGCTTTATCCCAGGGATGCAAGGATTCTTCAATATCTACAAATCAATCAATGTAATACACCACATTAACAAATTGAAAGATAAAAACCATATGATTATCTCAATAGATGCAGAGAAAGCCTTTGACAAAATTAAACATCCATTTATGATAAAAACCCTCCAGAAAGCAGCAATAGAAGGAACATACTTCAACATACTAAAGCTATATATGGCAAACCCACAGCAAACATTATCCCCAATGGTGAAAAATTGAAAGCATTTCCCCTAAAGTCAGGAACAAGGCAAGGGTGCCCACTCTCACCACTACTATTCAACATAGTTTTGGAAGTTTTGGCCACAGCAATCAGAGCAGAAAAAGAAAAGGAATCCAGATTGGAAAAGAAGAAGTAAAACTCTCACTGTTTGCAGATGACATGAGCTTCTACATAGAAAACCCTAAAGACTCCACCAGAAAATTACTAGAGCTAATCAATGAATGTAGTAAAGTTGCAGGATATAAAATCAACACACAGAAATCCCTTGCATTCCTATACACTAATAATGAGAAAATAGAGAAATTAAGGAAACAATTCCTTTCACCATTGCAACGAAAAGAATAAAATACTTAGGAATATATCTACCTAAAGAAACAAAAGACCTATATATAGAAAACTGTAAGACACTGGTGAAAGAAATCAAAGAGGACAGTAATAGATGGAGAAAAATACCGTGTCCATGAATCGGAAGAATCATTATAGTGAAAATCAGTATACTACGCAAAGCAATCTATAGATTCAATGCAATCCCTATCAAGCTACCAAAGGTATTTTTCACAGAGCTAGAACAAATAATTTCACAGTTTGAATGGAAATACAAAAAACCTCGAATAACCAAAGCAATCTTGAGAAAGAAGAATGGAGCTGGAGGAATCAACCTGCCTGACTTCAGGCTGTATTACAAAGCCACAGTCATCAAGACAGTATGGTACTGGCACAAAGACAGACATATAGATCAATGGAACAAAATAGAAAGCCCAGAGATAAATCCACACACCTATGGACACCTTATCTTCAACAAAGGAGGCAAGAATATACAATAGAGAAAAGACAATCTCTTTAACAAGTGGTGCTGGGAAAACTGGTCAACCACTTGTAAAAGAATGAAACTAGAACACTTTGTAACACCATACACAAAAATAAACTCAAAATGGATTAAAGATCTAAATGTAAGACCAGAAACTATATAACTCCTAGAGGAGAACATAGGCAAAACACTCTCTGACATAAATCACAGCAGGACCCTCTATGACCCACCTCCCAGAATATTGGAAATAAAAGCTAAAATAAACAAATGGAGCCTAATTAAAATTAAAAGCTTCTGCACAACAAAGGAAACTATCAGCAAGGTGAAAAGACAGCCTTTAGAATGGGAGAAAATAATAGCAATCGAAGCATCTGACAAAGAATTAATCTCAAAAATATACAAGCAACTCCTGCAGCTCAATTTCAGAAAAAAAAAATGACCTAATAAAAAAAAGGGCCAAAGAACTAAACAGACATTTCTGCAAAGAAGACATACAGATGGCTAACAAGCACATGAAAAGATGCTCAACATCACTCATTATCAGAGAAATGCAAATCAAAACCACAATGAGGTACCATTTCACGTCAGTCAGAATGGCTGCTATCCAAAAGTCTACAAGCAATAAATGCTGGAGAGGGTGTGGAGAAAAGGGAACCCTCTTACACTGTTGGTGGGAATGCAAACTAGTACAGCCACTATGGAGAACATTGTGGAGATTCCTTAAAAAAATGGAACTATAACTGCCATATGTCCCAGGAATCCCACTGCTGTGCATACACACCAAGGACACCAGAATTGAAAGAGACACGTGTACCCCAATGTTCATCACAGCACTGTTTATAATAGCCAGAACATGGAAGCAACCTCGATGTCCATTAGCAGATGAATGGATAAGAAAGCTGTGGTACATATACACAATGGAGTATTACTCAGCCACTAAAAAGAATACATTTGAATCAGTTCTAATGAGATGGATGAAACTGGAGCCTATTATACAGAATGAAGTAAGCCAGAAAGAAAAACACCAATACAGTATACTAGGACTGCAAGGAGATCCAACCAGTCCATTCTGAAGGAGATCAACCCTGGGATTTCTTTGGAAGGAATGATGCTAAAGCTGAAGCTCCAGTACTTTGGACACCTCATGTGAAGAGTTGACTCATTGGAAAAGACTCTGATGCTGGGAGGGATTGGGGGCAGGAAGAGAAGGGGATGACCCAGGATGAGATGGCTGGATGGCATCACAGACTCAATGGACGGGAGTCTGAGTGAACTCTGGGAGTTGGTGATGGACAGGGAGGCCTGGCGTGCTGCGATTCATGGGGTCGCAAAGAGTCGGACATGACTGAGCGACTGAACTGAACTGAACTGAACACATATATATGGAATTTAGAAAGATGGTAACAATAACCCTGTATGTGAGACAGCAAAAGAGACACAGATGTATAGAACAGTCTTTTGGACTCTGTGGGAGAGGGCGAGGCTAGGATGATTTGGGAGAATGGCATTGAAACATGTCTATTATCATATGTGAAACAAATCGCCAGTCCAGGTTCAATGTATGATACAGGATGCTTGGGGCTGGTGCACTGGGATCACCCAGAGGGGTGGGATGGGGAGGGAGGTGGGAGGGGGGGATCAGGATGGGAAACTCATGTACACCCATGGCAGATTCATGTCAATGTATGGCAAAACCAATACAATATTGTAAAGTAATTAGCCTCCAATTAAAATAAATAAATTTATATTTAAAAAATAAAGTTCTGTTTAAAAAAAAAAAAAAGCTGAGAGAATTCAGCACCACCATATCAGCTCTCCAACAAATGTTAAAGGATCTTCTCTAGACCAGAAACACAGAAACGGTGTATAAACTTGAACCCCAAACAATAAAATAAATAGACTTGGCATCAAGGGTCCCAAACATCTGAACACAACACTGTAAGTCAACTTTAGTAGAGTAGTAGTGTCAGTCACTCAGTCGTGTCCCACTCTTTTCAACCCCGTGGGCTGTAACCCGCCAGGCTCCTCAGTCCATGGGACTCCTCATTAGGGAAGAATACTGGAGTGGGTAGCCATTTCCTCCTCCAGGGGATCTTCCCCACCCAGGGACTGAACCCACGTCTCTTGTGTCACCTGCATTAGCAGGCAGATTCTTTACCACTAGCGCCTCCTGGGAAGCTCTTATTTCAATCAAAAACAAACAAAGAAACAAAAAGAACCCCAAACAAGCAAGAAAACAAACCAAAAACTCAAACAACAACAAAAGAATTCCAAACATCAAACTAAAAAATTGTAAGAGGAGGAGGGACTTCCCTGGTGGTCCAGTGGTTAAGACTCTGCACTTCCAATGCAGGGGGCATGGGTTCAATCCCTGTCTGGAAACTAAGCTCCCTCCCATATGCCATGGAGCTCGGTCAGAAAACAAAAAGTAAGAGGAAATCCCCATCCTGTGACTGTAGTCCCTCTGGTCTATGGGGCTGGTCACCTCTTTTGCTAATAGGAAGGCTAAAGTACTGCAAAATGGGGAGAAAACTGTTCTGTTAGACAACATTGAGCACAGGATCAAAGGCAATATAGGCTCCTCTACAGAGAAGCCTCACCCATCTGAAATGCATATGGAGTGGGCAAGTTGGTTGGTAGTTCAGTAAGACCTGCTGATAATGCAAAAAAGAAAAAAAAATGACTTGTGGACACAGGGAGGGAAGGAGAGAATGGGATGAATGGAGAAAGAGGCATTGACATACATATGTATATCTGCTACCATGTGTAAAACAGATAGCTGGTGAGAAGTTGCTGTATAATACAGGGAGCCCAGCTTGGCACTCTGTGGACCTAGAGGGGAGGGCTGGGGCAAGAGGAGGGAGGCTCAAGAAGGAGGGGATATATGCATAATTATGGCCAATTTTGCATTGTTGTATGGCAGAAACAGAGCTTCTTTGGTAGCTCAGATGGTAAAGAATCCGCCTGCAATGCAGGAGACCTGGGTTCAATCCCTGCATTGGGAAAATGTCCTGGAGGAGGGCATGACCACCCACTCCAGTATTACTGCTTGGAGAATCCACATGGACAGAGGAGTCTTGCGGGCTGCAGTCATGAGGTCACAAGAGTAGGACATGACTGAGCGCTAAAGCACACATGGCAGAAACCAACACCACATTGTAAAGCAATTTTCCTCCAATTAAAGAATAAATTTAAAAAGTTTAAAATTTATTAAGTTTCACAAGCTGTTTGTACTCAAATATACTTCCTCAGTTTCAGATCCTCAGCTATTTTATTGAGTGGGAAGTTGAACTGAAAAGGTTCAAGAATAATGTTGCGTTAACTTATGTCTCAGGAAAGCATGTGGAATCTTAGTTCCTTGTTCAGGGATCAAACCTGTGCCTCCTACACTGAGAGCACAGAGTCTTAACCACTGGACTGCCAGGGAAGTCTCAGGAAACACTTCTTAAGACAACTTGTCAGATTGTCTATAAACAAATCCACTTTTTTTAGACAGTGATAAAGTCTTCTTTTCTTCACATGGTATTTTATACAAAAACACTTCAGGTGTGTTATTAGATGTGACTGATTTTGACAAATCCTATTAGGTCTGTATCAACTGTTTACATGTTGTATTCATAGCTTTTTGTCAATCATTGCCTCTTTGTTTAAAAGATCGCCTATTTTGAGCCTTTGGATTAGGACATTCATGTTTTTGAGACAAAAAAACTTGAAAACAGGGACTTCCCTCGTAGTCTAGTGGCTAAGACTCCGCACTCCCAGTGCAGGGGGCCTGGGGCCCATCCCTGGTTAGGGACCTAGATTCCACATGCTGCCACTGAAGTCCTGGCACAGCCAAATAAATGTATAAATATTAACAAAAGAAAACTTGAGAACAGTCCCAAACAGAAAAATATGGCTATCAGAATATGTTTTTTAAAATTATGTTTAACTAGAGGATAATTGATTTACGATGTTGTGTTGATTTCTGCCATACAGCAACACGAATCAGCCATGTGCGTGCTTAGTTGCTCAGTCTTGTCCAACCCTATGTGACCCTTTGGACTGCAGCCTGCCAAGGTCCTCTGTCCATGGGATTTTTCAACACAAATACTGGAGTGGGTTGCTAGTTCCTTCTCCAATATGGTTTGTTTTAGTGTGAGTTACTGTTACTGTATTTGCTTATTGTAAAGGTGGATATTTAGTGTTCTGCCCAGTTTTCAAAAAAAGTGAAAAAAAAAATTCAAGGGAAAAAACCCACACCTTCATAGCAACATTTAGACTGGTGTTTAACCCAACAACTGGTCACCATAGCCTAGCAAAAAGTGACATGTGAACTGAACCATCCCTCAGTCTAAATGACTTTGAAGGTGGTTGCATCACAGGCAGGCTTTCCACAGCGCCCTGTCCTTTCTTATTTGGACACCCTCACTGTCTGAAATCAACTCGGTGCTAGCTTTAGAAACGTGAGATCCTCAAACCCTATGTTCACAGCCTCGAACCATAGATGCTGGAAAAAAAAATCAAACAACAAAACAAAAACAGCCAATGCATTAAAGAAACGAGGAACTTGAATTCCAAGCCAGAAGGAAGGAGAAATGAATGTGAAAAGAAATGAGAAACTGTCCACGAAGGAGAGTGATGGGGAGGGGAGTGGCTGGTAGACATCAGCTGGGACACCTAGTGATTAAGGAGGATTTTTGAGTGTCCCCTTGACAGGAGTCTCTGGCAATCAGGGACTGGAGGGAGTAGGGATGGGCTATGAGTCAATTTCCCCTCACACTCCTGGAGTTAAGGGGGTGGGGAATTCCAGAACCTGGGGTCTTAGGGGAAGGGGGCTGTGCAGGGGTGACTTCCAGGTTCAGAGGTGTTTTCCTGTGATGGTCTCACCCAGAGCTGGAGCCTGGATCTCACCTTCAACCATCCTCAAGGGGCCACAGGTGGATAGGCACTTAGGGCCCTTGGGCAGCCGGTGGCCTCACCCTCTGTGGCTGCTGCCACAGCCTCTGTGTTTCTGATGAGCTGTGACCACAAGAGCCCCTGCACTCCCTCCTCAGTCGCTGGCTGATGAGTTGGATCTCTGACTTGGTCCCTCAGGCTCCAGGCGGAAACATCACGCTGACCTGCCTGTGACCGCCCCCTCCCGGCCCAGCCACCTCACACAGTCCCAACAGTCTGCTCAGGCCCATCTACAAAATGGTGACCAGCAGGGTGAGTCTAGAGGGTGGCACACGGGGTGCAGGTGAGACTGGAAATGGAGTGAAAGTGAGCTGAGGAGGAGGGCAAATGCGATGAAGGTCCCAGCAGGTGAGGATGGGAGCTCAGGATACAGGTGAGCATGAGGGTGAGAAGGCAGAGAAGGACCGGAGGGTTCTGATGCTGAAGACACAGGTAGAGATGCAGGGGAGGTGCAAGTAAGAAGCCAGGTAAATACCCAGGTGAAGATGCAGGCAAGGACGCTGGTAAGAAAACACGAAGAGGGACCTCCCTGGTGGTCCAGTGGCTAAGACTCCATGCTCCCAATGCAGGGTTCAATCCCTGGTCAGGGAAGCTCAACTGGTAAAGAATCCACCTGTAGTGCAGGAGACCCTGGTTGGATTCCTGGGTCAGAAGGTTCCCCTGGAGAAGGGATAGACTACCCATTCCACTATTCTTGGGCTTCCCTGGTGGCTCAGATGGTGAAGGATCCGCCTGCAATATGGGGAAGAGGCATATGCACTTCCGGTTAGGAACAGGTGAGGCAGGCACGGGCACTGGAGATGAGGAAGCCTATGAATGTGGAGGTGAACTGCAGGACGGAATGAAGTGGGAATCAGGTCAAGTTCCTGCAGGATGGAGCTGAGCTGGCAAGTGAGGCAGTGGGGGGTCGAAGCTGCCTCTGTCCCCCTCTCAAAGACCTCCAGACTTTGGGAGACATGTGAAACAGAAGTGAAGCTTTATTGGGTGGACAGTGTGTGTGAGAGGGTGTGTGTGTGGGATCAGTTGGGGCAGCCAAAGACAACCATGTTCTCCGTGAAGCTGGCCAGGTCCTCGCACTGTTTCTGGTTCTCCTCATCTTGACATTCTTCAGCTTCGGGCCACAGCTCCACCCAGGTGTCCTTCCCGATGATGTAGCTGATGCTGCGGGAAGACAGACGGGTCAGGAGGGGGCGCGGAGGGTGGGAGGAGGCGGCCTCCAGAAGGCACGGGGCGGGAACTCACTTGGGTTTGTCGCCCCACAGGTCAGAGGACACGCCCCACACGAGGTAGTGTGCCCCCTCCTTCAGTTTAAGGGCTTCCCTGCACTTGATGTGGCTGATGAACTTGCGCTCCTGTTTAACCTGCACCTCGTCGGAGCCTGGAGGGGAGGGAAAGGGAAGCTGAACTGGGGGAGGGGGAGGGGAGGGACTGGGTATGAGGACGGAGGGGAAGGCAAGATGAGCTGGGAGAGGGAGAGGGTGGGGAGGGCAAGGGAAGCTGAGTGGGGGGAGGAGAAGGGGAGGGGCTGGGGGAACGGGGAGGTAGACACAGGACTAACCCGATTTGATGATTTGCTCAATCACCATGATGTACTCGTCAAAGTCCTCTTCAAGCTTCTTCTGGATAAGTCTGGTCTTGTACACTGTTGAGGGGTGGGGAGGACAGCGGGGCTTCCTGGGCAGGGCTCTCTGTGGGGTGCCCTCACCTGGCTCCTCCCAAGCGACGATCACAGCCAGGCATGCCCACATCCCTGCTAGCCACTCCCGTCACCGCAGTGTAACACGCCGGGCTACACTCACAGCCATGCACACAATCAGAGCTCTCCACAACCACTGTCAGAGGCACGATGATAGCGACTCCTATCCACCGTGACCCACAGGTTCCCCACAACATGGTGGTACACACAACCACATCCACTCCCAACCACCTGTCACACACACGCCCACAAACCCACCCCACTCATGACCATGTCTCCCCGTGCAATCAGAGCCCCTCACAACACACACACACACGTACACCAGTCACCCACAACCACAGTCACCACACGCAGCCAGGACCACACCTGCCTTCACACTGCCGCTCACACACAAGCACGCATGCGTGCACCTTTTCCGCGCCTCTTGCCTGGCGCCCCACTCACCATAGTCCACGCCCGGCTCGCAGGCCCTGTCCAGCCGGTCCTCCAGAGTGATCGCCTTCTCCGTGTGGTGCATGAAGCAGTTCTCTGAGGGGTGAGTGGGGGGCGAGGCGGGGACACGGTCAAAGACCCACTTCCTGTTCAGGGCACCCACTACCGAGGGGTACGCCTGGTCCCCTGGTTCAGACCTCTTGGGTCAATCCCCCACCCCAAGGGAGCCGGGGTCCAGTTGGAATGGGCACCCTCCTGGCGCCTGAGCACTCACCCTCTGCACAGCGGCAGGTATCTTTGTGGCAGAGTTTGCTCAGCATTCCGTCCTCTTTATCCGGGTGATAGAAGCGGATACAAGTTTCATCTGTGGCAGAGGTGATGGGGAGGGGTCAGAGGGCTAGGGCCTCCACCCCAGACACCACACCTGGAGGCTCAGTTATCCAACTCCAGCTGGTCAGACCTCCAGATGCCAGGTCCCCAGCCCTGGGACACCCAGACTCCTAACTCCCAGACCTGGCGACCCCCAGATCCCTAAACTCCCAGACCCAAGGACAACCAGACTCCTAATCCTCAGATTTCCAGGAACCCCAGACTCCTAGCTCTCAGATCCCAGGGGCCCCCAAACCCTTAACCCCCAGATCCCTAACTCACAGACCCCTAACTCCCACACCTGGGGACCCCAGAGCCCTAACTCCAAGACCTGGGGACCCCCAGACTCTTAACCCTCAGATCCCCAAGACCCCCAGAGTCTAACTCCCAGATCCCAGGTTGTAGGATGGCTGCTCACCCAGGTTGTAATAGGAGTACACCTTGACTGCCCCAGGCTGTATAAGTCCGACATTAAAGTACTGGTGAACTTTGAAGGACAGACAGTCCTCCTGTGTGTGTGAGATCTGGGAAGAAGGAGGTTGGTCAGTGGCAGGGCCTACATGGAAGGAAGTCCAGCATGGGATTCTGGGGGTTGGAAAGTGGTGGAGAAGCTGAGGGATCTAGGTGGGGAAGATGGGGGGCGGGTGGCAGTGGGCAGGAATCTTTGACAAAAGATTAATAAGCAGTTCATCAAATCCATTACCCCACCCCCACCCCACCCCACCCCCGCTAAGGCTAGATTGTACTTCTCAGCATGTTTCAGTTCCTTGTGGCCACGTGATTGAGCTCTGGCCAAGGACTGCTATATATGTCCTTAAAAACATTCTGTGGTTAACAAGACTGCATTAGACACTTGAAAGGTGCCAAAAGAGTAGGTCTTAAAAAAGTTACCAACACACACATTATAGCTATGTAGGGGGTGGATGTAACTGACCTTATTGTGGTAATTATTTCTCAGTATATAAATATATAAAATCCTTGCATTGTGCACATTAAAACTACACAGTGTTATATGTCAATTACAGCTCAATAAAATTGGAAAAATTAAAGAGAAAGAAAGAAAAGAGGGAGAAAGGGAGTGAGGGAGGGAGGAAGGAGACAGATACACACACATATGTACTGAGACATTGTTGTTGTTTAGTCATTAAGTGGCGTCCAACTGTTTGCAACCCCATGGACTGTAGCCTGCCAGGCTCTTTTCTGTCCATGGGATTTCCCACGGACAGAATACTGGAGTGGGTTGCCATTTCCTTCCCTAGGGGATCTTCCCCACCCAGGGATCAAACCAGAGTCTCCTGCATTGGCAGGTGGATTCTTTACCACGGAGAGAGCTGGGAAGCCCCATATTGACACATACACAGGTGTATATGTGATGACACGTATATTTGGAGTAAAGCCATAGTAGAGAGAAAGAGAGCAAGGGCAGGGAATTCCCTGCTGGTCCAGCGGTTAAGAATGCACCTTCATGTAAGAATTGAATCGCCAGTCTATGTCTGACGCAGGGTGCAGCATGCTTGGGGCTGGTGCATGGGGATGACCCAGAGAGATGTTGTGGGGAGGGAGGTGGGAGGGGGCTTCATGTTTGGGAACGCATGTAAGAATTAAAGATTTTAAAATTTAAAAAATAAAAAACTAAAAAAAAAAAAAAAAAAAAAGAATGCACCTTCCAATGCAGGGGATGCGGGTTTGATCCCTGGTTGGGGAACTAAGAGTCCACATGCTGCGGAGCAACTGAGACCGTGCGCCACAACTACTGAGCCTATACCCTAGAGCCCACACTCTAGCAATAAGAGAAGCCACCACAATGAGAAGCCCGCACACTGCAACGAAGAGTAGCCCCCACTCGCCGCAACTAGAGAAAGCCCACATGCAGCAAAGAAGACCCAGTTCAGCCAAAAAAAAAAAACCAACAACAACCCCAAAACCTGCAGTGAGATAGCCCCTACACATGCCAGAATAGCTATCATCACAAAGAACACAACAAATGTTGGGAAGCCTTGTGCACTGTTGGTCGGCCTGCAAATCGGCATGTGGACTTCTCCAGTTATGGCATGTGGGTCAGTGGTTGTGGCATGCCACAGCCAAGAGCCCATGCACCACAATGAAGACCCAGCTCCGTCATATAAATAAACAGAACAAGGGAAGAATGGGAGAAAATAAGAGAAGAGAGAAACGCTAGGGGCTGGGGAACAAGAGAAGCTCTTTCTCTCCATCAAGCACTGCTGTTTTAAAAACCACAAGTGGGTTTTTTTTCCACTCAGTGGTTAAGACTCTGGTGAGAAGAAGCTGGAGGGGACAAGTGAAAAATGCGGTTGGGACATGAGTGGTCAGAAGGTTGAGATGCTTACAGAAAGTGGGTTGGCCTTGTTTTACATGCCCCTGTCTTCCCACACCCAGCAGTCTAGACCCTGTCTCCCTGGCCCCACCTGGGCACGAGGCCAGTGGAGAAGGAAAGGTCAGCCAGGTAGAGGTTCAGGATCCCAATGGAAGCCTTACCTTGTCCAGGTAGATGATGAGTGTGTTCTTGTTGGAGTCTCTGTTCATCTCATACTTAGAGATGTATCTGTCGACACCAGTGCTCAGCTGGGGAAGGATGTGGTTTGTAAAAATCCCTCCTGCATCCCCATTCCCCCTGCCACTCCAGCTTCTTCCAGACCCTGGGCTCCTGCCCATGGATCCCAGCCCCTGAGCCCAAGGCCTTCATACCAGTTTCAGGTCATCAATATCAGGTGAGAAGCCTGTCATCATGGATATATCAAGGATGGACATAGTGGCATCCTGGTCACCCAGGTACCTAGATGGGGCAGAGGGAGAGGGGGTTGGCCCCCAAGGTGGGATCAGTGCCCAGACAAGGGGGTCATATCAAAGAGCGAGGCCTCTAGTTCCCACATAGGAGCATAGAGGGAGGTTCAAATGTAGGAAACATTCTCCTAAAGGGAATACAGGGAAAGCTACCTAATGATCAAGGTGATTCATTTTTCAGGTTCTGGAACCCAACTGGCCCGGGTTCAAATCCCAGCTCTCTGTAACATCTGAGGGGTTACTTAACCTCTCTGTGTGCCTCAGTTCTGGGAAATGAACATGGGCAGGTCTCACTTTGTATGAGTCCATTACCATGGTCTAATTTAATGTCACCAGTCCCCCAGCACCATGTTTGGACATCAAGACCACGTTGCTAATCTCACACTGCCAAGCAAAGGGAGGACTTCTTGTCCTGTATTCAGCACAGGACTAGATGCACAATATACTCTCAGAAAGCGTTAAGCATCACAGTTATTATTTGTAAGAAATCTTGCTAGAGACAGAGGGATGGCCAAGATGAATTCCAGTGAACCATCTCTTACTTGGTACAGATGTCAAGGATCATGGAACCTTTGGCGTCCTGAGGCTTCTTGACTAGAAACACAGAAAACAGAAGGATGGATGGTGGTGGGGAAGTGGGAGGGGTGTAGTTCCCGGGTTCTGATCCAGGAGGGAGGCAGACAGAAGAACAGGGTTGGGGGAAGAGTAACAGATAGGGTCTCCACTCCTTTCACCTGGTTCGAGGGCTGGGCGTATGGAAACCCGGAGGTCGAACTTTTTGCAGGTGACTTTGTGTTTGAGCTTGGCATGGTACACAGTCACTACCTGGTGAGGTAGGAGGGGAGATGAGGTGTCAGTCCATTTGACTCAGAAAGGAAAGGGGATACTGGAGCAGAGGGGCCTAGAGAAGGTGGTGGGTCAAGAAAGTGTAGGTTCCCATTCCTTACCGACAAGGTGCCTTGTCCTTTCCCTTCAGCTCTCACTGTGAAAGGCTCATTTTCCTTAGTCTGCAAGGAGTGGGGAGAGAGAAGAGAGAATATTTGGAACCAAGGCTTCCCCCATTTGTGATGGTCATGGACCCTCCCTCCTGCCTCCTAGAAAGTCTGGCTGGCATGGAGGATGAAAGTGATGAGGGTGTGGCCAGGTGACTTTACCTCTTCTGAGCGCAAGAGGCTGGCAGATTCCCAGAGGATACGATGCTTGACCAAAGAGTTGCGGCTGGGCAGGTGGATGGACACATCCAGGTTCAGCTCCTTGTGATCAGGAACATCCTTCTGGTATTGGGCCAAGGCTTGGAACACCATGAAAGTGGCCTGTTACCCATGACAGAGAAAGGGGGTGAATTTAGGTGACTGAGAAAGTGGCGAGAACCACTGAGGGATGAAGAGACTCATATCAGACCTGGGGCAATGAGACAGTGACCTAGAACCCACCAGAGAGGGTGAGAATACGATTGGGGGCTGGTCAGATACTGAGGACATGTCCTAGAACTCTCTGAGTGAGACAGGTCAGACAAGAGCTTAGGAACAACACTGGGAACATGGCTAGAATCCACCAGAGTGTACAAACATAAGACAGAAAGTTCAGCCACACTGAGAAGGTGCTCTAGACACATCCAGAGGAGAGAGTCTAAGACAAGCATTGGTAGAGGCACCGAGAATATGTCTAGAACCCACTCATGAAATAAAAGAATGAAATTGGAATCTGGGAACACTGACCATCTGATCTAGAACCCCAAAGTGACACTGAGAGTGTGATTGAGAACCCACCAGAAAGAAAAGCGGTTAGACTGGAGCCTGAGCTTCCTGGAGTTTGAGGTTACTGAACCCTGGTCTAGAACCCATCAGGGACTGGAATAACTAAAATCCTGGTCTAGAACTCCCAATAAGATGTGGTAACACTGGGAGCCTGATGGAACTTAGAATGTGGTCTAGAACCCATCAGTGGGAGACAGAGGCTTGGATAATGGTGTGTGAGGTATTAGTTGCTCAGTTGTGTCCAACTCTTTGTGACCCCATGGACTGTAGCCCACCAGGCTCCTCTATCCATGGAATTCTCCAGGCAAGAATACTGGAGTGGGTTGCCATTCCCTTTTCCAGGGGATCTTCCCAACCCAAGGATCGAACCTGGGTCTCCTGCATTTCAGGCAGATACTTTCATCACTGAGCCACCAGGGAAGCCCCTTGGATAATGCTGTAGAGTCATTAATAACCTGGTCTAGAACCCACTGATGAGACAGGGTAACATTGGGGGCTGGTGAAATGAACATGAACTAGAACCCACCAGTGAGACGAATAAGATAGGGAACTGCGAACATGATCTAGAACCTACCAGAAGGACAGAGAGGTTTGGACAATGGGGTAGGGTCATTAACAATCTAATTTAGAACCCACCAGTGAGACAGAGTAACATTGGGGGCCTGGTGAAATGAACATTATATCGAGAACCCACCAGTGAGACAGAGTAAGATGGGGCACTGGGAACATGGTCTAGAACCCACAGTAGGAGAGAGAGGTTCACACCTGAACCTGGGGCCTGAGAACATGGTCTAGACACCAAGAGGTAAAGGGAGGCTTGAAACACAGCTCAGGGCATCCAGAATGTAGTCTAGAATCCACAGATGGGTTTGAAACTAAAAAAAAAAAAAGATTCTTGACTTCATTCCATTCATCCTGGCTGATGGAAGAGAAACACTGCCTCTCTTGGTCTTGGTACTTTCTTCAGAAGACTGAGGCCAGAGGAGGTTGGGATGCAGTTACCGGGGCGAGGTATGTGTGGACTACTTGCCTGCGTGGAGCCATAACCACCTCCATAGTATCTCTGCTCGTTGAGCCAGCGCACGACAGGAGGCACAGTGTCGAAGTCTTTGCGTGCCAGCAGAGCCAAGAGGGCATAGGATGTGGCCTCCACATTGTAGAGCTTCTTGTTGGGTTCCTCCCAGTGGTTTTTTTCTGCAGGGAGAACCCCCCCAACCCCCAATGCTCACAACCCTGTCCATCCTGTGAACAGCTCAGAGAAAACTCAGGAAAAAAAGACTCATAGCCTAAACCACTTGGCGTTCAGGTGTCCTGGCCCACATTCTAGGGCCTCAATCTGCTGGCTCCTGCCTCATTCTCTTCCCTCATCCACCTTCACTCCTCCATATGAGCTCTGCACTGCAGCCCCACTGTGGGAGATTTCCTAAACTTGAAACACACATTCTTACCTCTGAGCCTTTGCATATTCTGTTCCCTTTACATAGAGTACCTATTCTCCATCTACTTTGTTAAATCTTACCCACCGTGCACAATTAGTGGGCACCCCAAGACTGAGTGGAGGTCCCTCTTCCTCCTGTCTCTCAAAGGATCCTGTGCTCCTCTGATCCCAGCACTCTGACACTCTATAGTAATCTATGAACTCATTTCTTTCTTCAATTGGAGTGTGAGGCCATAATGGCAAGGGCTGTGCTGTACTCACGGTGGTGTCCCAAGTGCCTAAGAAAGTTATGGTGGCAGAAACTGTCACTGAGAACCAAGAGGAGGATGACCTCCTGTCCCTGGGCGCACAGTTGGACTACATTTCCCAGAAGCCTTTGCAGGTATATGGCCACATGACTAAGCTCTGGCCAATGGAATGTGCACAGCAGTCTAGTCCCTTACCCAATCTTCCTATTTCCTTTTCAGCCTGAAAGAGCAGGATTCTGAGGCCCCAGAATGGCAGAGCCATGAAAAGATAGAGACCTGGATCCCTGCATCACTGTATGGAGGAGAGCTGTCCACCAACAACATACTTTTGTCGTGTTAAACCACTTTGGTATTTATATGATACTTGAGATACCTTATTATCAGTGAGTACAAACATGATACAGTGTCATCACTGGAATCAATGATTAGCTGCCCACTATGTGCTAGGCACTGTGCTAAATTCCCTATGGTATTATTTTACTGAATCCTAATTACCCTTGAGATGGTTATAATGTTACAGTGTTGTTGCTGTGAGTCACTAAGTGGTATCTGACTCTTTTATGACTCCATGAACTGTAGCCTGCCAGGCTCCTCCATCCATGGGACTCGTTTCTTTCTCCAGGGGATCTTCCTGACCCAAGGATTGAACCCAAGAATCTCCTGGCAGGCAGATTCTTGACCACTGAGCCACTAGGGAAGCCCTAGGTATCATTTGAAGATGAAGAAACTAAGGTCCAGAGAGGTTAAGCGACTTGTACAAGGTCAGACAGTGAGAAAGTGGCAGAGTTGGATTTCAATTTAGATCTGTCTGATGTCCATGCTCATGGTCTTAATCACACCTCACTGCTGGGTCACAGCAAATGCTCAACACATGGCATTCAACATGGTTGAATGAATTATGCAGTGAGCCTTCTCGTGTGGTTTACGAGGAGAAATTATCACACCACAGAGCCATTCATTGCAGTTCAGCTTGGAGAGTTCCATCCCAGTGCAGCTTAGAGCCATGCACCCCAGCTCGAGAGGGCCACCCTCAGTCCCCAGCCATGGGTCCCTCCGTACTCCTCCAGGCTACCCCTCACCTTTGGCTGTATTCAGAAATTTGGTGAGGCGGTCATCCTCCAGCTTGCCCAACAAAGCCAGGGCATAGGCAGCAATGGCCACAGTATATGGTCTTCGCAGCTCTCTGTAGTGGTTTTCAAGGAAGTTTCCTGCCTTAGTGATGCTGGGGCCCAGGCTCTATGACAAAGAGGATTGGGTACTCTGGTCAGGGGAGCATTTCTGTTATAGACAACTGATGAAGATCACTTTCTGGGACCAGGTGGCTTTTGTCCTTGGGACCTGTTTGCCTTGGATCTATGTTTGAGGGTTTTCCATTCTGAGTTGCTTTGTTCCTGAGTACCTACTATGGGCTCTGTGTGTGTGTGTGGGGTGGTGTGTGTGTGGTGTGTGTGTCTAAATACCAAGTGGTGTGCTGGTGAATATTTAAGAACCAGCTCTCTAGTGGAGGCACAGGACTGGGTGGGGGGCCAGTGGTGTGGTACTAGTTCATTCGGGCTTTTCTGCAAGATGTTATAGAAAAACCTGAACTTTTGCCAACCCAATAAATTGCCCATTACAATGGCATAAAAACTTCCACCAGGGTCAATTTCAAGTAACCACTGTGATGTCCTTGAACATAGAATGGGAAAGACATACTCCCAACAGGCATTCGTGAGCTAGTATGAGCCAGATTCAGCACTCCAAGGGAACACCTCTTATTCAATCATTATCAGCTAGCTCTTACAATGTCCCAGTCATATAGCTGCTCATTTAATCTCATAAAATCCTATGAGGCAGGCATTACTTTCATCATTATCTTACTGCACAGATTAAATACGGTGACACACAAAGATGGGGACCAGGGGAAGACATGATTTGAAGTGTTTGCTGATTTCCATGGTGTCAATACTATCATCCCTGATTTCAACCCACCAGTGTGGCACTGCTGACTGTAGATTTGGCAAGAGAGGAACAGTGGAACAACATGATATAATATTCCAATACAGAGATACAATAGACATAAATAACCCTGAAAATAATGATAAAAAGTAGCAAAATACTTAGGAAGTGATACATTTTATCACCTGTTTTCAGTGTTTAATCTTTGCAGTGTGAATTTATATGATTTAATTTCTAACAATGATTGTGTTCAGCAACCAGATTGCAAATTCCTAGAAATTTAACAACTGGCTTTCCCAAGCTGGGTAGTATCCTATTGATTTAAACACCATCAGTCTGGCTCCACCACCTATGCCATACTTTATTTTAATGTTGCTGTATTGTAGAAAATGTTGTGTTGTAGTAGAAACAACCCTTTTGACTGCCTTCCTACAAGTATCCTCCTCTGTTGTAAGAACACCTCCTCCCTTTCATTCACATGGCCACAATGGAAGCAGCCATCTTTGCCCACTGAGACCTACTTCGTGGTCTCAGCTGATTGGTTCAGGGGTGATCACTTGACCCAGGATGAACCAATCAGAGACCTTCACTGGGAATCCACAAGTTCTAGCCTTGGTCTGACTATTTCCTCAAGGAAGACAGCCATGTTCTGCCAGGCAGATTGGGTGGCAGGCAAAGGAGAATTATAGGGCAAGAAAGGATTGGAAGACATGGGAGAACATAAAGAACAAAGAATTCTGGCAGAGTCCTTGAAGCTACTTTCTTTTCTTTCTTTCTTTTTTTTTTAAAGTTTTTTGACTGCAACGCATGGCAAGCAGGATCTTAGTTCCCCAACCAGGGATGAACCCATGCTCCCTGTAGTGGAAACAAGGAGTCTTAACCGCTGGACCACCAGATTCCTACTTTCATTTTTGAACTCTGTAAATTCTTAGATCCCTAAAATAAATTTCCCATTTATTTTTGCACAATCTAGTCACACATATGACAGCTAGGACACACATGGGGCCTCTGAGACAACTCGGAGAGTCCTAAAAAATGCAAAAACTATTATGTCTATTTTACAAACGCACACATAAGGCCTGACAAAGGGTACATGAGAGTCAGGATTTGAGGTCAATTTTATCTGACCCCACAGTCCTGAAGCTCTTTTCTACTATAATTTCTCTCAAATCTCCAAGATTGGAACCAGGAAAACCTGGTTTAAAGGTCACCGGCATTAATGGTAGCAGCCCCCTCCCCTCCATCTCTTTTCTGGGGTCCTGAGAAGGAAGCAGCAGCTGGCTGAAAGGGAGATCCTCAAGTCCCCCACTAGGGAAACTAAAAGTCAAACAACCCACTCTCAAAACCCCAGAGCAAAGCAGATGGAGTGATTACAGGCTCTCAGGAGCCTGTCTTTCTAAGCTTCTCTGCTTCAGAACCAAAACTAAAGGAATAAGGGACAGCAAAAAGCCAACATTATTAATCCTTTCCCTTCTGGGATCACGCATGCTGAGTCATGACTCTTTGTGAACCTATGGAAGACGCTATGGACTATCCTGCCAGGCTCCTCTGTCCATGAGATTTTCCAGGCAAGAATACTAGAGTGGATTGCTATTTCCTACTGCAGAGGATCTTCCCAATCCAGGGATCGAACCCACACCTCTTGCGTCTCCTGTGCACTTCAGGTGGATTCTTACTACTGAGCCACTGGGCAATTCTTTGGGGTCATGGACATGGGTCCCTTTAAGAATCCTCTTAAAGATCTCCAGGAAGGATGTTCCTCCCATTTTTAGTTCTGTGTCCTCAGTTTTCTTTAGGGAAGCCATAAGGATATAAAGGGCTTTCCTGGTGGAGCAGATGGTAGGGAATCTGTCTGCAATGCAGGAAACCCAGTTTTGATCCCTGGGTCAGGAAGATCCCCTGGAGAAGGGAATGGCAACCCACTCCAGTATTCTTGCCTGGAGAAACCCATGGACAGAGGAGCCCGGCAGGCTATAGTTCATGGGGTCGCAAAGAGTTGGACACGACTGAGTGACTAACACACAGGAATATGAATGTAGGAGTCTTGTGGAAAGCAAGCTGAAGGGGCTTTTTGTTGGGCTTGGGTACAACTCTCTGAAAATGGTAAAGCAGGCAGAAAAGACCCAATCTTTGATTTCTCTGTGCCTCAGTTGTCTCTTCTGTAAACTGGGGGCAGTAAGAGTAGCTTATGTCTTGGGCTGTAACAAGGATTATAGGAATTAAACATATGAGACTCTTGTTTTGTTGTTTAGTCGCTCAGTCGTGTCCAACTCTTTTGCAATTCCATGGACTGTAGCCCGCCAGGCTTCTCTGTCCGTGGACTTTCCCAGGCAAAAATACTGGAGTGGGTTTCCATTTCCTTCTTTAGGGGACCTTCCCGACCCAGGGTCAAACCCACGTCTCCTGCATTGCAGGCAGATTCTTTACCACTGAGCCACCCGGGATCTAGTTAATTGCTACATAACTGTTGGAAACTATTATGGCCACTGTGGTGACTGTTAGTGCACTGGGAGCACTGGAAATGCCCTGAAAGCAACATCTCACCTCAGGCGGCTGTGTCCTTGGTTGGGGAGGGGAGGGTGGGGACACTTACGTTGACCTGTGCCTCGCAGATGTCTTTAGCCTCGTGCAGCGCGATCAGAACAAAGGCTGTAAGGGACACATCTTTCTCCCTGGTGTCCTTGAAGCCACCCTAGAGGAGAAGCGTGGAAGCAAAGGCAGGGTCACCAGTGTCTTCACATGTCAACCTACGCCCCCTGTAGGCTCAGTGGATCAAGGCAGGGCTGGGTCTCTCCCCAGCCCTCTCCAGAAGGGCCAGGCTCTTTAGTATTCATTCATTCATCCTGCAAATGTTGCTGGTGCTGTGGATGAGATGTTGGATGAAGACCAGATTCTAGCCCCAGCCCTCGCGGTCTGCTAGGGGAGACAGACAGGAACCAACCAGCTCATCGACAGATATATAATTAGAAAGTGATGAGTGCTGTGCAGAAGCGATGTGGCATTGAGAATGGACTATGGGAGTGTGACTCCGTCGTGGAAAAGTGTCCCCGAGGGATGATAGCTGGAACCACAATCTGAGCAGAGAGAAGTCCACTCTCAAAGGGGGTGGGGCTTAGCATGCCAGGCAGGGGGAACAGCATGTACAAAGGAGAGCAAGGTTCCCAGCAGTACAGATGGAGTGAGGAGAGAAGTGGGTAAGGCCACGAGGCTGGAAGCCTGAAAGGTCAGGCTTACGCATCCATTCTCCAACTTAAGCACACCTGGTGGGGGTAGAGAGGTGTTAAAACGCGGATTCCTAGACATTGCCCCTAAAGCTTCTGATTCAGTGCACCTGGAGTCCAGCCTGAGAATTTCTGACATTCTGCATTTTTAAAAGCTTGCAGGTAATTTTGCTGATGTTGCAGGCCTGGGGATCGCACTCAGGACCATAGCTCTAAGGAGTTCTATGTTTAAGAGCAACAAGAAGCCTGGGGGTTTCATTTTGCACTGGATCCTGCAAGTCTCTGATCTTTGCAAGGGAGGAGAGACACTCTCAGCGCCCTTATTTCCCTGTCCCCGCACGCTGTGAATTGGGCAGTGGGTGGATGGTGGAGTCTTTCTCCAGTCCATCCTGTGATGCTCTGGTGCCCTCTCCCCTGGCCTGCCCCGAATCTCTGCCTCTTACAATCATTTCTTGGTGTATCACGGGCCCATCCTCCTGGAAGATTCCATCAGGCTTCTGCTTCTCCAGGATCAGCCATTTGACGGTCTCACAGAGGTCCCTGGAGTCTATGGCGATGAGGTTGGTGGACAGTGCAAAGACCTTGACCACGAAGGCTGTCAGCCTGGGGGTGGGTCGAGAGCGTGAGCCAATTGGCTCTGGGATCCGGAGACTGGCATCCCAGCCAACCAATGAGCAGAGTGGGGCCGGACCTGGCCTGGTTCCTTCAAGCTCATAACCCAGCATGGTATGCTGATCATTCAGCAGGCTGGTACCTTGACTCTGAGTGGAGACCTACCTAGACCACCCCAGGCTGAGATCCAGGGCCTGCTCAGGGATGTGAAAGGCTGAGGATGTGCAAGCTGATCCTGGAGACTCACCAGGTGCTGGGGGGCCGATTTTGGAAGGCGGCGTAGGCTGAGCTTTTTTGTCTGAAAGCCAGCTGCTGGGTGTACCCTGCAGGGAAGAGAGACGTGTCACCAGAGGCTGAGTGGAGCGGGTGGCTGGTGGGTGTAGGCCCTCCAGGGAGGGAAGGGGCTTAGAGAGAAGATAAAGATTCTGTGAAGGGCGGGACGGCGGTCTAGAGAGGAAAGAGGGGCTCTGGGTAGGGGGCGAGTGTGTGGGAGGACGAAGAGCTAAAGAGGGACTCAGAAGGTGGAAATATCAGAGGGGGAAGGAATTCTTGGAGGAGAGGGGATTCAGAGAGAAGAGGTTTTCAAAATGGGTTCTCAGGGGCAAGGGGGCCTCGGTGAGAGACGGAGCTCAGAGAGGGGTTCAGAGTGGGGCGAGGGGGCAATCTCAGAGGAGGGGCGGGACCCCGAGAGTGGCGGGGTCTCAGGAGTGGAGGGGGCTAAGAGATGAAGCCGGCTCAGTGGGGCGGGGCTCAGGGGCGGAGCAAGGACAGAGGGGCGGGTCTCAGGGGCGGAGCAAGGACAGAGGGGCGTGTCTCAGGGATGAAGTGGGCTCAGAGGGGCGGGCTCAGGGGTGGAGCAGGCTCAGAGGGACCGGTAGGACGTGCACCCTTTCTGATGAGCTCCAGGGCCTCCTGCCGCTTCTCCATGCCGAACTTCTCCCACTGCTCGGTGCTGTCCAAGTAGTGCACGGCGATGACCGTGGGCGTCATACCAATCATGTTCTGCTCCCCACAGCCCGAGGGGGTTTGGATAAGGTGCTTCAGCCGCTCTCCGTCGATGGCGTCCTCCGTCATTTCGGCCACCGGAGTCCCTGCAACCCGGCAGGAGGATGGCACTCAAGTCCACGGCTGCTTCCAGACTTTTCAGGCTCTGACCAGCTAGGGCCAAAGTGGTCAGGGACAGCTGGGGGCATGTGAATGATGGAGATGTTTCATGGCTGAATGGCTGGAGGGGGTTTTGCATTTGTGGGGGGGTGAGGGTGGGGGTGGGCTTGTGCTTCACAGGGGAACTCTGGGCCCTGGCTCCTCTGGTTCCACCAGCGGTAATAACAGTCATGAATACTTTTATCAGGCTTCATGCTATTCCCCAGGCTCTGTTCTAGGAGAATACCATATAGTATTTCATTTAATCCTCTCAACAACCCTTAGATATCAATACTATTATTCGCTCCTATCACAGATGAGGAAACCAGGGTCTCCTTCCCAAACTTCACAGCTGTCAAGATGCAAGGTGCCTTTCTAGCTCCGTCTTGCCCCAGTTCTCCACCCGAGACAATTAGATCTGGAATTTCTGGTCTTGAACTATATTGCTCATGTAAACCTCTTTATCAGCAAAAGCTGTTTGCTGAACTGGAGCTGTTTACTGCCTGGAGCCTTCTGTGAAGTGGTTTGAGGAGGGGTTCTAGCTGAAGAGGAGGCAGGAGACCAGTGGTTAAATATCCCTGGGGTGAGAGCAGATGGAAGTGGGCTCCCGACTCTCGGGTCATGACTCTCCTCCCAACACTGTTCTGGGTCTCCTGGGGTTGGGGTCCAAGGGCATCTCACCTTGCAGGAGGATCTTGGTCTCTGACTCTGTGTCTGGGACTTGATCACTAAGATCTGCAGCTGGGACTTCCTCTCGCTGCACCCCATCTGCCAGGTGAATGGGAGACACCGATGGCACCAGCTCCCTCCCACCCCCTCCTCATCACCACCACCTAGGCCTCACTCCCTCTCCCGTGGCTGACTCACCTTGACCCAGATATTCTGGATTCAGTGTGCGAATGGCCACAGTTTTGTTGACTCTTATTCCTTCTGGCTGGATGGTGTTAGGGGCAGGGGGAGTTGCATGAACAAGACAGACAGTCAGTCATATTCTGGGGATTACTGTAGCATAAGGCATGAGGGCCTCCACCGGAGATCTTAGCTGTGTGACTGAGGTCAGTTACTTAACCTCTCTGTGCCTCATCTTCCTTCCTTATAAGGAGGTAATATAAACATCTACCTCATGCCTATTGTTGTGCAAGTTCATAATATAATTATAAATTAACAAAGAAGTAACAAGACCTTTAGAAATCTTTCTATGTGCCTAGATGATTGCTCTCCTGTGGTTAATTCATTTAGTCTTCACAACAACCCACTGGAGTGGGTACCGCTTTTATCACTCCCATTTTACAGATGGGGCAGGGACTTCCTCATGGTCCAGTGGTTAATAATCTGCCTTGCAGTGCAGGGTACATGGGTTTGATCTCTGATAAAGGAGCTAAGATCCCACATACCATGGGACAACCAAGCCCCCGTGCTGCAAGTACTGAGCCCATATGCCACAACTAGAGAAAAAGGTCCCTGGGCCACAACTAAGCCAAATAAATAAACATTAAAGATGGAGGAACTGAGGAACAGACAGGTAAAGTAACTTGCCCAAGCTCAGAAAGCAAGTAGAACAGAATTTGCGTTTGAACGTAATAGTCTGGCTCCAGAGTCTGTTTTTAAAACAATGCCTCCTAATGGGCTAAATAAAATAAAAAAATTTAAAACAAATAATTTAAAAGTAAAAGAAAAAATTTGAGCGAGTAAACAAGAATAAATATTACAGGAAAGAGAAAAAATAGATGAAAGAATGTACATAACTACTTAACACAGTGCCTAGCAGACAGTAAGCGCCCAGTTAAAATAGGGGCATCTTAATTAGAGTCAAAGGCCCAACACAAGCTCTCATGTGTATATGCACATAAGCCTCCCTGGAGGACAGTGGGTGCTTTTGCCTTCACAGAACCCATTCTCCTTTTGCCTGGAGTGATTCCCATCTTTCCCTTTGCAGACTGAGTTCCTGCCTATGCTGTATTCATCAGTATGTGGCATCCAGCTCTCTAGGAAGAAAAGCTCTTGATTAGTAGTGCTGCCAGTTTCCTTGGTGTAAATTTCTCCACCATGATGGATTCCAAGCTACCACCATGAGTGAGTGCAGACTTGGGAAGTGGTAGACATACTGGATCTAGGGAGCTGGGTATCACAGGCTCCAGCACACTACTGGTTTCTTCCCACCAGTGCCTGTGTTGAATCATATTGAAATTCACAGCAAGAGGAAAACTGTGTGCACCTATCTAGACACACTTTCATGTAATTTTTAAAATACATTGTTTTAATGATTAGATTTATTCCAGAACATTAAAGTAGCTGAAAAAATATGTTTGCTTCCATTAAAGCCAGGAAAGAAACATTATAATAAGTTATGATTTGGGTATAAATAAAACATTTCAATGTGAAATCTTACTGTCGGTTTTGATACATTTGGTTTTGAATGTTTCAAAATTTTTTCAACTACTGTAATGTTTTTGGGAAAAAATAACCAATAAAAATATACACAGGCCCAACTCAGTTTTCTTTTGCTTTAGGCGTCAATATGACATAGTTTGACACCATCAAATTTGTCTCTAAAATTTTGATATTTTGTATATTGCAGGGGTTTTTGGAATGGATTTTGACTTCTTAAAATATTGCATTAAAATAATTTTGATCTTGTTTATGATCTTATGTTTTGCTTTAAAGTATTCATGAAAGATGCTAAAATCCTTTCATTTTGGTTGATGATTTTGTCTGACTGTTAGTGCATATTTCTCGTTTTCTGGGTTGAGTCTTTTTTTTCCTGTGGGTCTTCTTTTTTGTTGTGTGTCAATACATACTTTAAGGGTAAGAATCATAGGTACAAAAGAAGTGTCCTAGTTCTTGCAATTGTATATTATTCTTTTGCAATATTTGCTCTGTGAAATATATCTTCTCAAGATTTTAAAATTTTATTTATTTGACTTATGATATCTTAGCTTATGATATGTTAGTTCCATGACCAGGGGTCAAATCCAGGGCCACAGCAGTGAAAATACTGAGTCCTAATCACCAGACCACCAAGGAACTGTCCCCAAGATCTTTAAAGTCAGAAGAAAACCCCTGCGTTAAAATGTTACAAGATGTCATATTTGATATTAAAATATATTTTAATGAAAAAAAAATTATTGATCTCTAAGTTTTTGGGTGTCTGCTAAAAATTCTGTGCGCAAGAATAACGCCTCACTTGCCTCACCCTAATCCTGGCCCTCCTTCCAAACTTCCAGAACTCCTGAATCTCCTATGGTGTGCCTGGGTCTCCAAGTTGGGTTCACAACACAGGGAGAACTGGAGCCTCTCCTGAAGGACAAGGGACAGCAGGTACTCCAAGGACTCACCACGACCCTCAGGGTCTTCTTGACACCATCACTGATGTAGTAGTTGTAGACAGCAGCCTTGACCTCCACCTCATGGAGGCCGACCTTCAGGGGCACAATGACGTAAGGCACTGCCACCGAGGACCTGGCTGGGATCGTTATAGTCTGCTGGTGGCGCCTCCTGGCGGTGGCCAGGCTACAGAAGGCTGGATTGTAGAGCAATTCCACCCTCACCTGCCAGGGAGAGAGCGTGTGGGGTCAGGAGAACATGCCACAGACTGGCTCCCTTGAGTCCCTGCTCTCTCCATGTCTCTGTTGCACCAGGGATGCACCTTGAATTCTTCTTCCTGGTAGTTGTAGAGGACCGCTCGGATCTCCACTTGCTCATTGCGCACCACCGAGTAGGGGAGACGCAGGTCGATAAAGAAATCCTGCATCACAGTGACCTCATAGGGGTCAGCCACACAGATCCCTGCCAGGAGTGGAAACAGAACGCAGAGTGTCAGGAGTGGGGCCAGGGGACTGGGCAGGGTGGACTGGGTCCAAGTTCTTGCCCCTGCCAATGTCTCAGTGCTTACACTTGACCGCGGGAGCTATCCCAAGGTCTTTGCAGAAGCCCATAGACAATATGGGGGCTTTCCTGGTGGCTCAGATAGGAAAGACTCTGCCTGCATCACAGGAGACCTGGGTTCACTCTCTGGGTCAGGAAGATTCCCTTGGAGAAGGGAATGGCAACCCACTCCAGGATTCTTGCCTGGGAAGTCCTGTAGACAGAGGAGCCTGGTGGGCTCCAGTCTACGGGGTCTCAGAGTTGGACATGACTGAGCCACTAAGCACACACACACACATAGATAGGACATAGTGGCGGGGGCGGGGGGTTGGGGAGGTTTGATCCCTGGTCAAGGAACTAAGATCCTGCAAGTCGCATGGTGTGGGCAAAAAGAAAATCTCTTAAAAAGAAATGACTAAGCCAGAAACTGACACAACGCTGTGAATCAACCATAATTCAATTTTTAAAAAAGGGACTTTCCTGGTGGTCCAGTGGCTGAGACTCTGGTTTCCAATGCAGGGGGCCCAGGTTTGATCCCTGGTCAAGGAACTAGATCTCACATGACACAGCTAAAAGCCAGTGCAATCAAATAAATAAATAAAAAGAAATATCTTTTAAAAAAGAATTGACTTCTGATACCTGATTTTTGTCATTTAAGGAGGCATCTATACATCTCCAAAAGGCACTTACTCTTTGACCCCTAAAATATGCTCAACTCCAATAATAAAAATAATAGTTCACACTCACTGAACATGTACAATGTGTCCGGTACTATTATAACAATTATAAAATCCCAGCACTTTGCGTAGTTACTCTTTCAGTTGTGCCCATTTTATGGATGAGCATCAAGAGGCTGAGTAACTTGATTAAGGCCACACAGCTGCCCAGAGAAAGATGTGGGATTTGGACTCAGGGACTTGGGCTTGGGAAGTGCCCTGCTTTTAACAATACTCCTTCTTTATCCCATAAGAGCTCTTAAGTCTAAAATTTTCAAGTTCTATTGGTTGCATGCATGCTAAGTTTCTTCAGTCATGTCTGACTCTTTGCAACACTCTGGACTGTAGCCCGCCAGCCTCCTCTATCCATGGAATTCTCCAGGCGAGAATACTGGAGTGGGTTGCCATTTCCTTCTCCAGGAGATATTCCCAACCCAGGGATCAAACCCAGGTCTCTGGCATCGCAGGCAGCTTCTTTACTGACTGAGCCTTAAGGGGAGCCTAAATGTCTTATACATACTGCTATATTTTAAATGGATGACAAATAAGGACCTCCTGTCTAGCCCAGGGAACTCTGTTCAATGTTATGTGGCAGTCTGGATGGAAGGGGAGTTTGGGGGAGAATGGATACACGGATATGTATGGCTGAGTCTCTTCACTGCCCACCTGAAACTGTCACAACACTGTTCATCGGCTGTACTTCAATATAAAATTAAAAAGTTAAAAAAAATACTGAATGGCTAACAAACTCTGAGGTAAAACTCCTTTACCAGACTGCAAATAGTCCAGGGACCATGCTTAAGGGGCAAGGGTCTAACGGTAGTTTTTAACATTTATTTTTTCAAGCTGCAGGAACATTTTTTAGGTAAAGGAAACCTCAGACACAACCTTGGTATACAGAAATGTACAACAGGCAAATATGAAGATGCCCTGATTTGAAACAGGGATGGGGACCCCAAACTAGAACTGTGCTGAGTGGCTTTGCAGTCCCAGGCAGAAGGAAAACTATGTGCCTTGCGTATATGATTTCATCTGCTGTCATCACTTGGTCAAGAGAAATTGTCAGAAAATCACAATTCCTTCCATGAAAAGCAAGACAAGCAAAGAAGCAGATTTTAAAAGTCTTGAAACCAGGAAAGTAAAATGACACTGAAGTATAATTTATGATAAATTATAACTAAATAAACTTATACTAGAGTAACTGGGTGTGGTATAAATGAAATACACTTAATGCTGTGAGTTTTAATACATCTTTTTTTTTTTTTAGTGTTTTTAATAGTTTTTCAACTACTTTAATGCTCTGGGGGAAAAAATAACCTTTAAAATGGACAGAAAATATGTATATGAACCACGTCTTTCCTTTGGCCTCAAGCTCCAACAGGGCTCAACACAGTGCTGGTCTTTATTTAAAATCTAGGTATTTTGTACTTCCTGGATTTTTTTTTTTTTTTGGCATTCATTTTGACTTCTAAGAAAACTATTGCATGAAAATACAATTTATCTTGATGACTGAGTTTTTGGCACCCACTTAATTTTGCATTCAAAGTCAGTGCCTCACTTTCCTTGCCCCACTCCCAGACCAGCTCTAAACCATTCATACTTGACTAGGGTTTGTCAGGGTCTCACACGCAGCCCTTGGTGGCAGTGGCAGGGGGAGGGTGTGCGTACCCCTTTTTGTTGTGTTTCACAGCCTGCCCACTGATGTTTTAATCACTCACTTCATCCCGCTTCCTCTTTTAATTGCTTTACTCACTATCATGGCAACATCACCCCTACCAAGTTCTTGTTGCAAATCATTCTATATGATATTATAGAATAATATATCACATAGCAAATAATTCTATATGATATGGTGAATATAAGTCTTTATGCAAGTGTGTGCTCAATCGCGACCAAATCTTTACGACCCCGTGGACTGTAGCCCATCCATGAAATTTTCCAGGCAAGAATACTCATGCGAGTTTCCATTTCTTACTCCAGAGGATCTTCCTGATCCAGGGATTGAACCTGCCTTTCTTGCATCTCCTGCTTTGGCAGGCAGATTCTTTACTACTGCGCCACCTGGGAAGCCTGTGTGTTTTTATACGTTTGTCCAAACCCACAGAAACATTAAGACACCGAGAGTGAGCCCTAATGTCAGCTGCTGCTGCTGCTGCTAAGTCGCATCAGTCGTGTCCGAATCTGTGCGACCCCATGCACTAGAGCCTACCAGAGTCCTCCGTCCATGGGATTCTGCAGGCAAAAGTAATGGAGTGGGTTGCCATTGCCTTCTCCGTAATGTCAGCTAAGAACTAGCAAAGATAATGATGTGTCCATCAATTGTTACAATGTTGATGGTGAGGGAGGCTGTGTATGTGGTCGGGAAAATGGTACATAGGAAGTCTCTGCACCAGCCTCTCAATTTTGCTCTGAACTAAAACTGCACTAAAAATAAAGTCTATTTACCAAGTCATGATGTCACTCACATTCTGCACTCTAATCCCTCTCTAGTAACAGGGCAAAGTGTCAGCCAACAGAAACAAAAGATCTGTCAGGATGGAATGAGAAAATGCTCAGGGGATCTGGGGTCCCGGCCTCCGAGGACCGGACCACCATTCTCTCTCACCTTTCTTGTCCGACAAGCTCACGGCCAGAATCTCCCAAGTGGTGATGGAGTCTTTCAAAAACACTGTCGTGAAATTCGTGGAGATTCTGGTCCAGGGAGAAATTGGGGCAGGGGGGGGTTGTTGGGGATTAGGAGAAGACATCTAGCAGGGTACAGGGGGAGACCAAGTAGGGAGGGGCCACAAGGGACAGGGTTGGAAGGGGGCTGGAGGTGGGTACACTTAGGTAGCCCCAACTCGATTTTTCTAGGCTGGGTTGTGTGCTTCCACGATTCCACGCAAGAAGGGGGTGAGGTGCATGCAAATGCAGTGTCCAGTCTAGGGTGATCATAGAAGCTGGCCTGGGGATGGGCTGAAGGGGGGCCATCCCAGCCTTACCCATTTTTGTCTGGTGGTTGAAAGTCCTGAATGATGATCCACAACCAGCTCTCGGGGAATTGGCTTCGGGAAATGATGTCCTCTTCTGGGATTATTTCATCATCCAGGTCACCTGCGGGTGGGGGTGGGGGTTTAAAACAGACTGAATCCCCCCTCCTGCTCCTTCCACTGTCCCTTTTAGATATTTATCTTTATAATCCCCTAAAGGGATTCCTAACATGGACACGCCAAAGGTCACATGACCACTTCCAGGGATCCTAGGCACATTTGCCCCTAGAGGCTCCTTTCTCCATAAAAAAATATTACATGTCATATTTTACAGCCTTGTTGGTATAAAGGTAAAAATAAGCCACACTGCATTGAGTTGATTTGTTTTTTCCCCTTCTTTGATTTTCAAGGGAATGAAAACATTTGCATGAATGAGCCTCTAAAGGCATCATTGGTCCAAGCCTGCTGTGTTATGTTAACCATGTGATGGTTAAGTCTATCCTGAAAACAATGGGGCTAGCTGAGAGATTCCCTGGACTTGATGGAGATTGCCAAAGAGACTGTGGCTTTTAAAAGCCATCTTGACCCCATCAGCAAGTACACAAAGCTGGGCTAGAATAGAGTTAAATTCTGGCTGAGCTTTCTTCAAAAAATGATGAACAGATTTTAATTTGATTTTGGGGCTTCCCTGGAGGTTCAGATTGTAAAGAATCTGCCTGTCAATGCAGGAGTTTCAGGTTCAGTCCCTGGGTTGGGAAGATCCCCTGGAGGAGGAAATGGCTCCCCACTCCAGTATTCTTGCCTGGGAAATCCCGTAGACAGAGGAGCCTGGTGGGCTACAGCCATGGAGTCACAAAGAGTCACTCAGTGATTAACACTTTCACTTTTCTGCCTAACCACAGAGTAGGTGGGATTCCATAGATACTTAAATCCACCCATAAAAGTGAAGAAAGTGAAAGTCACTCAGTCATGTCCGACTCTTTGCGACCCCATGGACTATACAGTCCATGGAATTCTCCAGGCCAGAATACTGGAGTGGGTAGCCCTTCCCTTCTCCAAGGGATCTTCCCAACCCCGGGATGGAACCCATTTCTCCTGCATTGGAGGCAGATTCTTTACCAGCTGAGCCACAAGGGAAGCCCAATACTCTGGAATAATCTATCAAAGTGCCTTTGGGATACTAACTCTTAATCAACCCTCTGTATCGTCCCCAGTTGGCTAAAGAAATGACACAATGCTAGGGGGAAAAAAAGTCATCCATGTGTGTGTAAATCATGCACACATTGTCTAAATTTCTTCTTTGCAAAAGAAAAGTCTTGGGTCACTGGAGCAGAGAGTAGCATGCCTAGTCATTGTAATTTGCAAAGAGACTGAAGGTCGAGTTCTGTGCTCATGTATGTTGGGAATCACTATGTTTTTGGTGGGGTAGAGGGTTGAAGGGGTTGCTAGTTTTCCAGCGAAAGGAATTCAGAAATATTTGACTTTGGCAATGGCTGCTTTTGAGAGGTTCTGCAGATAATTCAGTTTCAACAAAGCCCATTCTGGCACAGAAGTCCTCTAATTAAGACATATTAAAAGATGTTTTAAAAAACAAAAAGAAAAGGAGAGGGACTTCCCTGGTGGTCCAGTGGTGAAGGTCCTGAAGTTCCACTGCAGGGGGCACAGGTTCAATCCCTGATCAGGGAACTAAGATTCTGCATGCCACATGGCATAACCAAAAATTTAAAAAATTGAATAATGGTGGGATCAGGCCACACCGGGCTCCTCTGTCTCTCAACAGATGGCAGTGGAGACTCTTGTCAGTTCTGTAAAGGCCACTTTGTGGTGAGATCACTCTGATTTTGCTTAAAGGGGGCTTCTAAGAGAAGCCCTGGGTTTGCTTAAGATTGATGTGGCCTGAGATGTAGAATTTTGACTGTGTACATGTCCTATCCAGAACCGAATGGATGACTGAATGGTTGAACATTGACTGGGCAAAGGTTGAGCAGGTCTCTTCAGAAGGCAACATGAATTAGTTTTCTTTGGTAAAGGCAAGCTTATAACCCATCTCATGTCTTCCTACTGGCAACTAGTGTGACCAGCTCTATCTTCTAGAACGTTCCCTCAGACCGTGGGAGGGAGGGGTGTCCTGAGCACTGGCAAGTCAAACTTCAGAGTGTCTGGGGCCAGGGCCAGGCTAATCCAGCCAGGCAGGAAATTTCCTTGCCCTCAGGAGAGGAGTCTTCTCCACTAGGCTAGGTCCGTCTTCCCTCAGGCAGGCACTTTCTTCCACCTACGACAGACCCGCATACCCCTCAGACAGGACGTCCTTCCCTCTCAGACAGGGATCTCCTTCCCCCACTGGAGATCTCCTCCTCCCTCAGACAGGCACGCCTTCCTCCCTCTGCGGACAGGCCTCCTCCCCACCTGGGGCTCGCTGGATAGGGACCTCTTCTTCCTTCAGACAGGCACCTGCTCCCCCTAGGACTGGACTCCCCGCTCCTTGAACGGTTGGCTCCTCCTCCCACCTCGGACAGGCCCGGCCTCCCCGGGACTCACTCCTGGCCAGCTCCAGGGCGCCGTTGCGGCTGTGCTGCTGCCGCAGCCGAGCGATGTACTCGCAGCAGTCCAGGAAGGCCTTGACGCACGCGTCGCCCTGCAGGATGAACTGGGCCCGGCGCTGGCACGGGAACTTCATGGGGTTGTCCCGCATGCCGTCTTCGCAGCACTTGCGCAGATCGCCGCTGTACTGACCCACTATGGGAACACAGAATCCCCCCCACGTCCCGCGCGGCCTCAGCTGCGGCCTCGAAGCAGCAGGCACTCAGGACACAGCCCAGGGAGAACTTCCCCACGGTCAGACCCTCCCCTTCCCTCTCTAGCTGGGATCCAGAAGGGGTGGGAACCAGCGGAGGGCGCACACCTTTATCCATCCTCTTCTCCATGAGCTGCACCGAGCGGCGTCGGCGGGCGGCTGGTTTTGGGCACTGCGGATCTAAAGGCAGGTGGAAGGGGAACCAGATGGGTTAGGCACCTACTATGTTTCTGCTTTATTGACTATGCCAAAGCCTTTGACTGTGTGGGTAACAATAAACTGTGGAAAATTCTGAAAGAGATGGGAATACCAGACCACCTGACCTGCCCCTTGAGAAACCTGTATGCAGGTCAGGAAGCAACAGTTAGAACTGGACATGGAACAACACATTGGTTCCAAAGAGGAAAAGGAGTACGTCAAGGCTATATACTGTCACCCTGCTTATTTAACTTCTATGCAGAGTACATCATGAGAAACGCTGGGCTGGAGGAAGCACAAGCTGGAATCAAGATTGCCAGGAAAAATATCAATAACCTCAGATATGCAGATGACACCACCCTTATGGCAGAAAATGAAGAGGAACTAAAAAGCCTCTTGATGAAAGTGAAAGAGGAGAGTGAAAAAGTTGGCTTAAAGCTCAACATTCAGAAAACGAAGATCATGGCATCTAGTCCCATCACTTCATGGGAAATAGTTGGGGAAACAGTGGAAACAGTATCAGACTTTATTTTTTTGGGCTCCAAAATCACTGCAGATGTTGATTGCAGCCATGAAATTAAAAGACGCTTACTCCATATATATGGAATTTAGAAAGATGGCAATGACGACCTTGTATGCAAGACAGCAAAAAAGACACAGATGTGTATAACGGACTTTTGGACTCAGAGGGAGAGGGAGAGGGTGGGATGATTTGGGAGAATGGCATTCTAACATGTATACTATCATGTAAGAATCGAATCGCCAGTCTATGTCTGACGCAAGATACAGCATGCTTGGGGCTGGTGCATGGGGATGACCCAGAGAGATGTTATGGGGAGGGATGTGGGAGGGGGGTTCATGTTTGGGAACGCATGTAAGAATTAAAGATTTTAAAATTAAAAAAAAATTAAAAAAAAAAAGACGCTTACTCCTTGGAAGGAAAGTTATGACCAACCTAGATAGCATATTCAAAAGCAGAGACATTGCTTTGCCAACAAAGGTCTGTCTAGTCAAGGCTATGGTTTTTCTAGTGGTCATGTATGGATGTGAGAGTTGGACTGTGAAGAAAGCTGAGTGCCGAAGAATCGATGCTTTTGAACTATGGTGTTGGAGAAGACTCTTGAGAGTCCCTTGGACTGCAAGGAGATCCAACCAGTCCATCCTAAAGGAGATCAGTCCTAGGTGTTCGTTGGAAGGACAGATGCTGAGGCTGAAACTCCAATACTTTGGAAACCTCATGCGAAGACTTGACTCATTGGGAAAGACCTTGATGCTTGTAGGAGAAGGGAATGACAGACGATGAGATGGCTGGATGGCATCACCGACTCAATGGACATGGGTTTAGATAAACTCCGGGAGTTGGTGATGGACAGGGAGGCCTGGCGTGCTGCAGTTCATGGGGTTACAAAGAGTTGGACACGGGTGAGCGACTGAACTGACTGACTGATGTGTCCTTGGTTTCCTTCCTACTGCTGCCTCCCCTCACCCCCACCCCCGCCGTGATGTTGGAGTGTTATTGCAGCCCATACCGAGGCTCAGAAAGAAGTGATTTGAGAGATGGTGGTGGAGGTGGGACTTCAACATCCCAACCTGCACCCCAGAGCCCCGCCCTTAGCCTGCTCTCAGTATCTGGGTGATGGAGGCCCCGCTCTCACCTGCCCTGCCTCTCCCTGCCTCCTCACCTGTCCTCTGCTGGGTCTCCAGGCCCTGGCTGGTCTTGAGGGTGAGTCCTGCATCCGTGAAGACGCCAGCATAGTCTCTTCCACTGCCTGGGGTGCAGCCAATGTCCGCTTTCTCCACCACGTCCCAGATCTGCGGGGTGGAGTGGAGGCGGAGGGTCAGAAGTGCCACCACCCTCTGGCCAACTTGTCCATCCAGCCCCACCCCACCCACCCTATCCTGCTCCCCAAGCTGGCAGGCCACGATGGACAATCCAGAGTTGGACTCTGGACTGCATCCATTCCCAGCACCATCTTCAACGTGGACCTTTGTCCACCCACATTCTCAACCTCAGCTTGACTTCAACCCATCCCCGTGTCTACATCCATTCAGACCTCTATGCTCAGCCCATCTGCTCCGCTCCATCACCATTCCCAGGTGGCTCAGTGGTAAAGGATCTGCCTGCCAATGCAGGAGACACAGGTCCCATCCCTGGGTGGGGAAGGTCCCCTGGAGAAGGAAATGGCAACCCACTCCAGTATTCTTGCCTGGGAAATGCCATGCACAGAGAAGCCTGGTGGGCTACAGTCCATGGGGTTGAAAAAGAGTTGGACAGGACTGAGTGACTGAACGACAACAAGCAGCATTCCCACCTCAACCCAATGCCATCTCTGAACCAACCTCAGCGACTCTGGGGCATACCTTACTCTGGGTCAATTTGTTCTTCTTATTCAGCACAAACACGCCCTTGTCCACGGCCACCAGCCCCACTCGGGACCCCTGGTTAGCCTCGATCTTCAGGGTTATCTGTTTCCCGGGTCGATGCTTTTTCTCTTCCTTCCCATCATTTTTCACCACCAGCTATGGGAGGGGAAGCAGGTTGGAGGGGGAAGTCAGCCCTGTAAGACCCCAAGAAGCCCAAGACAGAGGAGGTCTTGAGGTGGACTGAAAGGGGAGGGGAAGAAGCAAGCCAAACTGGCATCAGGCAGAAAAGAGAGAAAACCAGGAGCAAGGCAGACACTGAGTGCAAGCCTCCACTTACGAAATAAATGAGTCATAGGGATCAAATACACAGTGTGAAGAAGATAGTCAGTAACCACATAGGATCTTTGTATGGTGACACGTGGTTACTAACAGGACTCATCATGGTGAGCATTTTGAAACACAGAAATATCGAATCACATACTGATATTCGGATTGTAGAAATGTCGTACGCCAGGAACTAACATAGTGGCATAGGTCAATTAGGCACTTCCCTGTAGCTCAGTCGGTAAAGAATCCACCTGCAATGCAGGAGACCCAGGTTTGATCCCTGGGTTGGGAAGATCCCCTGGAGAAGGAAATGACAACCCACTCCAGTACTCTTGCCTGGGAAATCCCATGTACAGAGGAGCCCAGCAGACTACAGTCCATGGGATTTCAAAGAGTCGGACATGACTTAGCGAGTAACCACGACCATAGGTCAATTCTACTTCAAACAAACATACTCATAGAAAAAGAGATCAGATGTGTGGTAAAGGGAGGGGGAACTGAGTGAAGGTGGTTAAAAACAAACTTTCAGCTATAAGTACCAGGGGTGTAATGTACAATATAATAAATACATGTACTTAACCCTGCTGCGCCATTATATAGGAAGGTCATTAGAGGAAACCCTGAATTCTCACCACAAGGGGAAAGATTTTTTTTTTCTATTTCTTTAATCTCACATCTCTACGAGATGATCGGTATTCACTCAACTTATTATGGTGATCACTTATGATGTACCTCGGTTAAATCATGCTCTACACCTTAAACTTAGTACTGTGTGTAAATTACATTTCAATAAAACTGGGAGAAAAAGAAGCTAAGGGAACTTCCCTGGTGGTCCAGTGGTTAGGACTTTGCCTTCCAATTCAGGGAGTACAGGTTCGATCCCTGGTTGGGGTGCTAAGATCCCACCTGCCTCCCAGCCAAAAAACCAAAAGCATAAAATAGAAGTAGTATTGTAACAAACTCACTAAAGACTTTAAAAAATGGTCCATATGAAGAAAAAAAAAGATGAAGAAACTGAGGCTGAAAGAGACGGAAGAATGAGATGGGAAAGGAGGAGGGGCAGGTACTCTGAAATGGGGGAGAGGCATGGACTCGTAAGGCTGGAGAGAGACAGAGCCAGAGGCACAAGACGGGGAGAGGGACAGCCAGGCGGAGGGTCCCCAGATGGGCACAGAGAGGTGCCAGGGAGCTTACCGTGCCCATACACGAGTCCTTGACATCCACCCACACAGAGTCGGCCACCACCTCCCTCTGGCCATTGGCATTGATCAGCGTGTAATAGGCCACCAGGCGGAAGGAAGGGATGAAGTCTGATGTGATGGTCAAGGGCAACACCACCAGGTCCTGGCCGGGCTCTCGGTCCTGGCGTCCCACCTTCAAGAGCTTCCCCTTGTTCATGATCTGGGGGAACAGTTCAGTATAAGGATAAGGAAGGTGAGCGGGAGAATGGGTGGGAGTCAGGGTTGGGGGAGGTGGAATCTGGGATGGATGAGGGCTCCCAGGGATGCTGGGAGTTCTAGAAAGCCACGGACCATGTAGGTGTAGTAGCGGATCTTGGCTTGCTGGCTGGGGTCCGTGCGCAGGTGGAAGTTGACGTTGAGAGTGTCCCCAGGCTTGAGCTCCACGCGGGGCACAGAGAGGTGCAGGTAGTTATTGGAGTTCCCCTGGGTGTTGTAGGGTAGGGCCTGCATGGTCCTGGTGGCCTGTCGCTCCTCAGGGATATTGTCCTTCTTTGTGCGTACCTGGTCAGGGAAAGACAGACGCCATGATGCCCACCTGCCCTCCCCAGAGACATCTAAATCCATACCCCTGAGACTAGGCATTTCATGTGAGGAGAAAGACTTTGCAGATGAGATTAGGTTAAGGATATTAAGGAGATGGGGAAGAAACCGAATGATCCAGGTGGGCCCAATGCCATCACAAGTGTGCATAGAAGATGTCTAGGCAGGGACTTCCTTGATGGCACAGTGGATAAGAATCTGCCTGCCAATGCAGGGAACATGGGTCCGATCCCTGGTCTGGGAAGATTACACAGGCTGTGGAGCAAAAGCCTGTGTGTCACAACTATTGAGCCTATGCACCCTAGAGCCTGTGGTCTGCAACAGAGAGAAGCCACCTCAGTGACAAATCCAAGCACCACAACTAGAGAAGCTGGCAAACAGCAACGAAGACCCGGTGCCACCGATGAATAAATAAAATGAATAAATAAATAATTTAAAATAAAAAGGCATCTGGGCAGAAGACATCTAGAAGGTAGGACCCTGCTGTGCAGATGGAAACACATCTGTGCGTGCAAACTATTACATACAGAATGGATAACCAAGGCCCTACAGCACAGCACAGGGAGCTCTATTCAATATCCTGTGATAAACCATTATGGAAAAAACTATGAAAAAGAACGTACATATGTATATGCCTAACTGAATCATTGTGCTGTACAGCAGTAATTAACACAACATTGTAAGTCAATTCTACTTCAAATAAATGAAAACATAAAGAGAGCCCTTTTATGCAAATGAAAACATGTCTGTGGATGGCACATCCCTTTATGCAAATGAAAGGAACCCACTCTATGCCCAGGACAGGATCCTTTTGTGCATAAGTTAGGACCCCACTCTACAAAATTAAGTCCCCTGAGGCTGGCCCAGAACTCACGGTGATGGTCAGGGGATCCCGTTTGTTCTGTGTGTTGATGCTTAGCATGGCCACGCCATCATCCTGGGTCAAGGACTGCACATTGCTGCCCTGGGTCACCACTGGGATGCGGCGGGCAGGGGAGCCGTCAGGGTTCGTCACGTACACCTGTGGGTACAGGGGCAGGTGGAGGGCATTTAGGCAGACCCAGAGGTGTGATCGTGCTCAGGACCAGTGTCAAGGGGTGCAGTCCTGCCCAGGGTCTCACCATGAGGTCGAAGGGCATGGCAGGTTTGAAGAACGTGGGGGTCTTGGTGAAATGGATCTGGTAGGGGGAAGTCACAATGGGGATCCCGGTGCGCTCCGCCTCCACCATGTCGCTGCCTGAGGGGGGCCAGCCATGAGGGTGGGCTCCTGGGCCACCCTTCAGGACCAGGCTTCCCCCATCAGACTGCACTCTGCCTTCGTACTGGGCCTCTGTCCTTAGACTATCTCCCTCATCGACCTGATTCCACCTTCATTCTGAATATCCACCCTCAGAATGAGTCTCCCCTCTTGCACTGGGTCTTATGCCTCAGAGTGGTTCTTCCCTGTCAGATTGGACCCCTCTTTCATTCTGGGCCTCCTCCCTCAGACGAGGTCTCCCCTGTAAGACTGGATGCCCCTCTTCATTCTGCACCTCCTCCCTCAGGCTAGACCTCCTCTGCCAGCCTGGACCCCCCCCTTAATTCTGGGCTTCCTCTCTCAGACGAGACCTCCCTTGTCAGACTGGATCCTGCCCCCTTCCTTCTTGGCCTTCTCCCTCAGATTGCATGACCCCCCTCAGACTGGATCCCCCTTTCATTCTGGGCCTCCGCCCTCAGACTGGGCCTCACCTGATTGCAAGATGACGGTGGCGGACACATATATGGACTTGCCCACCAGGGCATCAGCTCGGGAGGGCTGTACTCCATTCAGCAAAACCTGACGTCTCAGTATGGCCTCCCCATTACCATCGTTGATCTGGGGGAGACAGTAAGGGTTCATGGCGGAGGGGAGACCTGGAGGGAGTGCCCAGGGGGTGAGCTCAGACGACAGGAGACAGGAAGGGTGTTCAGGGTGGAGGAGACCAGACAGGGCCTCTGTTAGGTACCGGAACACGGGTGAGGGAGTGAGTCAATGAAATTCTCCGGTCACCATCCTGGACCCCAAAGATGACGAAAGCTGTTCCGTCCACGTGCTCCCCATACAAGAACCTGCGATGCAGGGACAGTCTCACATTTTTGCTTCTGCAGATGAGTCTTCCTCCAAACTAGCTTTGGCCTCGGTTAAGCCCCTCACCGCACTTGGCCCCTCCCCCTGCCCCTCACCTGGCAATGATGTTGATCTTCAGGCCATCTGGGTCATCAACGTAGTAGAATTTCTCTTCAGGCTCTAGCTGGACCTCAAAACTGGGAAGCACTGGGGGGACAGATTATGTTGGTGGGGGACCAGCACTGGGCCCAGCCTGATGCACTCCCCCCTCCCCCCACCCCCTAGCCCCGGCTCCCTGGCCCTCTTACCATATTCCTTCACCTCAAACTCAGTGGAGAAGACCTGCTGCGGAGAATCTTCATAGTGGGCTTTGATCTTCCACACCCCCATGCTGTGGGGAAGGTAGGCTGGTGATCTGGGCACACCTGGCAGCCCCCCACTCCCTCTCCTGGGGTAGGGGAGCCCCAAACCCCCTCCTGGAGGACCTGACATACTTCACCAGTTCTGGAATGTTCCAGGACAAGGCCAAGATGCCAAACTGGTTGTGAGAAGACAGGGAGTCCCGCTTGACAAGGACGCCATCGGGAGTCTGTGGGGAGACAGAGAAATGGCTCTTCAGAGATGAGGCTTTGCCTCTTGGCTCGCCCCTCCCTGTCTACCTCTGGACATTCTCTCTGTGTTAGGTCCACAGGGGCAGTGGTGAAGAACGTGCCCCTGAGCCAGTCAGCTTGGGTTCAAATCCCCACTGAGCCAATTACAAGCTGTGGGACCTTGGGCAAGTTACTTAGCCTCTCTGTGCTCAATGAGCATATCTAGAAAAAGATAATTATTACCCCTATGTCACTGGTTTGGGACATGTTAATATAGGCAAGAGCTGATGATGATCAGCGTCTCTCCAAAGACAAATAATGACTAGCATTTGGGACTTCCCTGGTGGTGGCCCAGTGGCTAAAACTCCACACTTCCAATGCAGGGATTGCACGCTCGACCCCTGGTCATGGAACTAGATTCCACATGTCGCAGTTACAACGCAACACAACCTAATAAACAGATGTTAAAAATGATAATAACTAGCACGTGTCATCTATTGTGATGCAGGACCCTGTGCTAAGCATTTGATTAGCACATACATATACCACACATAACTGCCCACATTTGCCTTTTTGACATAGCAATGTTGCATGGCTCGACCTCATACACATGTGATTTCATGCACTGCCAACAGTTAACCATCAGGAGACATCACATAGAAATCCGGTTTTCTGGCTTCTCTTGGAAATTAGGGTCACTGTGGATAACATGCTTCTGTTGGTACGGGGTGACATTTGCTGGGAGCTGAGCACGGTGCCTCTAGGGGAGATGTGTGTCCTGTTCATCTCTAAAGCCAGCTCACAGCCCTCAGGACCTGGCCCTTGTTAGCTCTGTGTAATCTCAGGAAATACTCAGGAAGATCCCCAGAGGAGGACATGCCCCAGTCTTCCTGCCTTCTCTCTCCCTTCACCCTACATGTATGGTTCCCTCCCCGTCTCTCCCTGCTTCTCTCTCCCCTCTCCTTCCCTCCCTCCTTCCAGTAACTTTTTATTTATCCCACTACCCGCCAAGCATGCTGTCAACAGAAAATCCCTTACTCTCCATTTGGAATTTATGTTCAGTGGAGGTTAGGGGAAGGTGCAATTAATAAAATGTATAGATCCAATTTACGATGCCAGAAGGAGAGGGGGTGTTGCAGTTTTACAGGGCACTCAGTGAGATCTCACTGTAAAATTGGGACACGGGAACAAAGACTTGAAGGAGGTGAGGGAGCGGTCGGTGCGGAAATTTCCAGGAAGAGGGTTTCCTGGGTAGGGGGAATAGCCCACGCAAAGTCCCCGGGGCAGGGCTGTGCCTGAGGAGACCGGTGTGCGGCTGGTGCAGAGCGAGCCAAGAAGAGGGAAGAAGCGAGGGCAGGGAGGGGATGGGGAAGGTCTTGCAGAGTCCTGTGGGCTGCGGGAGGACTTGAAATTTTGTTCTCAGCGAAGTGGGAGGCCTGGAGGGCTGGGGGCTGAGGAGAGGGCAGGGCCTGACTCAAGTGCTCACGGGCGCCCTCTGGCGGCACTAGGGAATTAGTGTCTGTCATCATCCCAAGCCTCGGATGAAGCAACAGACTCGGAAAGGTCAAGTGACCTGTCCAGAGTCACACAGTGACCGGGTGTCTATCTGGAGCTAGAATCCTCAGGCGCAAGCAAGCATCGCGCCACGTGGTCTCCCTGGCTCCCGGCCCCCTCTCCCGACCTCTCTATATGCCTCTCTTTGACTTTGGGTCTCCGCCGGTGGCTCTTTCTCTGTCTCGATCTCTTTGTCTCTCCCTTGGTCTCAGCCCCGGGTAGGTCTGGGGCCCCGGTTGGCTGGTACCTCGATGCTGATGAAAACCGTCTGGCCCACGGGCAGCAGCTTGTGGTCCACAGTGAAGACCCGACAGAGGACTGATGGGTGGGAGAGAGAGAGACAGAGTTGGGTGAGACTCTGCCCCTCCTCCAGCCCTGCCCCTCCCCAATCCCACCCTCTCCAGCCACCCCTCCCCGCCCCTTACGCGTGGAGCCTGGGGTGTAGATGGTCTTGTCCGTCTGGATGAAGAGGTACCCGCTCTGAAGGCTGATCAGCACCACCTTCTCCACCTGGACATTCCCGAAGGTCGCGACAACAATCACGAACTTGTGCCCCTTGTCTGATTTTAACTCTTTGCTGGCCGGGATCTGGGAGTGAACCAAGAGATCATTAGGGGTCTGCTCCACCTGCCCTCTTCACAACAAAGCCTGCCCATCAATTCTGGTTTGCCCAGATTTGGGGAGTAACGGGGTACTGAGATGGGGGGAGGGTTAGAGAGGGGCTTGGGGTCAGAGGGAGGCATGGGAAGGGGAAGCAAGAGGCAGCTCAGAGGAGGGAGGGCTCAGAAGGGGAAGGGACTCAAAGAGAAGACTCAGATGGAAGGGCCTCTGAAGGAAGAGGAGGGCTTAGAGAGGGAGGGGCTAGGAGGGCCGGGGCTCAGAAATGGGAAAGGGCTCAGAGATCCTAGAGCTTGGAAGGAGGTGGACTTGAGAGAGACCAGGGGCTACTGTATAGCACAGGGACCTCTGCTCAATATTACGTAACAGCCTAAATGAGGCAAGAATTTGGAAAAGAATGTATATATGTATGTATGTGTATCACTGAATCCCTTGACTGCACACCTGAAATTACTGCAACATTACCCTCCAGTATAAATTTAAAAGCCGGGAACCCAAAGCCAGTGCTTTGGGACAACCCAGAGGGATAGGGTGGGGAGCAATGTGGAAGCGGTTTTTAGGATGGGGGGGGGGCGACACATGCATACCCGTGGCCGATTCATGTTGATGTATGGCAAAAACCATCACAATATTGTAAAGTAATTGTCTTCCAATTAAAATAAGTTAATTAACTTTAAATAAAAAAGAAGGTGGAGACAGCTCAGAGAAAGCTCTGGACGAAGCAGTGGGAGGGGCTCAGAAAAGGGAGGGCTCAGATGGCCGAGGGGGAGACTCAGAAGGGGCGGGGCTCAGGCAGTGTGGGTGGGGCTCAGAGAGGGGGAGGGCTCTCGGAGGACTCCGTGGAGGACTCTCAGAGCCGGTGCGGCATCAGCAGGACTGGGCTCCCTGGCGCGCCCACCTTGATGGTGACGGTGCTCAGGTAGCCATTGTTGCTGTTCAGCTGGGTGTTTTCGTTTGACAGCACTTGTTTCTTGGCCGGGAAGTCGTGGACTGTGACCGAGACCTGAATATTCCCTTGTCCTCCGTGGGCCTCCAGCACCACAGTCTCCTCGCTCTCCAGACGCAGGACGTTGGGGGTGATCATGGAATACCTGCCGGAAGGGAGCATGGGGCGTGGAGCTGTCATGCCCGGAAGCCCGAGCTGCCAGCCCTTCCCCAGGGTGAGCACTCTGCCCCAGTCCCTGGTCTCACAGGGGATCCGGTGACCGGCAGACAACTGGGGGCGGGGCGGGGGTGGGGGATGGGAGGCAGGGGCGGTGCTGCACATCCCATCAACTGCTGAACACCAAAATGAGAGGTGCCAACTCTTCCAAGACTTCCAGACTCACCACTGAACCCGCTTATTCCGGGAGCTCTAATCCCAAAGTCTTTAAACACCCCGAGTCTCTAAACACCCAGCCCTGAACACCATGTGTGCTATGTGCTAAGTGGTGTCAATGGTGCCCAACTCTTTGCTGCCCTCTAGACTGTAGCCGGCCAGGCTCCTTTGTTCATGGGATTCTCCAGGCAAGAATACCAGAGTGGGTTGCTGGTGCCCTCCTCCAGGGGATCTTCCTGGCCCAGGGATCAAACCCGCGTCTCCTGTGTCTCCTGCATTGCAAGTAGATTCCTTACCTGCTGAGCCACCAGGACAGCCAAGACCATCCCAAACTCCTCCCTAAACCTGTGGCACCCCAGACCCAGATCCACTCCCTCAGCCACATACACCCACGCGAAGTCTCTAGACCCTTAAAACCTGAAACTACAAACTCCCAGAATCTGTGACGGTCAAATGTCCAGGACGCCAAGTCACCTCTCCTGCAGAATCACTCATTCCACGTGCACGCCCTACACACGCAGGGCCTTGTACCACAAATGCACACTCTCGTCTCCGAAGCAGCCTTTTTTGGGGGTCAGGCTGTGACTACTCACATGGGGTTCCCCAAGGCCATGGGGAGACTGGCTAGAAGCAGCAGCAGCAGCAGGCTGGGACCTGAGGTGGGCTGCATGGTGCTGGGGCAGTGGAGGAACAGAGGGATGGAGGGACAGAGGGAGAGGGCGGTGAGGCGGTGGGGGGGCAATGAGCTGAGGTTGCTGGAGGCTACCTTTTATTTGGCTCCTGCCTTCCTCCCTCCCCTGACCAGCTCTTACTCCCTGCAGCCTCCCTCCTCCCTGGGACTGCCCCAGATTTCTCAATACTGTTTCCTAAGTTTTCAATCTGTAGTGCCAGCATGCCTGGCATAAGTAACCCGGGGCCATGTTCTTCAGCTACAGGGTCACAACAACCTCCTGCCCTGGCCTTCCTCTGGGTCACGGCCAGCTGGTGATCAGGGACTTTTCCCGGTTACATCCACTTGGTAGTAGATGAAAGCAGAGGGCAGAGAGCCACCCTTCGCCCCCAAGTCCAGATATCTGGGCCTGGCCCACAGTCTACTTTTAAGCATGCATTTATTCAGCAGACTCTTCCTGTGAGTCCATCTCTGTGCTAGCATCTCATGTCCCACTTCCAGAATCTTCCATGTTGGCATGGGGCTGGGTCCGGGGACAGAGTCCAATATCAATGGTCCTAGCCCCATGGAGTGTTTTCTCCACTGGAGAAGGACTCAGCTTCTTGGAGAGTCAGGGAAGGTTTCTTGGAGGAGGGGACATTTCAGCTGGGCTTTGAAGTATGTGTAGGAGTTCACTATCCAACTGAGAATGTTTTCTAGGGCAAGGAGAGCCTGGAATTCCCTTCACCTAATCTCGTCAAGAGGCCTGAGTGGCTAAAAAGTCATAATTGAGGAAAGTCCCATGGCTAGCTTTTGTTACATCAACACCTTCTTAGGGGAGGGAGGTTCAAGAGGGATGGGACATGTGTATACCTATGGCTGATTCATGTTTATGTATGGCAGAAACCAACATAACATTGTAAAGCAATTATCCTCCAATTAAAAAATAAATTTAAAAACATCCTCGGGATATTATTATTGTTAAAAATTGTATTTAACCTGTTGCATACGAATTGGTAATATAGTCATATGGTTCAATATCTAAAAGGTAACCTTCCTCCTGCTCTTGTTGCTAGCCATCAGGGTCTCGGACATGACCCTGTAACCAAGTCTCACGTTTCTCTCCAGAGGTATATTATACATTTACAAACATTCACACGTTTCAAAAACAAATATCAGAAAGCTCTACACACTCTTCTTCCTGTTCTCCGTGGGTTACACCTTGCTTTTTCATAAACAATATACAGTAGAGATTGTCTCACTATCAGAGCACAGAGAGCTTTCTTGTTCTTACAGGCAGTGAAAGTAACCAGTCTTCTACTGATGGACAGACAGACTTCCTATTCTTACAAAACCATGCTCCCTCCAAAGAGTAATCTGCATTATTGCCCAGTTCTCATGATTGTTAACTGGTAAACCTAGGGGAAATTACTGATAACCACTTGAGCCTCAGTTTCCTCCTGTAAAGGGGTTATAACAGCAAGCAACTTCAAAGGGTTCTTACTACAATGAGAAAAGATAATTCTGATCAAAGGCTGTGTTTTAACAGTAACCTTGCTAGATATCGCTAAATTCCCCTCCGTAGTTATATTGATTTGCATATTCACCAGTCTTGCACAAAGTTGCCAATTTCCTCACTCCCGCCCCTCCCCCTCCCCCACCCCTGTCCCCGGCCCACCACCCTATTTTTGCCTCAGTGTCAATTTAATGTGCTTGTAAGTTGAGCCTCTGGGGGATGGGGAGAATGTGAAGCCAGGTGTAGGGAGGATGGGGGATCTATCTAGAACCCTGAAGAGATGGAGGATTCAGAAGCCCAGAGGGCTGTTTTCCAGAGCCTCCTTGAAGGGGTTAACAGGGACCTCACTCTGATTTCCTGTAAACCGTGCTCTTTTCCTGGCCATGCCCCCTGTGTCCCTCCCCCCGAGTAGGGGGAGGCGTGGAGAAACAACAAACCTGGACTCTGTCTGATCTGATTGCGACACCCTTTCCTTGGAAGAGGAGGAGGGGGTGGGGGGAGGCAAACACTTGCTTACCCTACAGAACTGGGGTTCAACTTCTGAAACTGAGATATGGCCACCTTCTAGGATCCTCCACTCCCCAATACTTTCTTTATCTTTCTCCCCCGTCCACCCGCCAAAACATTCACCCCGTTTCCTGGTTCCGTTATAGACTTAAGCCTTAGGGCTCTGTGATTTGTCAAGGAATCAAGAATTTGAGAAGGAATTCCTGCTGACCTCGCTCTCCCCGCGGGGTTGCATGCCCCTCCCTCAGAGCCTCAGTTAGTCCATCTGAACAAAGGGGCTGATGGCAGTTCCTGCTGCTCTTTTTTATTCTGGCCACACCGAGCAGCAGGCAGGTGGGATCTTAGCTCCCCCAACCGGGGATCGAAACTGCTCCCCCACCCCCCGCATTTGAAGCGCAGAGTCTTATCCACTGGACCGCCAGGGAAGTCCCAGTTCCTGCTGTCTTGACAATTACGAGAACCCAGATGCTGTGAGAAACACAAGTTCGATTCCTGGGTTGGGAAGATCCCCTGGAGGAGGGCATGGCTATGCCTTCCAGTATTCTTGCCTGGAGAATCCCATGGACAGGGGAGCCTGGTGGGCTATAGTCCATGGGGCAACAGAGTCGGACACTGAGCGACCGACTACACACAGATGCCTTGAAGTCCTGGGCTTGGAGGGAAGGCTCATGCCCACAGTGATGAAGGTCTGAGAAGGGTCCTACCCATGATATCCAGGAGGTGACCAGAGGGATGGAGGGGAAAGTGAACCAAGGTCTCCTGGGAGGGAAGGAAACAAGAGGAATTCTTCCAGGCTTTTTTCAGGGGAATGGATATTTGCATCCAGAAGTTTGGGAGGAGGAGGATGGGAAAGATACGCCAGCAGGGGAGAAAGAGAAGGAGGCATTCTTGGTGTGGACCCAGGGGGAGTGAGGCTGCCTGGGCAGGTTCTAAGTGGAATATCTAGGGGATTTTTTTTTTTTTTTTTGCCATGCAATACATCTTGCAGGATCTTAGTTTCCTGACCAGGGAACAAACCCAGGACCCCTGCACTGGAAGCCTGGAGTCCTAACCACTGGACCATCCTCCTAGAGGATGCCCCTCTAGGAGACTCTTACACAAACAGAATATGTTTGCTTGTTGTTGTTTAGTTGCTAAGTTGTGCCCAACTCTTTTGCAACACCATGGATTGTAGCCCACCAGGGCCCTCTGTCCGTGGGATTTCCCTGGCAAGACTTCTGAAGTGAGCTGCCATTTCCTTCTCCAGGGGATCTTCCTGGATCAGGGATTGAACCCGAGTCGTTTGCATTGGCAGGTGGATTCTTTACCGCTGAGCCGCCAGAGAAACCCAAAATATTTGTTACTTATCTGAAATACAGATTCAACTGGGCATCCTGTATTTTTTCTGGCAACCCTAGCTAGGGTGCAAATAGAACGGGGAGGGGGGCAGAAATGGGTGTGATTTCTGAGTGACGGGAGCCCAGGTGCCCCTCTCCCCTTCAGTTCTCTGCATTTGCCTTAGTACTGTTATCTCCTGGGTGCACCCCAACCCGCCCTTTCCCCACACAGGCGTGGCCACATCTGGGAGCAGCGGACATCCATCTTCCTCACCCTTCACCCCCACCCATTCCAGGATGGGTGCTACACTGCTTTCTGGGAATTTCTCTCCAGGACCTAGAGCCTGGTCCCACCTCCACCTCTCCCTCCCCATCAGCAGCCTAGGCTTCCCCTTCTCCCCTACTTGTTACTCAGTAACTTGGGTTAACCTTGACCTGATGGAACCCACCCATTTGCCCTCTGGCTCCTTTCCCCCGCCTACTCATGCATATGCAAGCAGAGATACCAGGAACCCTCCACTTTGGCGAATACAGGGGCCAAGGTTTGTTTTCGTGTTTTTTTTTTTTCTTGAACATGCCACTCAGCTTGAAGAATCTTATGATCCCTTGAAGAATCTTTGATC